>NW_008340850.1:71494-95689 GCF_000622305.1 Nannospalax galili
AGCTGGCACCGGCAGGTGCACTTGCATATATGAAGGTAAAACATTCATACACATAAAAATAAATAAAATATAACAAAAATTTTAGCTGGGCATGGGGCTCACACCATGATCCCAGCACTCAGGAGGCAGAGGCAGGTGGATTGCTGTGAGATCCAGGACAGCCTTTTCTGCATATTGAGTTCCAGGCCAGCTGGGGCTACAGGGAGCCCTGTCTCAAAATAAAACAAAAACAAAACAAAACAAAAGCATAGACTCATGGCATTTGTAAATCAGAATTGTTTGACTTCTTCCTTTCCTATTTTTAGCCCATTTATGCCTTTCTCTGTTTGAACTCCACATTAAATGAGAGAGGAGAGAGTGGGCATCTTTATCTTAGTCCTCATCTTAGAGGAAATGCTCTCAGCCTGCCTCTGTCTAATACAGTATCAGCTCTAGGTTTGCTGCATGTAGCCTTTGTTATTTTGAGGTATGTCCTTCTATTTCTAATGTCTCCAAGAGTTTTATCATGAAGCTATGCTGAACTTTGTCAAATGCCTGTTTTGCACCAATTGAGATGACTATGTGCGCTGGGTAGCTTTAGTGTCAACTTGACACACCTGGGTTGAGGAACCCTCAACTGGAGAATTACTGCTGTTGGACCAGCTTGTGGCCATGTCTTTGGGGGGATATTCTTGATTGTTGAGTGATGTGGGAGGGCCCAGCCCACTGTGGGTGGTGCTACCCCTGGATAGGTGGGCCTATGTTGTATAAGAAAGCAGGTTGAGATTGGGCCAGGGGGCAAGCCAGTAAGCAGCATTCCTCCATGGCCTGTGTTCCAGCTCCTTCCTCCAGGTTCCTGCCCTGAGTTCCTACCTTGGGCTCCCTGATGAACTGTAACCTGGGAGATGTAAGCTGAATAAACTCTTTCCTCCACATGTTGGTATTGGTCAGAGTGTTTTGTCATAGCAATGGAAAATCAAACTTGAACATTATGCAATTTCTGTCGTTTAGTGTGTTTATATAGCATATTTATTGATTTTGAATTCAGTTTGCAAGTATTTTAATGAGAATTTTTGCACCTATGTTCATCAAGAAATTGGTCTGTAGTTTTCTTTTTGTGTGTGTCTTTGAATATCAGAATAATAGTTATTGCATGGAATGAATTTGGTGTTCCTTCACTTTCTATTTTGTGGAACAAATTAACCAGAATTGTTATGAGATCTTCCTTGAAAGTTTGAAAGAATTCATAATTAAAAAAAAGTCCAGTCCTAGACTTTTCTTTGAGAGGAGACTTTGATTACAGTTTCTACCTTGTTGCTTATAATGGGTCTGTTTGAGTTACATTTTCTGGAATTAATTTTGAGAGATGATATGCATTTAGAAATTGTTCTATTTCTTCTAGGTTTTCCAGATTTTTAGAGTTTACAAAATAATCTCTAATGATGTTCTGTATTTCTTTGGAGTATGTTTTAATGATAGACTATACATCTCTAATTTTGATAATTTTTGTCTTCCTTTTTTTTGTTAGATTGGCTAAGGGTTTGTTGATCATGTTCAATTTTTCAAAGAACCAATTACTTGGTTAATCTTATGTATTGTTCTCTTAGATGACATGATTCTATACTTTAAAGACCCTATAGAGCCAGGTGTGGTGGTGCATGCCTTTAATCCCAGCACTCGGGAGGCAAAGGCAGGCGGATCTCTGTGAGTTCAAGGCCAGCCTGGTCTACATAGTGAGTTCCAGGCCAGCTGGGGCTACAGGGAGACCCTGTCTCAAAAAGACCAAAAAAAAAAAAAAAAGACCCTATAGAATCTACAGGAAAACTCCTAGATCTAATAACCACTTATAGTAAACTTGTAGGATATAAAATCAATTTTTTAAAGTGCCATTCTTTTTAAAATATTTTTATTATTTTTATTTTTGTGTATGAGTGTATTGCCCACATGTACATAAGTGCACCTGTGTCATGCAATGCCTGAAGAGGTCAGAATAGGGCATCATATTCCCTTGGAACTGGAGTCATGGATGGTGGTTCTCAGACTTGAACCCAGGTCCTCTGCAAGAGGAGCTAGTGCTCAACTGTGCGTGGTGGCCCATGCCTTAAATCCCAACACTTAGGAGGCAGAAGCAGGCTGATCTCTGTGAGCTCGAGGACAGCTTTGTGAACATAGGGAGTTCCAGGCCAGCTAGGGTTACAGGGAAATGATGTCTCAAAAAGACCAAAACAAACAAACAAACAAAACAAAACAAGCCCCAGCTGGCCTGGAACTCACTATGTAGACCAGGCTGGCCTCAAACTCACAGAGATCAGCCGCCTGCCTCTGCCTCCCGAGAGCTGGGATTAAAGGCGTACGCCACCATGCCTGGCCACAGTGCCATTCTTATAGACCAAAAATATACTCTCAGAGAAAGAAATTGGGAAAAATATCCCATTCAAAATAGCACCCCAATTTTTAATTACCTAGGAATGATCCTAACCAAAGAAGAGAAAGAGCAATGAGAACTTCAAGACAAAAGGAAATCAAAAAAGATAGTAGACAATGGAAAGATCTTCCATGATCCTGGATTGACAGAATCAATATTGTAATCATGGTATACTACCAAAATTAATGTACAGATTTAATGCAATACTCATAAAAATCCAATGACATCTTTCACAGATCTAGAAAAAAAATCCAAGAATTTATATGGATGCACAAATAGCCAAAGCATTTCTATGGAGTAAGAATCTAGCTGGAAGCATCACAATACCTGACCTCAAATTATACTACAGAGTAATAGTGATAAGGACAGACTGGTACTGGTATAAAAACAAACATGCAGGTCAATGGAACAGAATAGAGGACTCAGAAATAAGCTGATAAATCTTTGCTTATCTAGTTCTTGACAAAAGAGGAAAATCAAAAACCATACACTGGGAAAAATTCAGCCTAATCAATAAATAGTGTTGGCAAAGCTGTATTTCCACCTGAAGAAGAATGAAAATAGATTCACAACTTCCTCCTTGTACCAAAAAAGTCAATTAAAAATGAATCAAAGACCTTAATTTAAAACTTGAAACTTCTAGATGAAAATATAAGGAATATTCTTCAGGACATCAGAGTAGGCAAGAACTTTCTGAACAGAATATCAATAGCATATGAGCTAGTCCCAAGTATCAATAACAGGACTATATGAAATTTAAAAGTTTCTTCATAGCAAAGAAAATTATCAGCCTGTGGCATGGGAGAAAATCTTTATCTGACAAGGAGTCAATATCCAGAATTTAAAAATAACTGCAGAAATTAAACACCAAGGAAATCAAATTACCAGTCAATAAATGAGTTAACATTTATTGAATATACAGTTTTCAGAAAAAGAAATACTAGTGGCCAATAACTACTTTTTTGAAATGTTCAAAATCCTTACTTATCAGGGAAATGTAAATTAGAATTACTTTGAGATATCACATCACCTCAGTCAGAATGGCTAATGTCAGGAAATTCAACAAAAATTATTCAGGAGAATGTGGAGAAAGAGGGACTCTAACATTTATTGAATATACAGTTTTCAGAAAAAGAAATACTAGTGGCCAATAACTACTTTTTTGAAATGTTCAAAATCCTTACTTATCAGGGAAATGTAAATTAGAATTACTTTGAGATATCACATCACCTCAGTCAGAATGGCTAATGTCAGGAAATTCAACAAAAATTATTCAGGAGAATGTGGAGAAAGAGGGACTCTTATTCACTGCTGGTGGGAGTGCAAATTAGTATAGACATTATTGAAATCAGTTTAGAGATTCCTCAAAAAATTAAAAACAGAACTACCATATGGATCAACTATTTTGTTCCTGAGCTTATACCCCCAAATTCCATATCTTAACTACAGAGATATTTACAGCTCATGTTTATTGCTATTCTATTTACTACAGCAAGGAAATGGAACAAAGGAAATAGTTGTTTATTAACAGATGAATGGAAAATGAATATCTGGCATATATAGAAAATGGAATATTATTCAACTTTAAAGAAAAATGAAAGAACAAAATTCACAAGAAAATGGTAGACCTACAATGTATAATATTAAATGAGGTTACTCAATCTCAGAAAGTAAATATCTACATGTCTTCCTCATATGTGGATCCTAGCAAATAGTGTGTACATGTACATATGTAAACAAACACTCGTGTGGATATACTATAATATTTAGATGGGATAACAAGAATGTTTAATTATATGAAAAGACATACTAGGGGGCTGGAGAGCTGGCTCAGCAGTTAAGAGCACTGGGTGCTCTTGCAAAAGTCCTGGGTTTGATTTCCAGTGCCTACATGGCAGTTAATAACTATAATGCCAGTTCCAGGGAACCTGACACCTTCTTCTGGCCCCTGAGGGCATTGCTCACATGTGATGCACTTACATACATGCAGGAAAAAACACTCATACACATAAAGTAAAAATAAACAACTATTTTGCTTGAACAAATTCAAGCAAAAACTGACAGTTCTAGGGGATCATCCAAGGATGAGGACAAGATTATATACCAGAAAAGATTAACATTTGTCTGATGAGGACATAAACAAACATTGCCTACATTAAAATAAAATAACTGTACATTTATTGTGAGATACTGATATACAGAAATAGTTAATGTGTGTTAATGTATGACATAGACAGCTCAACCCTTGCTGGCCTCTCTCACAGGCAGGGTCTAATTCCTTCACTTCAAGTCCCAGGATTAGCTTCCCAAACCAAAGTCACTATACACTCTTCCATAGATCCCTACGTCCTCACCCAGGTGATTCCTTACCACCAAATTCCCAGCATCCAGATCAGGCAGATGGACCTGCTCAGCCAGGACTCTGATAAGTCAGATCCACTGCCTCCCTACCCATTTCTTTCATCCACCCCCACCCCATCCCCTGCCAGCCTCTCTCACAGATGGGTTCCAATTCCTTCACCTCAGGTCCCAGGACTAACTTCCCAAACCTGATTAACTAAACACCCTACCATAGATCCCTAAGTCCCCTCCAGGCAGCCCCCTCACTGCCAACTTCCCAGCATCTGGATCAGGCAGACTCTGCCTGGACTTGGTCAGGCTCTCTGCTCTGTCAGGACTCTGACATGTCTACTATCCAGAAAGAACTTGAAATACCCACCAATTTGTCTTCCATACCTAAACCAAAAGTTAAATTTAAAAGAACAATCATAAATATGATCAAAGAACTTCAAGAAAACACAAACAACTCAAAGAACTCAACTCAAAGAGGAAAGGCATCCACGTAAAACAGGAATTTTACAGTGTTAACACACTTGCTTATTGTGATAACTGTCAACTTAAGAGGATCTAGAAGCACTTAGGAGAGATAAGCCTCAGAGCACAATTGTGAAGGATCCTCTTGGTTAGATTAATTGTGACGGGAAGACCCATGTACAGGGGGTAGCATCATTTCCTGTGCTGAAATCCTAAACTATAAATGAGGACAGTGAGCTGATCATGAGCATTCACTGCTCTCTACTTCCTGATTGCATATGCAATATGACCAGCTGTGAGTACTCCTTTAGCTGTGACTTCCCCTCAGTGATGGAGGAACTGTGAACCAAAGTAAGCTCATCCTTCTTTAAGTTGCTTTTGTCAGGATATTTTCTAACAGGGTATTGTGATAGGGCACCTTCTCTGCTATAGCTACGCCATGTTAATGTTTAGGTTGACTCTGGTCTCTGAAATTATCAGGCAGTTGGCCCAGGGTATGGGAACACATGTCAGCCAGACCCCGGTTGTCTTGGGAACAGGTCAGAGTGTTCCAGGGTGCACCTGCTAACTGAAAACTTATGGCTTCTGTAGGTTATGCTTGGCTTGCTTCTGCAAAATAGTAATTATTGTTTTATAGAATAGAAATTGTTAAGGGGACTCTCCACCTGTAAGCTTGGGAACTTAAGCTTTTCACCCATGGTTATGTGCCGGGACTCAGGTTTGCTTTGCTTAGCAGGGATCTGCTGGCTTTGGGGCAGAGGGTCTGATCAGTTACAGACTCATAAACTCTGGGACCTGTGTCTTTCCAACAGGACAATTTATTTTAAAATTCAGATGGTTTTTGTCATAAACTCTGGGACCTGTGTCTTTCCAACAGAAACAAGACATTTATTTACTCTGTTAGTTGGTGCCAGAAGGATTCTTAAACTTTCACTCAGGGTTATCAATGCCCATCTGGTAATTTATTGGCCACAGTGTTTTCTTTCTTAGAGCTAAAAGCATGGTGAACGTTTAGCTTTTAGCTCAGGAGTAAACTTTTAACCTGTCTTAATCTCTTAGCCAGGGATAGCTGAGTTATTTGTTCAGGACAAGGAGATGAGCTAAGGGTTGTTGACCAAGATGCTGTGCCTGCACTTTTATGACTGGGCCACTTCCTCCTGTCAGTCTAGCAGTGTTCTGCAAGATAGGGATTATCAGAGCCACTGTTTTCAGGGCCCCTCCCTTTGACAGAGAATGCAGCCTGGACCTATAAGTTTTTTAGGCCCACCTCACCCTAGGGCCTGTCATCCTGGTTTTCTACAGTTACAGTTTCTCTGTATAAAAGCTTACCCTAGAGGTGGCTCATTGCTACACACATGGGTTCACAGCACCCTTGTGTAGTAGCCCTGGCCAGTGATGACTTTCATTTTGCAAAACTTTATCTGAGTGGTCTTCCCCTGTGAAGCACCACACATTTGGAGGTTCCACTGAGATCCCAGAGAATTAGACCTCAGACCTGGGAATATTGGAGCAGGGAAGTTGTCTGGGCCTGGGCAGACCCCTAGAAAGGGTATCCCTTAAGATGTTCCAAGGCCTTAGGAATTCTGCCCCCTTGCTGCCCTGCTGTTCTGTTGGATTTGATATCCCCACTGTAAAAGATTTTTGAAGAAAGTTGTCTCTTCTGGAAGACTCTGGAGGTGAGTCAGAGTCTGGGGTGCCCTTGGAAGGACACTTAGAGGGAAGGCTGGATGCAGTCACTTGACCCCTGTGTCCAGGGAGCCAAGCAAGATGTTGCTGGCTGCCCTCTATAACTGCCTGGTGAATGAATGGTTTGTGTGATGGCCATCATGTGAATGTTTTGTTAGTGTCTGTATTTGTGCTGGTCTCCTTTGTTGTCTGTTTCTGTCAGTCTTTTCGGGGGTGCGGTGAGTTGACTCCTCAGAAGTGTGTGCTTCAATCTGTCAGTCTGTCATTTACTAGGGGGAGGAGTTGACTCTCCTGAAATATATGTTCAAGTATGTTAGGGATCCATCCACCTCTGGGTTTCTGCCAGCAGTTGGGCACTGCACAGAAAAGAAAAAAGAGGCACCATTGCTTCCTCCCCGGCCCAGGAAGGCTGCAGCTGGATGGGACCTGGCTTTGTGCAGCAAATAGCTGGGCTCCCAAGGCAGAGTTTATGGGGGTTGCCGGCAGGGCCCTGGCCATGTCCCCAGGACTGGTGCTTGAGCACCAGGAAAGCTGCAGTGGTGGCGGCTGGGGAGAAGTGACACACAGGAGTGGCAGGGGCAGGGAGTGCATGTGGCCACTAAGCCTCTGCAGTAGGGCTGCTGCAGCCAGGGAGGGAGACAGGAGCAGAGCAGAGGGTTCTGGCCTCTGCAGAGGGGATCTTGTCTCTTCCACTTGGGGACCTTCAGGCAGAATGGCTCTGTCTGTGGCGGTCCCGGCCAGAGCAGAGCAAGGCAGCTCTGCTTGTAGACTGGCGGTACAGGCTCGTGCTTAGGCTGGGCTATGTATGGGTGAGGAATGGGCTGTCATTGAGGGAGTGCTCCTTCTTCTCACGAGGGAGACACCACAGATAGGACCAGATGGGATCTGGGCAACAAAAGATCAAGTATGTTCCTTTTTTTCTACTAGAGATCTGTATAATTAAAAAACACCAAATCCTCCTCTTTCCCTGAAAAACTTCATGACTGCCAGCAACTCCTAGTCACCCTCTTTACAGCCTTAGAGGAATTGGACTGGTTTAGGCTAGAGAGCCAGCCAAGGCAGGAGCTGCTCAGGGCAAGCCAGAGGAGCCCGACTGTGCCCCTGCCTTGGCCCTGCAGGCCTAGCTCAGGAAGGTTTTTCCCCTCTGAGAGACCTGAGACCTGAATTCTGACTGAGGTAAGGGGGATCCGGACAACTTTCACCAAGTCCTTTTAGGGGGAATAAAGGCAGCTGCCAAGAGGCCCACAAATATTTCTAAAATAGGTGAGTTGATTCAGGAACCTCAAGAATAACCTGCTGGGTTTTTGGAGCACCTTAGGCTTATCCCGATGTGCCAGAAAACCAACAGGTCATAAATATTGCCCTTTGCCACCCAGTCATCCCCAGATATTAGAAAAAAGTTATGCAAACTAGAAGCAGACCCCCCTCCCACCCCTCAGGTCTGACAAGTAAAATTCCTGGAGCAGTCAGCTATTGTTGCCTATGGATTTTTGGATTGGCTAAAGTAGCAAAACCTCTGTATACCAGCCTTAAGAGAAGCAACCCCTAGAATGGACTGAGAGACTGAACAAAGAGCTTTTTCCTCATTTGTGGAAGAGACCCAGGACATTGTCAAGGGAGTTCTAACCCAAACCTTGGGGCCATGGAAACAGCCTATGGCTTACCTATCTAAAAGACTAGATCAAGTATCAGCTGGATGGACAACCTGTAAAGGAAACATAAATTGCCTCAGGGTAAGAACTTCCTTTAGCCATTCCTCACTCAGTTAAAGCCCTCCTGAGGACAACTCCAGAAAAATGGATGTCAAATGCTCTAATGATTCATTACCAGGTGCTCTTCCTAGATCAACCCTGTATAAGGTTTTTTTTGTTTCTTTAAAAAAATTATTTAATAATCACGTAATTACAAGAAGCATTTCATTACAAGAGTATTGACATATTCAATAACAATTTCCAGAGCTAAGCTGCATCTCTTTCAAAACTGATTTTAAATTTTTAGGTTTACAGTTGAATTAATATAGTTATACATTATTGTACTTAGTATAAACCCTATGAGAAATAAAAATTGAATGAAGTTTTAACCTTTAAAAAGGATATCCATTTCATTATTAAAATATACTGTTTTGTACAGAAAAACTCATTTTTAATGCAACTTACACTTAGATTTTTGTACATGCATCTCTAATCTCTGGAAATTGTTATAGATGTTTGCACATACGCCTCTAATCTCTATGTATCTGATTATTACTAGTCACAGTCACTTTCTGAGATCCTTAGCACTTGAGCATGGATATAAAGTCATCAGGTAGTTTTCAATGGTAATATTTTTCACATCTACTAATTAACATGAAGCAAATTTTTATGCTTCTTCCTCAAATATAACTTTTTTCTTTATTTTTTGTGTGTATTTCATATAGAACAGATCATCCCAAATAATCTTATTCATCTATATACCCACATCCCAAGTGACACCCTTGCAACCCTCCCAACCCCTCCCCCTGCTGGAGCCCATATACTCTGTCATCCCTGTTACTGTCCACTGTGTTGTCAGTGCCCCCAGGTGCTCCCCAGTGCTTGTCCATTGCTGAGTCTAGTCAGCCTATCTATAGTTCCTTATTTTAGGAAGATCAGCTCTTCCTCATCTAGCAGCAAGCTGTTGCCAATATTTCTTTGGATAAGATTGGGGTCTGCTGTTCATTTTCCCAGTTCTATGCTAGGTTTCTCTCTGGGAGTCTCTTGGGCCACCCTGGCCAACAACTCAAAGGAAGGCATCTCCTGTCTGGCATTGTTTCTTGTTATGTAGCCTTTAGCTATACACATGGACTCTAAAAGAATTATGTTGATTCCGTTAATCTTTGGTTATACTTTCCTTTTGGGTGTTTAAGACCATGCAGTTGGCCCAGATAAACCCATTTATTTTTATTCTTAAGGTCGGTTGAGGATCTGTTCCTCAGGTGTCACATGGGCTTAGGAGGAGCCCTGGCTCCTTTCCTCTACTAGTTCCACCTATGTGAAGATAAATCAAAGGTTCTGTTCAACCATGGATGGCTTCACTTGGAAGCATGGAGGAACTGTTTCCTCTGGGTTGGCCCTCCTCTTTGTAGACTGGACACTAGTTCCAGTCCATCTGGTGGGGTCTCCATGGCCTCCTTGATCAAGAGGACAGGTGAATCACCACAGTTACAAGACATTTTGAGAGATGATCCATAGTCCCCGGAACTTAGTCAACTTTGCAGGGCAAGGAGCAAAAACTGTCCTTTAAGTCCGTCTGACCAAATTAGTATAGGCCTCACAGTATGGCTGTTAAACATCCAAGAAAGTTAGTTCCACTAGTCTGGTACTTTTAATTACCATGTGCTATGTAGATAAAGCTTGGGACAAGACCAAAGGTTCTCAGATAAACCTTGACTAGACATATATTTTGTTCCTTGAGCTGGTTATATGTATAATTTGTCAGTAGGTTCTTGGGCTAATATGTTTCCTCTGTTTTTTTTAACACTAGCTAGGCATTATTTATCTCTCACATTGTCTAACCCCTCCAAAATGGTTTCCCCACTTAAAGTGCCCCCATTTTTCCCTTTTCTCCCTTAATAATACCTTTCTCCTATGGTCCCACCTCTCTTGAGCTCCTTCTTTCCCTTTATCCCCAAGGTTTCTTGTATAACCCTCTGCCCCCCACTTAAAATAACACCATTTTTATCCATATCGCCCTTATTAGCACCTGTTTCCTACTGCTCTTCTCTTTCAGATTCTTTCTTTTCCTTTACCTCCCTGGTTCCTTTTCATTATCCTGGTTCCTATAGTTATGTGTGGATACATACTCACTATCCTTGTGAGTCCTAGGATCCACACATGAGGGAGAAGATACGTTCTTTGTTTTTCTGAGTCTGTGCTACTTCACTTAGTATAAGAGTTTCTAGTTCCATCCATTTACCTGCAAATTTCATGATATCATCTTTCTTTACTGCTGAGTAAAACTCCATCGTATAAATGAACCACATTTTCATCACTCATCAGTTAAGTGACACTTAGGTTACTTCCATCTCTTAGCTATTGTGAAAAGAGCAGCAATAAATATGGATATACAAGTGTCTCTGCAATAGGATGAGTTCTTTGGGTATATGCCAAGGAGTGGTATAACTGGGTCAAATAGTAGGTTCAGTTTTAGTTTTTTTAAAAGACCGCAAAGAAAAGTAGCCAGTTTCTGGGCTAAAAGTCAAAATGTCCTTGGGGCTGTTAGCAACATACTCTGTTCCAAAGGCCAAAAATGTCAAAAGTATTTGGGAGCTTGTACCTAATCCTTAAAAGATTTTAGGGTTACCTCTTCAGAGGGAGGAATGTTAGAGTATCCAAAAGCCCCATAAAAATAAACAAATAAAAGAAGAAAAAACAAAAAAGAAAAGGTAAGTGATGGGGAGATATGGGAGGAGTTGGAGGGGAGGGAGTGGGCATGGATTTGATCAAAACACCTTATATGCATGTATGAAATTCTCAATAAAAAGTTTAAAAAGAAAAAGAAAAGGAGGAAGGAATAAAAGGATCACTATCAGCCTGGAAAAAAAAAAAAAGAGTTCTCCACACTGCTTTCCATGGGGGTTGAACAAGTTTGCAATCCCACCAGCAGTACATGAGCATTTCCCTTTCACACATCCTCTCCAGCACTTGGTATCATTTGTTCTCTTCAGCTTGGCCAGTCTGACTGGGGTAAGATGAATTCTTAAAGTGGTTTTAATTTGCATTTTCCTAATTACTAATGATGCTGAACACCTTTTAAGATGCTTCTTAGCCATCTTTAATTCTTCTTTTGAGAACTCTCTGTTCAGCTCCTTGGCTCATCTTTTAATTGGGTTACTTCCTTTCTTGACTCTTTGTTTTCTGAGTTCATTATATATTCTGGATGTTAAACCTCTATCAGATGTGTTGCTGGTGAAGATTTTCTCCCATTCTGTGCGTTTTCACTTTACTTCCTTGGTTGCTTCTTTTGATGTACACAAGCCTTTTGGTTTAATGAGGTCCCATTTGTTGATTCTTGACCTTGTTTCCTGAGCAAATGATGTCCAGTTTAGAAAATCCTTTCCTACACATATATCTTGTAGATTATTTCCAATGTTTTCTTCTAACAGTTTCAGAGTTTCAGGCTTCACATTAAGTTCCTTGATCCATTTGGAGTAGACTTTTGTGGAAGGTGAAAGATAGGGATTTAGTTTCATTCTTCTACAGATGGAGAGCCAGTTTTGCCAGCACCATTTGCTGAACGTGCTGTGCTTCCTCTAGTGAATGTTCTTGGCCCCTTTGTTGAATATCAGGCAGCTGACACTGCATGTGCTCATATTTGGGTCTTCAATTTTGTTCCATTGGTCTATGGGTCCATTTTTGTGCCAGTACCATGTTGTTTTTATGACTATAGCTCTGTAATACAGCTTGAAATCTGGTATAGTAATCCCCCCAGTATTGCTCTTAATGCTCAGGGTTGCTTTGGGTCTCCGAGGTCTTTTGTGCTTTCATATGAATCTTAGGATGTTTTTTTTCCAATTCTGTGAAAAATGTCATGGGGATTTTGATTGGCATTTTCACAATATTAATTCTTCCAATCCATGAGCATGGGAGATCTTTCCATCTTCTGATGTCTTCCTCAATTTCTTTCTTTAAAGAGTTAAAATTTTCTTTGTAGAGCTCTTTAATGTCTTTGGTCAGGTTTATTCTGAGATATTTTATTTTTTGCAGCTATTGTGAAAGGGGAGTGATTCCATATAATCAATCTCTGATTTCTTGCTATTGGTATATAGAAAGACTCCAGAATTTTGTAGATTAATTTTGTAACATGCCACTTTACTGAAAGTGTTAATCATTTCTAGGAGTTTTCTGGTGGAATTTTTGGTGTCTCTTAGATATAATATCATATCATCTGCAAAAAGGGATAATTTGATTTTTTCTTTCCCAATTATGATTCCTTTAGTTTCCTTCTCCTGTCTTATTGCTTTTGCAAGAGTTTCAAGCGCTATGTTAAAGAAAAGTGGAGATAGTGGACAGCCTTGTCTGGCTCCTGATTTCAATGGGAATGCTTCCAGTTTTTCTCCATTTAGAATGATGTTGGCTGTGGGTTTCTTGTATTTGGATTTAATTATGTTGAGGTATGTTCCCTCTAGTCCAATTTCCTCTAGGACTTTAAACATAAATGCATGTTGAATTTTGTCAAAGGCCTTCTCTGCATCTATTGAGATGACCCTGTGGTTCTTTTCTTTGAGTCCATTTACATGATTTATGACATTTATTGACTGCATATATTGAACCATTCCTGAATCTTTGGAATAAAGCTGACTTAATCATGGTGGATGATCTTTTTGATGCGTGTCTGTATGCAGTTTGCAAGTATTTTCTTGAGAATTTTTGCATCTATGTTCAGTGAGGATATGGGTCTGTAGTTTTCTTTTTTGGTTGTATCTTTTCCTGGCTTTGGTATTAGAGTGATCCCGGCTTCATAGAAGGAATTTGTAAGTTCTCCTTCCATTTCTAGCTTTTTGAATGAATCAAGTAGTATTGGATATAGTTCTTTAAATGTCTGGTAGAATTCTGCTGTAAATCCATCTGGTCCTGGGCTTCTTTTAGTTGGGAGGTTTTGTATTACTGTCTCAATTTTCTTATGTGTTATGGGTCTCACTAAGCTGTTGATCTCTTCTTGGTTTAGTTTTGGTGGCTCCCATGCTTTTAGATACCCGTCCATTTCTTTTAGGTTTTCAAATTTGGTGGCATATAGGTTTTGAAAGTATTCCCTTATAATGTTCTGGATCTTTTTGGTGTCTGTTGTGATATTTCCCCTCTCATGTCTGATTTTGTTGATTTGGAGGTAGTCTTTCTTCCTTTTGGTTAACTGGGCTAAGGGTCTGTCAATCTTGTTTATCTATTCAAAGAACCACCTATTGGATTTGTTGATTCTTTATATTGTTTTGTTTGTTTCTATTTCATTAATTTATGCTCTGATTTTTGTTATTTCTTCTTGTCTGCTGGGTTTGGGTTTCATTTGTTGTTGCTTTTCAAGTGTCTTGAGTTGCAATGTTAAGTCATTTGTTTGTGTTCTTTCATTTTTTTTTAATGAATGCACTTAGAGCTGTAAACTTCCCTCTAAGAACTGCTTTCAACATGTCCCAGAGGTTGTATTATGTTGTACTGTTCTTTTCACTTAGTTCCAGGAATACTTTTATTTCTTTCTTAATTTCTCCTTTGACCCACTCATCATTCAGAAGTGTGTTTACTCTCCGTGTGTTCATGTAGTTTCTCCTGGTGTTGATTTTAAGCTTTATTGCGTTGTGGTCTGATAGAATGCATGGAATTATTTCAATCTTTTAGCATTTGTTGAAGTTTGTTTTGTGCCCCAGTATATGGTCGATTTTGGAGAAAGTTCCATGGGGTGCTGAATAGAAAATATATTCTTTGGTGCTTGGGTGGAATATTCAGTAGATGTCTGTTAGGCCCATTTGATCTATAGTATTGTTTAATTCAGATGTCTCTCTGTTAATTCTCTGTCCTGTTGACCTATCTAATGGAGACAATAGGGTGTTGAAGCCCCCGACTATTAATGTATTGGGATTACTTTGGGTCTTAAAGTCCTGTAATACTGTTTTTATGAAGTTGGGTGCACCAGAGTTTGGTGGATATATGTTCATGATTGTAATATCTTCTTGGTCAATTGTTCCTTTGATCAGAATGAAGTGGCCCTCTTTATCTCTTCTGATTAATTTTAGTTTGAAGTCTATCTTGTCAGATATTAGAATTGCAACACTTGCTTTTTTTCTTAGTATCATTTGCTTGGTATATTTTTTCCATCCTTTTACCTTAAGATAGTGCTTGTCCTTGAAAGTGAGATGGATTTATTGCAGACAACAAAAAAATGAGTTCCGCTACCTTCAACTAGTCTGTGTCTTTTGACTGGGGTACTGATTCCTGCCATTTTTATTTCTGTTCACATTCTGGTGTAGCTGTGTGCTTTCACAGTTTCACCTTCCTTAAGTTTCTTCCTGTAACCCCTTGGGTATAGTTGTTCCTTTCTTCAGCTCTTTGTATTGCTTCAAGAACTCTCTGAAGGGCTGGTTTTGTGAACATGAATTCTTTCAGTGTATTTATGTCATGGAAGATTTTTCTTTCCCTTTAGATTATAATAGACATTTTGGCTGGGTAAAGTAATCTGAGTTGACATCTGGGGTCATTTAGAACTGGGAATACTTTGGTACAGGCTCTTCTGGCTTTCATAGTTTGCACTGAAAGGTCAGCTGTAATCCTGATGGGTTTTCCTTTATATGTTTATATGACTTGTTTTTCTTTTGCAGCTTTCCGTATTGTCTCTTTGTTCTGTACATTTAGTGTTTTTAATATGATGTGCCGTGGAGGTATGCCTATGATTCGTAAGTTTGGTCTTTTTGTGGTGTCACACAATTCCTGAATATTCCATACTTATATTTTCTTAAATTTTTCATAATCTTTGCTTCAGTGATCTAATTCATCCACTTTATCTTCCAGTCTTGGTATTCAGTTTTCCATTTCTTTCATCCTATTGGTGAGACTTTCTCCTTTCATTTCTAATTGGCTTGTTGTTTCACTTCTTTCTTCATTTCAGCCAGATTATTCTTCAATATTTCTAAGTCTTTTCTGAATTCATTCAGCAGTTTATCCCTGTCTTCTTTCAGTTCTTTGATTTCTTTGTGTGTTCTTTAAGTTCACTGAATTCTTTTATCGTGTTTATAACTGTTCTTTTGAATTCCATGTCCTGTGTTATCTCTAGGGTGTTCTCATTGTACTCCTCTACAGGACTGTTGGTACTTGATAGGGATATATTATTTGGGTTTTTCATTGTGACTTTGATATGTCAATTTCTTTTGTAGTTTCTGATTCTTCTGTGAGACCCAAGCCTTCCTTTGTTGAGTTTAGGTCTGCTTCTTTTTGTAAACTTTGTGTGCCTTTGTGGTTTACTTGTTGGGTATGAAAAGCTGGTTGGTCTAGGTTTCAGGTTCTCTCCTTTGATTTTATATTGGAGGGGCCAAATTGATTTCATCTTCCTAATCAGGAGTTCCTACAGAGGCCCAAGTCGGATGAGGATCAGATGCTCTCAAGCTTTCTCCTAAGGACTGGATCCCTCTAGGAAAGCTGCTGGCCTTAGGAAGCTGGCAGGGGGAGGGGCACCCAGATATGCAAAGGGAGATGGGGATGGGAAGAGGCCTAAGGACTCCCAGGGACTAGAGGGAGGAAGTGGGTTGACCTGGATGCAAAGGATCAGATCAGGAAGCAGTGGGGAGTCTGGGCCAAGAAGTGAGTCTACAGGTCTGAGGTCCCAAGACAAGAAATGTGCCAGTGCCCCTGCTGGGAGGAGAGATGGGGTGAGGGAGCTGGGAGGGTGTATGAGGCTGGGGCAGTCAAGGTGCAGTGAGTGCCACCAAACTTACCCAGGAGAGCTGCTGACCCCAGAAAGCTTGGGGGCTGGGCCACCCAGAGATGCAAAGGGAGGTGGGGATGGGAAGAGGTCTAAGGGCTCCCAGGGACTAGAGGGAGGAATTGGGTTGATCTGGATGCAAAGGTTCAGGAAGCAGTGGGGAGTCTGGGCCACGAGGTCAGTCCAGAGGTCTGGGGTGTAAAGAAAAGAAATGTTCCAGTGACCCTGCTAGGAGGAGAGATGGGATAGGGGAGCTGGGAGGTTGAATGAGGCTGGGGGAGTCAAGGTACAGTGGGCACTGCCAAATTTACCCAGGAAAGCTGTCCCTGTATAAGGGACATCTCCTCATCCCTGCCAGATGAGGATCCAGAGGAACCCCTGCCTGACTGCATGGAGGAGACTGACTGCCGGGGGTTCGAACCAGCGACCCCCAGGCAGTGATGATTGGGGATGAGTAAGCACACCATTCGCCAGCCCATGCCGTCCCCAGTACCGGGGACAATCAGATGCAACAGGGAGCCTAGTCAAGCAGGGACTCATTTATTGTAGGTGTTACAGAGCTTATAACGGCACCTGGAAATGGATTTTAACAGAAGTCCTGTCCAAGGACTCACACTCTGTATGCTATTATTCTCTATGTTTTGGTGATTTGTGACCTATTGTGATCCTGACCCTCTGTTTCATGAAGGAGCTTCATTAATGAGAATTGAAAGATGCGTTAGCGTTCTCTTTATCCCTTGTTCTATGTACCATAAGCCTTAGGTATAGAGGTTGCATGGTAGATGTGATACTTAGGCTTGAGCAATTGACAGACAGTCTCTGTGTATGAACAGTTATAGAACTCTGTAATAATCTCTCTTGAAAAAGAAGCTTCCTTGATGGGTGGTGACTAGGATACATGTCTATAAATTTAAGGATCCATATGTTGCACATAGTAAGAAATTTCATTTGTCTAGGGATGTGACAACCTTGGGGATTTCTCTAAGATCTATGACCTCTCCGGGTATATCTATTTGGCTAGGTTTACAGTACCATTCCAATTGAGTCCAATTAGGTAGCTGTTGATTAACCCCAAGATAGAAGTACCACTACTTCACCAAAGTTGTTTGCTGTGCAGAACACTGATGGAGTTTTTAGGCCTTGAAGCTGGGAATGGATCCTCAATTGAATTTCTTCCTTACCAGCTGGTGTAGTCCTCTCCAAAACTAGCCTTCAGAGGAGTTGACTTCCAGGTCAGTTCCGGTTCCATTGGTCCAAATCCTGTGTCCCAAGTATGTCCTGTCTTCAGCAATAGGGTCTTATCTTCAAATTTTAGGAGGCAATCAAGGGCTGAGGCAATAGCCTATGTAATTTTGGGGGTCTTTTGGACTACTCTGGCCAACAACTCAAAGGAAGATTTCTACTGTTTGGTGCTGTTTCTTGTTACGTAGCCTTCACCTATGCACATGGATTCATGCAGAGATAAGTGTATGTGTAAGTTTTTTGACTAATATGATTCTCTCTGTTTTTTTTATACTAGTTAGGTATTACTTCTCTCCCCTCTCTCTCTTCCTGTCTAACCCTTCTTCCATGCCCTCCCCATTTAAAGTAACCCCATTTCCCCCATTTCTCCCTTGGTGATTCCTGTCAGCTATGGTCCCACCTCTCTTGATCTCCTTCTTTCCCTTTATCCCCATAGTTCCTTGTATAACCCTCCATATCCCCTACCATTCAACTACCCCCTTTTTACACATTTCTCTCTTAGTAACACCTGTCTCCTACTATTCTTCTCTCTCAGGTTCCTTCTTTCCCTTTAACTCCTGGTTCTCTTCCATTTTCCTGGTTCCTACAGTTACATCAGGGTATATACTCATATATAAGGATTTGGCACTAGGATCCACAAATGAAGGAGAACATATGTTATTTGGTTTTCTGAGTCTGTGTTACTTCATTTAGTATAAGTTTCTAGTTCCATCCATTTACCTGCAAATTTCATTTTTTCAAAAATCTTTCTTTACTGCTGAATAAAACTCCATCATATAAATGAACCACATTTTCATTATCCATTCGTCAGTTGGGGGACACTTAGGTTGCTTCCATCTCTTAGCTCTTGTGAAAAGTGCAGCAGCAAACATGGATGTACAAGTGTCTCTGCAATAGGATGAGTCTTTTGGGTATATGCCAAGGAGTGGTATAACCGGGTCATATGGGAAGTTCATTTTTACTTTTTGAAGAGTTCTTCACACTGTTTTCCATAGGGATTGCATGAGTTTGCAATACCACCAGCAGTGAATGAGCATTCCTCTTTCTCCACATCCTTTCCAGCATTTAGTATCATTTGTTCTCTTGATCTTAGCCATTCTGACTGGGGTAAGATGAAACCTTCAGGTGGTTTTAGTTTGCATTTCCCTAATTACTAATGATGTTGAACGCTTTTTAAAATGTTTCTTAACCAGCTTTATTTCTTCATTTGAGAACTCTCTTTTATTTGGGTCATTTGATTCTTTGTTTTTTTCAGTTCTTTATATATTCTGGATGTTAAACCTTTGTTGAGATGAAGTCTGCTTCTGTATGTACTTTGGTGAGTCTTGGTCATTTTCTTATTGGATATGTAAAGCTGGTTGGTCTAGGTCAGATTCTCTCTTTTGGTTTTTTATTGGAGGGACCAGATGACTTCAATACAGCTACTCAGGAGCTCCCACAGAAGCCCAACTCTGGTGCCAGTTAGGCACTCTCAGTCTTCCTCCTAAGGCCTCAGACCCTACTATCAAACAGTCACAGCACAATTTGGGAAGCTCACTAAGGGGAGGCCTGATTTAGGCTCTCTCAGACAGTCTAAAAAGGTGTCGGCCTCTACTAAAGGGCAAAGAAGCCTAGCCCTGGAGCAGTGGGAATGGTCGCACATGATCCCAAGTTAGGGGGAGGTGCACGACACAATTTGGGAAGCTCACCACCTCACAGAGGTGAACATTACAATGTTCATCATTTTTCCTGTCGATGGACATTTGGGTTATTTCCTGGTTTTCATCATTGTGACATCTATAAACATTAACACATTCTAAACTCATTTTACTGCTTAACTAACATTAATGTTCTGTTTTTGTCTTTTACTATAGTGATTATAACAGGTTTCTTTCAGAAAAAAATCACCTGTTAATATTGTATTATTTTAATAAATGTAAAACATTTGTAAAATAATACCACGAAACTGTTCCACTTACCTTATTGCATCATTTGTGCTACTGGAATAAAATTTACTTCTTTACATTTTAATGCCCAAAATACAATGCTTCAAACAGTGTGTGCCTTAAGAAGTCTTATTTCTTTACATACATTATGAAGATTTGGAGATTTTAAATTTTTATTTATTTTTTAATGTGTATGAGTATTTTGCCTAGATGTATGTAAATGCACCTGTGTGGTGCAATTTCTGTGGAGACCAGAAAAGGGGTGCTGGATCCCCTGGGACTGGAATTAAGGACAATTGTTGGCCTTCATGTGGGTGCTGTGAACCAAACCCTGGTCCTCTGCAAAAGCAGCCAATATTCGTAACTGTTGAGCTGTCATTCCAGTCCCAATTTGGAAAACATTTTGTGCTAAAAAGGTATAGAAATTATCTTTTTAAGTTTCTTCACAGAATCTTGGCTACAGCAGTTTTTACTCTGGTCTTCTAATGATGACTTTATTTTGCAGTATCTATCCACACATTCTATTTGGAATTCTTCTGAAATTCATCTTGTAATTCATCCCATCCTGGATGATTGCTTTAGGAAAGTTTTGTCTCTGCACCTATCTGTCCCTCCTTCTTTAACTAATAAATATATTTCACCAATATCATTTCAATGTGTGTATTTTTATTCTCTGTGTTATAGGCTGATGCCACCAATATTTATTTTCTTCCTCACATTTTCCGAGCTTGAGTCACTGTGAAATTTTTCATTGGGCTCTTATGGTTAGTGTTGTCTTTTTTATTTTTAAGAACTTTCTTACTTTCTGGCTCTGCAGCCTACTCTAGGTACATTGTAATAATCTCAAGCCCTTTAATTTGTCATTGTTCAATAAAGCACTGATACCTTCCAATGATTATAAAATTGTCCATCTGGACAGAGGATATAGGTTCATACTAATGTTCTCAAATGTACACTGGTACAGACGGCTCATGTTAGAATTCTCACTTTATCTTTACCTTTACAAATACAGTAGGGCCTATTCTCTAATTATCTACAATGTATTTGCTACCATGTAGAGTACTGTACAGTTGTTGGGTCTTATAGAGCATAGTAAAAATCCAGTTTTTCCATGTTACTTAGCTCTGCACCTTCCACTGACACCTCTTCAATCTGATTATTCTATACATATGGAATAAGTTCATTTTTCATTTGTGTGATATAGCTATTGAGGTTCCTTCATCATCCTGTTTTGTTTTTTTATTAGAGTGATAATCTGTTCATCACACACAGTTGAGTGGGTTTTGATGAGTGAGTAATCATACATCTACCTCCAACTATTTCATTACACTTTATCTTCTGACAAGGGGTCCCTGTGCAGTCATCCTACAGTTTACATGAATCCTGTTCGATGATGCAATGTAAATAGGACCACACAATACATAGCTATTGTATTTCACTAATTTTACTAAGGATGAAGACAAGAATCACCTTTGTTGTGATATGCTAAGCAAGTATTTTACTGTGAACCCAAGACTTTCAGAGTTTGTTACTTTTTACAGGCTTGGAGTATTCTGTTGTATGGATGAAGCACAATGTTTATTTATTCATGAGTTGAATAACATCGATGTTATATGGTTTTCTTGATAGTGCAGGAGACCCAGGGAGAATTTGGGCGACAATATAGCAGAAGGCAAAAATGACAAAAGTGCACAACATCCTCCAGACCCGGAAGACAGCATGAATCCCATGTCTGAAGAAGGAGACTTCATGCCAAGTCAGTTCTGTAATTTAATTTAAGGAATTAAATTTTATTTATCTTGAATCAATTTTTAGGTTAGCATACAAAGTAATGGGTTTTAGCACATCATCTTTATATATATCTATAGATGATATAGATATAGATACAGATATAGATATATAGATATAGATATATGTGTGCGTCATTATACTTAGTCTCCTCTCTCCCTATTACCCACTTTTGTCCCCTCCCCCAAGCTTGTTTTATTTCTTCACATAGTTAATACTACCTTCCACTTTTCTCTTACACAAAATTCATTATTGTCTTTGTTTCCCTTTTTGTGTGTGTCTGGTTTTTTGTTTTGTTTTGTTTTTGTCTTTTTGAGACAGGGTCTCCCTGTAGCTCCAGCTGGCCTTGAACTCACAAAGATCCATTCTGCCTCTGCCTCCCAAGTGCTGGGATTAAAGGCATGCATTACCATGCCTGGCTAGTTTCCCACCTCTTTTAAGGACTCTGTCTCCCCTATCATGTCTCTGGTGGTTTCATGGATGACAGACACACACACACACACACACACACACACACACACACACAATTTTAAATATTGGTTTGTCTTCCTGAGTCTATCTAATTTCATTTCACAATGATTTCCAGTTGCATCCATTTTCTTAGAAATGTCAATATTTCATTTTTCTTTATAGGTGAGTAAAATTCCATTATGGATATGCAGCACATTTTCTTTTTTAATTTTTATTTATTCATTTTTATTTTACATGTATGGGTGTTTTGCCTGCATGTATGTAAGTGTACCTGTGTCATGCAGTACCAACAGAGGCCAGAAGAGGGTGTCAAATTCCCTGGAACAGGAGTTAGAGATAGTTGTTAGCTGCCATGTGTGTGCTGGGAGCCAAACCCAAGTGCTCTGAAAGATCAGACAGTGCTCTTAATCACTGAATCATCTCTCTAGCCTCAACACCACATTTTCTTTATCAATTAATCTATTAAATGGATTATTAGGCCCTTTCAGTCTCATAGCTATGATGAAAAGTTCAGTATCAGCATGAATGTACAAGTATCTTTATGGTGTGTTGACTGTGAATACCAAGAGCAGTTGTTCTTTCTCCATATCCTCATCAGCATTTGTTGTCATTTTTTTCTTGATGATAGCCATTCTGAGTGGGGAGAGATGGAATTTCAAAGTACTTTTAGATTTATTCTATTTTACTTATGTGTATGTCTGTGTCTGTGGGTATGTGCACATACATGAAGGTGCCTACCAAGGCCAGAGGCATGGAATCCATAAAGCTAGAGTTACTGGTGGTAGTGAGCCACTTGACATGGGTGGTGAGAGAGAACTCAGGTCTTCTGCAAGACCAGTGTACACTCTTAACCACTAAGCAGTCATTCCAACCCCTCAAAGCACTTTTAATTTACATTTTCCTGATGGCTAAGGATGTTTAACATTTTGTCAAGCCATTGGTACTTTTCTTTTTGATGTTATTTAGTGCTGAGTGGCCTAGAACTCCCTATGTAGACCAGGTTGACCTTGAGTTCACAAATATCCACTTGCCTCTGCCTCCTGTGTGCTGGGATTAATAACATGTGCAACCGTATGTGGCCCATATTTTTTTCTTTGAAAACTATACATTCCGTTCAACAGTCAATTTCTTGATTGGATAATGTGCTGGATAGCTTTAGTGTCAACTTGACACACCTGGGTTGAGGAAGCCTCAATTGGGGAACTTCCTCTATTGGATTGGCCTGTGGCCATGTCTGAGGGGCATCTTCTTGATGAGTGATGTGGGAGGGCCCAGCCCACTGTGGGTGGTGCCACCCCTGGGAAGGTGGGCCTGTGTGGCATAAGAAAGCAGGCTGAGCAGGGGCCAGAGGAGCAAGCCAGTAAGCAGCGTTCTTCCATAGCCTGTGATCCAGCTCCTGCCTCCAGGTTCCTGCCCTGAGTTCCTACCTTGGGCTCCCTGATGAACTGCGGCCTGGGAGATGTCACAGCAATGAAGTACAACCTAGAACAGATGACTTTGGTTTTGTTTACTTTTTTCAATTGTTTATATATATACTAGATATTAATCCTGTCTAATATTATAGTTAGCCAAGATTTTTACCATCTTGGGAGCTGAACTCTTGGCATTTAGAAGTGTAGCATTAGCCTTTAATGGCTGGAATATTGCTCCAGCTTAGTTTTTTTCATTTTGGATGCTGTTTCCTTTGCTATCAGAAACTTTTAAATTTTTCATAATGTCATTTGCTGTGTTAGTGGAGTACTGTTTGGAAAGTGATTGCCTATGCATATATCTTGAGGAATGTTACCTCTGATTTTCTCTGGGTTTTTAAAAAAATATTTTATTTATTATTTTTATTTTATGCGTATGAGTGTATTGCCTGCATGTATATGAGTGCACCTGTGTTGTGCAATGCCGTGGAGGTCAGAAGGGAGCTTTGGATTCTCCTGGAACTGGAGTTAAGGACAGTTTGTAGCAACCATGTGGGTGCTTGGAATCGAACCCAGGTCCTCTGCAAGAGCAGTCAGTGCTCTTAACTGCTGAGCCATCTTTCTCTGGATTTTTTTAAGTTTCAGCTGTTATTTTTAAGATTTACTGCTATTTTTAAGTGTGTGTGTGTGTGTGTGTGTGTGTGTGTGTGTGTAGGTACCTACAGAGACTAGAGGTGTCAGATCCCCCTGGAGTTGGAGTTACAGTTTTGAGAAACGTGGCATGACTGTTGGGAATATAACTCAGCTCCTCTGCAAGAGCAGTACATGCTCTTGACTTCTGAACCATCTCTCCTGCCCCAAGTTTCAGCTCTTCAATTAAGGTCTTTGATCCATTTTGAATTGATTTTTGTGCTGTGTGAAAATATACATACTTAGTTTCATACTTCTACATGTGGAAATCCAGTTTTCCCAGCACCATGTGGTAAAGAGGTGGTCTTTTCTCATATATATCCAATATATTAATATATACATATATATA
>NW_008340850.1:95776-113257 GCF_000622305.1 Nannospalax galili
TTTCTCCAATATATTATATATAAATTTAACTTTATATGTATGAGTGTTTTGACTGCATGTATGTAAGTGTACCACAAGCATACAATGCTTGCAGAGACAAGAAGAGGGTGTGAGATTCCATGGAACTGAAGTTATGGATGGTTGTTAACTGCCATGTGGGTATTGGGAATTTAACCCAGATCTACTACAAGAGCAGCAAATGCTTTTATCTGCTGAGACATCTTTTCAGTCTTCCAATATATATTTTGACAGCTTTGTAAAAAAATTAAGTAATGTAACTGCATGAGTTTATTTTTGGTCCTCTCTTCTATTCCATTGGTTATATATGTCTGTTTTTGAGTCACTACTATACTGTTTTTGTTTCCATGGCCCTATAATTTGTAATCAAGTATCATAGTTATATAAGAATGTTATTGGGGTTTTGATGGATATGGCATTGAATCTGTAGACAACTTTGGCAATAAAGCCCTTACCACAATATTAATACTGTCTCTCCATGACCATGAGCTTTGTGTTTTCTAGTAGCTTTATACAGTTTTTTCTTGCCTTATAGTTTTCGTTTTCTTTTTCTTTTCTTGCAAAAAGAAAAGATCAGTTTTAAAAAACATTTTACTTACTGTTTCTATTTTATGTGTATGAGTGTATTGTCTACATGTAGTAGGTACACCTGTGTTGTTCAATGCCCACGGAGGTCAGAAGAAGTCATCAAATTCCCCTGGAACTGAAGTTACAGACGGTTGTTAGCTGCCATGTGGGTGCTGGGAATCAAACTTAGGTTCTCTGCAAGAGCAGCAGTGCTCTTAACTGCTAAACCATCTCTCTAGCTCCACAGACCAGTTTTTAAATATATATTTTACTTTAACTTTTATTTTATGTGTATGAGTGTATTGCCTACATGTATAAGTGCACCCATGTCATGCAATGCCTGCAGAAGACAGAAGAGGGTTTCGGATCCCCTGGAACTGGAGTTATCGATGGTTGTTAGCTGCCATGTGGGTGCTGAGATTTGAACCCAGGTTCTCTGCAAGAACAGCTAGTACTCTTAACCACTGAGCCATCTCTCCAGCCACCCACCTGAAGGCCAGATTTGAAAAATATTTATTTTTTATTTTGCATGTATTAGTGTATTGCTTGAATGTATGTAAGTTCACCCATGTTGTGTAAAGCCCACAGAGGCCAGAAGAGGGTGTTGGATCCCCTGGAACTGGGGTTATGGATGGTTGTCAGTCAGCATGTGGATGCTGGGAATTTGGGTCCTCTACAAGAGCAGTCAGTGCTCTTAAGCACTGAGCCATCTCCCCAGGCCTGTCTTAAAGTTTTCACTGTACAGCTCTTTCACATCTTTGATTAGGCTTATTTTTGATAGTTTTTGAAGCTACTGTACATAGAATTTTCTCCTGATTTCTTTCATAACATGTTCTTTATGGAAATGTAGTGTGGTGGTTTGAATGAAAAATGTCCCCCATAGGCTTTAAGTATTTGAATACTTGGTCCTGAGTTTCTGGTGGTGTTTGAGAAGGTCCTATGACCTTTAGTGTGGTCACCGCCAGCGGCGGCCACTCCTCCATTCTCGTGGGTGCTGCTCCTTTGTTCTCACGGGCATCAAGGCTGCTCCTCTGTTTGCCCTGGGCTGAGGCCCCTTTTCTGCCTGCCCTGGGCTGAGGCTGCTCTTCTGCTCACCTGGTGCTGAGGCAGTTCTTCTGCTTGCCCTGTGTTGCCTCCTGTCGTCGCTGCTTCTGCCTGGTCCCGGGGGCTGGTGAGGAGACTGTGTCAGTGGAGCCACATTCAGACACAGGAGGCCAGGTTCAGTGACACAGGTCTGCTTTATTGCAGGAAGGCACAAGCTTATATAGGGATAGTGGTCCAATCACAGCACAGCAAGTAGGATAGCTTATTAGCATAACAGGTTTAGCATCCTATCACAGTATAGCAAGTAGGATACCTTGATTTCCAAGGGTGGTGATTAGGGAGTGGCGAGCTCTAGGCATCAGTCTCATGATCTGCCAATGGGAGCAAAATGTCACAAGGCATTCTTTGTGGCTCCAGCAGTCGGGCTGTTGCCTCAGGCCTGCTGTATGGCTGTCAATAAGACTTTCACCCGAGGCTCAAGCCTGTCTCCCACACTTTAGGAGTACATCATGTGCATGCAATGCCCACATAGGTCAGAAGGGGGTGTTGGAACCCCTGGAACTGAAGTTACAGATGGTTTTGTACTATGGCACCTTCTTGATATCCATGTTAACGTTTTGGCTGATTCTAGTCTCTAAAATTATCAGGCAGTTGTCCCGGGGTATGGGAACATATGTCAGGAGGATCCCAGTTGTTTTGGGAACAGGTCAGCATGTTCTGGAGTGCACCTGCTAACTGAAGATTTATGGCTTCCGTAAGTTATGCTTGGCTTACTTCTGAAAAAGAGTAATTGTTGCTTAACAGACTAGAAATTGTTAAGGGGGCTTTGTACCTATAAGCTTGGGAACTGTGGTGGTTTGATTAAAATGTCCCCCCATAGGCTCCAAGTGTTTGGACCTTTTGTTCCCAGATGATGGCACTGTTTCGGGAGGTTTTAGAACGTGTGGCTATCCTGGAGGAAGCATGTCACTGGGGGTGGGCTTACAGAGATAGGTCTTGCCAGATCTTCAGTTGCCCTCTTGCTTCCTATGCCTGTGTGATGATATGGAAGCTTAGCTTCTGCTGCTCCTGCTCCAGCCACCTCCAGCCACCATGCCTCCCTGCCATGACAGACTGTAATTCCCATGGAACCGTAAGCTCAAATAAACTCTTCCTCCTATAGATTGCTTTGGTCAGCGTTTCTATCACAGCAACAGAAAAGTAACTAATACAGTAATTGGTACCAGAGAGTGGGCTGTTGACTGTGAAGAACATGACCATGTGGGGTTTTGGGAAAATGTGGAAGACTTTGGAAGTTTGGGCTATAAATTCAGTTGATTGCTGTAAGCACAGCTTCACAGGTCATTCTAGTAGGCTCCTGGAAGGAAGTAGTGCTGAGAACAATGTAGTTCCAGAGAGAAATAAGGACTTGAGCAGCACTTAGGATATTTTGGCAAAGAGTCTGGCTGGAGTCTTTCCACAACCTAAAAGCTTTCCTGAGGCTGAGTTGAAAAGCAATGGACTAATTTCTCTGGTGGAACAAATTTCAAGACAGCATAATGTGGAAATGGTGGCATTGCTATTAATGGTGAATATTATACAGATTTACAGTGAAAAAGAGCAAATGGGACAGAAGGAAATACAGAATGTATAGGATGGTTTGAAAAAGAGCACTAGGAAGATTAATATTGGAGCCATGGCATGTGATGAAGAAGATTCCATTGATAAGGAGATTAAAGGGACTAAGGAGATTAAAGTGATTAAGGAGGGCCTGGAGATTGGCACTTAAACATGCAGAGAGTGCCTCCAGGGCAAGACCACACCCAGCTAAGCCTCCAACTTGTGAAAGGAAAATGCTGCAGGGGCCACTGAAGAGAAAAGCTTCTAAAATTGATAAAGCAGGCTGGGGCCCATCCCAAACTTGAAGTCAAACTTGGCAGTGTTGCTCACCTGGTGCTGGCTTTAGAGGCATGAAAGATGGAAGAGCGAAGGGGTCATCAATTCTTCCTACAAGGTTTCAGAGAGCATTGGAAGCCAGGCAGCATGAAGCAGGGGTTCCTCTGTCTAGAGAAGGCCCTAGTAGGCCATTGCGTGAAGCTGAGAAGGTGAAGCCTGGTTGGCAGTGGAGACCCCAAGAAGTTCCTGATGCCAGAGCTGTGAGGCATCTGCCAAGAAGACCTGCACACAGGGAGTGGTGCCAGCACAAGAGAGAGATGTGTGTTACATGAAGCAAAGCTGGAGAGGCTAAACCATCTAAAGCCCTTTGGAAGTAAAGTCCCAGAAGCTGGAAATGGAGCTACTGGTTTTGGTGTTTGCCCTGCTGGTTTTTGGTCTTGTTTTGGTCCGGTATTTCCTTACTCTGCCTCCATTCCTCCCTTTTGAAATAGTAATGTGCATTTGGTTCCACTCTATGTTGGGAGTATGTAATTTGTCTTTTGATTTTATAGAGGCTTACAGTTATTTACCTGAGTTCACTTTGGACTGTGGACTTTTGAATAGTATTGAGACTGATGATGACTATGGGGATTTTTAAAGTTGGACTAAATACATTTTGATTTTATATGGTCATGAGTCTATGGGGGACAGGGGGTGGAATGTGGTGGTTTGAATGAAAATGTTCCCCATAGGCTCCAAGTGTTTGGACATTTTGTTCCCAGATAATGGTGCTGTTTTGGGAGGTTTTAGAAGGTGTGGCTATCCTGGAGGAAGCATGTCACTGGGGGTGGGCTTACAGAGTTCTTAAGCCTTGCCAGATCTCCAGTCGCCCTCCTGCTTGCTTCCTGTGCCTGTGTGATGATGTGAGAGCTTAGCTTCTGCTGCTCCTGCTCCAGCCACCTCCAGCCACCATGCCTCCCTGCCATGACAGACTGTAATTCCCCTGGAACCATAAGCTTAAATAAATTCTTTCTTCTATAGATTGCTTTGGTCAGTGTTTCTATCAGAGCAACAGAAAAGTGACTAATACAGTAATTTAAACTTTGTACCCATGGTTATGGTTTCTCTATATAAAAGCTTACTCTAGAGATGGCTTGGGGCTACACACCTCAGATCCAACACCCTTGTGTAGTCCCTGGCCAGCAAAGACTTTCATTTGGCAAAACTTTGGTGAAGCATCTCACAACAGTTTATTAAGACACTTGTTACCTTGGATGTTCATTAGTGTATTATGAAGTTGGGAAGCCCAATGTTTGGTGAATATATAATTATTATATTCATAATGAATAGTCTCCAGTTTTATTATGTCACAGATGTTATGTCATTTAATTTTAGTTGGAAATATGCTTTATCAGAATAAGTATGCCAGTATTGTTTGGGGTCACATTCATGTGACTAATCCATTCAAAATCCATGAATGGATTGCTTTTCAAAGACACTGAGAGGCATCAATAGCTTATTTGAGATCTTATTTTTCTGTGTATGTGTACATATATGTATATGTGTATGTGTATGACTAATTTACTGTGTTTTTTTAACCAATCAGGTGTGTTGCTTTTTTTCCTTTCTTTTTAATTATGTTTATGGAAGGGGGTGAGGTGTGAACATGTAAGATTGCCCGCAGAGTCCAGAAGAGGGAGTCAGATCCCCTGGAGTAAGACTTATATGTGGTAGTGAGCTGCCTGACATGGTGCTGGGAAGAGAACTTGGGTCCTATGGAAGTAAGTGCTCTTAGCTACTGAGTCATTTGTCTAGCATTAAGGTGTGTTTCTTGGAGACATCACACAGTCAGATCTAGTTCTTTTATTCCAGTCAGTGTTTTATTATAGGTAAGTTGAGATCATTTACATTCAAGTTTTTATTAGGAGATTCTTACTAATTCCTATAATTTTGTTGCTTGTTTTCTGGTTGATTTTATTGTTTGTTCTTTACACTCTCCTCTCTAGGTGCCAAGGGTTTGTTGGTTTAGAGGGTTGAATATAATGGATTCCTTCCTAGATCTTCTTGTTAAGTCAATCTTTCCATGAAATATATTCTTTCCCATCCTCTGGTGTTTGAGATTGTCTTTCTTCCCTCTTTCTAAACAGTATTCCTTCAAGTATCTTCAGCGGTGATGGCTTGGTGGTCATGAACTGCCTTAGTTCGTGCTTTTCTTGCAATGCCTTTACTTCTCTGAGTTTTAAATTTTAGCCTTACAGGATACAGTATTCTTGTTAGGTTATTTACTTTGAAGGTGTGAAAGAAGTGATTTCCTACTCCCCAGACTTTGAGGGTTGCTAATGAGATATCTGATCTAGTTGATTTGGTATTTTCTTTTTTGTTTGTGTACCAAGGGCCTCTTCTGATCACACTTAGCTTTGCATTTTGTGGACTAGGCAGATTCTCTCAAGCTCCTCAGTATCCCTCCAGATACTACTCATTGGACTGGCTGCTTTAGCTCAGGGGTGACTCTCAAGTGTGCAACCACAACATTTAGATCACAACTTGAGGAGAACCTGCCTTGGTACTTCCAAGGACTCCTCAGTGTGACTCATCTTGCTGAATGGAGGGCACTACAGGTGTCCTATTGGCTGCCACTGTGGGTTTCCTTACTATACACAGGCTCCAGGGAAAATAGGTAGCTCCAGAATTTGCTCCACCTGCTGGTCTCATGCTCAGACCTATCAAATTTCAGGGCAATACTAAGATAAAGGAATTTCATCCTCGTCACCAAGGTGGTGGATTATCTCTCCTCATTCATTTTCCATCATGGGACAACCTCCCAAAGCCTGTACCCTTTTGCAAGACAGCATCTGACCTTTCTGTCCTCCACAACTGCCTCTGTGGGCCTTCCTGCACTTAGGGGCTATGACAGGACAAACTGAGATTTCTCAACCTGTGCATATTCCCTGAACTCAGTCCCTAGAGGCTGATCAGACTTTACCAACACATATTCTGTAAGATGGTGCTCAAGCTATTGCCCTCTGTACCCTCTAGCATGACAAAATGGTATTTCACTCTGCCATTTGCCTGTCAGCTGGAGGAATATATCTTAACATAGCCCACAATTACATTTGAGGGTTATTCCCAGGTGTGGTGGCATGTACCTTTAATCCTAGCACTTGGGAGGCAGAAGCAGGCAGATCTCTGTGAGTTTCAGGCCAGCTTGGTCTTCACAGTGAATTCCATGCCAGCTGGAGCTACAGGGAGATCCTGTATCAAAAAGACAAAAAAAGTAAATAGATTTGAGGGTTACTGGGTTGTCCTGAAGGTAGACCTTTCTAGTTTTCCTCTGGCTTACCATTAGGAAGCAGTTTCTGAGTCCTATGATCCTGCTAGGAAACTGATGGACGGTGTTTGTCTTGCTCTGTGGTATTCGGGGTCCGAAGAATTCCTGTAATTGACCATGTGGACACTGAGACTCAGGAAAACTTACCTGCTTTATTGAGACTGACCAGCCGGAGATGCAGGCAGGCTTGGGAGCTGCACTGCACCCCAGAACTGTGGAAACACAAGGCTCTTAAGCACAAAAACTGCAGAGCAGGGGATTTCTATAGAAACAAGAAACAGAAGAACCAGGAAAGGATTTGAACAATCTAGGGCTCATTTCCAGAGCCTTGACCTATACAGCCATTGACTAGCGTACCTGGGGCAGAACATTCTTCCTCTCCTACCCCAGACCATTTCCATAGAAACCATAAACAGATGTACCAGGAAAGGGTTTGAACAATCTAGGGGATTTCCAGAGTCAGGCGGAGGGCAGCTCTTTCTCAGAGGACAGGGAGTGGGTCTGAAGGGCACTCTCCTTCATTCCCCCCTTTTGTTTTGGAAATCCTCTTGAATCAAACTATTGATTCATATGTGTCACCTAGGGGATTGTAATGGGCCCTCATAACCATTGTACAGCGGAGACCCTTTGTTTAACAAACTTGACTAGAGCATTAAAGATACAGGGTCCAAAGGCTAACAGTGCTAAAAGGATTAAGAGGGGACCGGCCAAAGCAGTGATAAGGGTGGTCAGGCTGGGGACCAATTTAGTCGGGGTTTCTGAAGGACGGGGAACTGAATCTGGCTTAAGTTCTGCCAAATGTCCTATGGGTCGAGGTGGTACAGGTTTTGGAATTTTTGAATTGTGAATAGGGTTCCAGGGTCCATGCCAGATACATAGGCCCTCATTCCCCATGTGAATCCTGTGTCCCAGTTCCGATCCATAGTAAAGACATCCCATTGTTTTAGAGTTATGATAAGAGGGTTACAGGTCTTGGGGACCATACAAGACCTATTTTTTTTCCAATTGAATATTAATGTATGGATCTCGTCATTCAAGTGGATACCATGTCAGGGCCCATGTCTCACAACCTCAGTAGGAAGTACAGTAATAGCTTCCTTCTTCCTCACAGTCAGTCCTGGTGTTTACCAGGCATGCATAGAAGGCAGTTCCTAAGGCTTTTTCTGCATCTATGGTGCTGGCCCTACGTCCAGTAGTAGGTCTCTGTGCCACTGCTTCTCCATGACCACCCATGTGGTATCCCTCATACTTGTGGGTGGCCTCTCTACCCAATGTTGACCATAAAGAACAGAGGACAGTTTCACACCAGGGAGAAATCTGAGATTTAGGAGGCATCACCTCCATAATAACCTTTCCTGACTGTGTACTAGCTAATTTCCAGACATAAATCTGGGGCTCGTAGACTCCTTGGGCGGGGGTGTCCATCCCATAGGGTAGAGTCAGCAGGAGCAGAGGTGCTCCTGTACAGCTGGCAATGTCCTAATAGATTGGAGGATTTCATGATTAGATATTTCAGCCAACAGTTCTGACTTTAATCTTAGGACAAGGGGAGGGGGTCTTCTGAAAAGAATCTCAAAAGGAGTTATTCCCTGGATATAGGAGGGGTTTCTAACCCTGAGGAGGGCAAAAAGGACAAGAGTCACCCAGTCTGTGCCAGATTCTAAGGTTAATTTAGCCAAGGTCTCCATAAGGGTCTGATTCATCCTCTCTTCCTGTCCTGAACTCTGGGGATGGTATGCACAATGTAGTTTCCAGTCTGTCCCAAGGGCCTTTGCTAAGGTGTGAATTACCTGAGAGATGAACGCTGGCCCATTGTCAGATCCTAACATCAGGGGCACACCAAACCTGGGAATGAGTTCATCTAGCAACTTCTTGGCAACTATGGTTGCCATTTCCTTCTTGTTGGGAAAGGCATCTACCCATCCTGAAAACGTATCTACAAAACCCAGTAAATATTTATATCCAAACTGTCCTGGCTTTACCTCAGTCAAATCTACCTCCCAGTGGACTCTGGAGGCAGTCCCTCTTTCACGTTTTCCTGAGGATTTATCATTTTTTGGGTAGGCATTAGTCATCTGGCATGCCATACATCTGGAGGTGATGTCCTGTATAGTAGCTGTTGAGGATTGAAACTGGAAGCATCTGTTAGTAATAACCTGATCTTTTCTTTTCCCATGTGAGTTCCTTCACGAAGTTGGCAAACTAGCATTTCCCCCAGGTGGCCGGGGGAGAATGACCTTGCCATCTGAAGTGTGTCTCCATCCTGAGGAGACATACCCACTTGGAATTGTCTGGAAATATTTGTCATCCTCTTCTGTGTATGAAGGCTTTTCAGGTAACATAGGATCTGGCAGGGCTAGGAGAGCAGGTTTGGTGGGGATTCTGCTATTTCCTTGGCAACTTGGTCCACCTTTTGGTTTCCTCAGACCTTGGGTGTGTTGTTCTTTTGGTGTCCTGGGCAATGAATGACAGTCACCCTTTTGGGCATCCATATGACCCTTAACAAATCAGTAATCTCTTGTTTAATACTTTCCTTCTGATGTCAGGAGGCCTCTTTCTCAATAGATGGCCCCATGTACATGAACAGTGGCAAAAACATGTGTACTGTCAGTGTAAATGTTGACAGTCTTACCCCCTCCCAGTCTTAGGGCCTGAAGCAAGACTATCAGTTCGGCCTTTTGTGCAATGGTTCCTTTGGGCAGGGCTTCTGCCCATAGGACATCCTCCTGGGTGACTGCTGCTGCCCCTGCATATCTGACTCCATCTTTTATGTAACTACTCCCATCTGTGTACATCACCAAGTCAGGGTTCTTCCATTGTATGTTGGTGAGATCAGGTCGGCTTCCCTGGACATGCTGCAGCAGTTCAGAGCAATTGTGATGCACAGCTGTCTCAGACTCATTTTCAGGGAGCAGGAATGCAGGGTTTAAGGTACCGGTCACCTCAGATGTCAGGCGGGGCACATCTAGAAGGAGAGACTGGTAATGAGTTAATCTTGCATTTGAGAGCCAGTGATTAGGTGGTGCCCTCAGCACCCCTTCAATAGCATGGGAGGTGGTCACAATCAATTGTTGTCCCAAGGTGAGCTTATCAGCATCTTTAACAGGACTACAGTGGCCACTATGATCTTCAAACAGGCTGGCCATCCAGCCACTATTGAGTCTAATTTTTTTGAGAGGTAGGCTACTGGTCTCTTCCAGGGGCCCAAAGTTTGAGCAAGTATGCCCTTTGCTACACCAAACCATTCATCTACATAAAGGCGGAAGAGCCTCGAGACGTCAGGCAGGACTAGGGCTGGTGCAGAAGTGAGGGCCTGTTTTAGGTTGTTAAAGGTCTGCTATTGTTCTTCTCCCCAGGAAAATGCTGAGGGGTCCCCCCTTGTTACCTTGTATAGCTCCGCAAGACCAGGTATCCACAGGCGACAATATCCAGCTGACCCCAGGAATTCTCTGACTTGTCTTTGACTTCAGGGAATGGGGATGTCCAGGACGGCCTTTTTCCTTGCAGAGGAGAGCCTGCACATACCCCCTTCCAATTGAAACCCCAGGTATTGTACCTCCACCTGGCAGATTTGTGCCTTTTTAGCTGACACCTTGTACCCCAGGCGTTGAAGTTCCTTCAACAAATCTTTCACAGCCTCTAGGCAAGAGGGGCAGTCAGAGGTGGTGAGGAGCAAATCATCTATGTATTGCAGAAGAGAAACTTAGGGGTGGGCAGTTCAGAACCCTAGGAGGTCTTCATGCAAGGCCTCGTCAAAGATGGTGGGAGAGGTCTTAAACCCTTGTGGAAGCTTTGTCCAGGTCAGTTGGCCACTGAACCCTTCTTCAGGATCTTGCCATTCAAAGGCAAAGATAGGTTGGTGCCCCTTGTCCAAGGGGATACTGAAAAAATCATCTTTCAAATCCAGGACGGTATGAATCATCCTATCAGGGGCCAGGACACTCAGGAGGGTGTAAGGATTAGGCACAGTGGGGTGTATGTCCATGACTCTCTTATTCACCTCTGTCAGATCCTGCATGGGCCTACAGTAGGGGGGACAAGCCCTGACCTCCTCAATCTTTTACCCTTTGAGTTACCTCGTGTTCCCGAGGACAATCTCTTATCCAATGTCCCATGTCCTTACAGTAGACACATTGGTCTCTCTTTAGGGGGCCAGCATGAGGGCCCGGTCCCCTCTGCCAATTCTGATCTCTGGGCTGATATCTTCTTGCGGGGGGGGAGTGTTCACCCTCTCTTAGAGCCAAAGCTCATGCCAGTTTTCGATTGTGACGTTCCTCACGTTCCTCCTGGGTCTCATGGTTATTGAAAACTTTTTGGGCAATTTCAAGCAATTCAGAGAGACTCTTACCTTCGAAGCCTTCCAACTTTTGCAATTTCTTCTGGATATCAGAAGCAGACTGGGTCACGAAGGCGATGTTTATTGCTTGTTGATTTTCTGATGCCTCAGAATCAATAGGAGTGTAAACCCTGTAGGCCTCCATAAGCCTCTCCAAGAACTGTTCTGGAGCCTCTGTCCCTGCAAAACCTGACTGACTTATGACAAATTTGTAGGCTTTTTAGCAGCAGCCTGGAGACCCCCCCATAAGAATCTGGCAGTAGAGTTTGAGTGACTCCCTACCTTCAGGAATTGTTGGACATCATCCCAGGTGGGCTGGTGAGTAAGAAAGATAGTCTCCAGGAGCCCAATTAAAGCCTGGGGTTTTTCAGAGAAAGGAGGACTTTGTAATTTCCAATTATAAAGATCACTGGTGGAGAAAGGAGAATAAACAAGAAAACTGCGGCCAGAGGAATCTGGCAGGGCCATAGCATGGAGGGGAAGGACAGCAGGGGTCGTCTCAGGCCTATAGGGCTGGCCTCACTGTGTGTAGGGAGGGGTAAGGGGTGGGGGGTGGTCGAAGAAGGAGAAGTGGCAGGAGAGGCAGGAGAAGCAGGAGGAGGAGATGCAGGAGAGGCAGGAGAAGGAGGGGGAGTGGATGGGGGGTGAGACTCACAATATAGGGGACATGATCAGGGTGTCCTGGGTTTCTGAAGATCACGGCCAGAACAGAAGAAAGTTTGTTAACATCAAAGGACCCAGAGGAGGGCAAATGTCAAAAGATGTCCATTCATGAGAACAAGGGGTACAGAATTTCCCCGAATAGACAGTGTCTCCAAAGATTGTGGCTGCCTTCTGGAAATGCTTAAAATGAGAAAGAATTAAGTCAAGGGGAGTGTCTTCAGATGAAGGGGATTGACCCATGATAGAAAAGAAAAGGATTACACTGAAATAAAGCCAAACGAGAAACAGATCGGATAGATCTGTTCAAGACTTGACTGAGAAAACAAAGGCACTGCACATCAGAGATTCGCTGTGAGAGTGATTAGGGTTGACACCAAAGGCCCAGAGAGTACAAGCAGTCAACCATTCAGATGGAGGGTCAGGGCATCCCCCATTTTCTGGCTGGGAGAGCAATACTTCATCCAGTTTCTCTCCCTTGAGTCCCCAGAAGTCTGGGCACCCAGAACAGATATCAAAACAGACTCACTGCAGGAGAAAACAGATCTGATGTCGTTGGGTGCCAAACAGAGAACAAAAAAGACAGGAAAATAGACTGAGGGTCTTTTATGGAATCCTGGACGAGCCCCCACAATGTTCAGGGTTCGAAGAATTCCCTTAATTGACCACTCGGACACTGAGACTCAGGAAAACTTATCTGCTTTATTGAGACTGACCAGCCAAAGATGACAGGCAGGCTCAGGAGCTGCACTGCGACCCAGAGCTGTGGAAATGCAGGGATTTTAAGCACAAAAACCGCAGAGCAGAGAATTTCTATAGAAACCAGAAACAGAAGAACCAGGAAAGGATTTGAACAATCTAGGGCTGATTTCCAGAGCCTTAACCTATACAGCCATTGACTAGCTTACCTGGGGCAGAACATTCTTCCTCTCCTGCCCCAGACCATTTCCATAGAAACCATAAACAGATGTACCAGGAAAGGGTTTGAACAATCTAGGGGATTTCCAGAGTCAGGCAGAGGACAGGGAGGGGCTCTGAGGGGCATTCTCCTTCTGTCGCACCTTGTTGTTTATGCTCTTTTCTCATGTTTTTTTACTCCCTAATGGATTTCCAACTTGAGAAGGAAAGGGTTTATTTCAACTTACACTTCATCACGAAGGGAAGCCAGGGCAGGAACTCAGAATTGGAACCTGGAAATAGGAATTAAAATGAAGCACACATCATGGAGGAATGATGCTTACTAACTTACTCATTTGGCCTATTCTCAGTCTGCTTTCTTCTTTTTTCTTTTTCCCTTTTGAGACAGAGTCTCCCTGTAGCCCCAGCTGGCCTGGAACTCACTATGTAGACCAAGCTGGCCTTGAACTCACAGAGATCACCTGCTTCTTCCTCCCAAGTGCTGGGATTAAAGGCATGTGCCACCACACCCAGCTCAGTCTGCTTTCTTACACAGCTCAGGACCACCTGCATGGGGTAACACAGCCCAAATTGGATTGGACCCTCCAGCATCAATTAGCAATTAAGAAAATGCCTATTAGACATGGCCATAAGTCAGTCCGATGGAGACAATACCTTGATTGAGGTTCCTTCTTCCTGTTATATCAATTTGACAACTTAGCTATCCCAAACATTAGCAAGCACATTAGCAAGGTTTTAAGTTGTTTCAGTTCCAGTGTATAACCAAACTTGAGGTATATAACCAAACTTGATGTTTTGAGGGTCAAGAAAGGCAAAAATCCTTCAGAAACACCCTCCTTGCTTTGGAAAAGTGGAGTACATAATTCTCAGACATGAGTGGGGCGTGGTGGCACATGTCTTTAATGCCAGCACTCAGGAGGCAGAGGCAGGTGTATCTCTGTGAGTTCAAGGGCAGCCTGGTCTACATAGTGAGTTCCAGGCCAGCTGGGGTACAGGGAGACCCTGTCTATAAAAGACATCATCATCATCATCATCATCATCATCACATTCCTACATGAAAATAGAAAATAAGATTGTAAAGTGTGGTTACACTTTTTAGAATTTTTTTCAAAAATTATTTTTTTAAAAATGAATTTGGGAAGCACTCACTCTTCCTAAAATGTCAGGGGCAACATATGTGCTTAATATCTGTGAACTCTGAGAAACCCTTTGTCCCTTAAGTCACAAATACCACAAAGTGTACAAGAAATAATGTTTCACACACCATTTTCAGTTTCCTTAAGGGTCTGAATGCTCATGCCAATGGATAATGTCACTCATGATGGTTTTCTGGCATTTACACGTGCCTATAGTAAACACGTTTTCTGTAAACTGCTTTTATTTCAAAGAGAAATAAATTCCCTGTGATATGTATCCGTTAACTGTTGTTTCCTGTGTTACATGAGCTCTGTTGTATAATTGCTTCTTTCTTTAGATAAAAGTGAGCGACCCAAAATATTATTCATTCTCCCTGAGATAGGATCTGAAATGTATGTAAGACTTCAAAAACAAAGTCATCAATGGCCTACATATCCAGTGAGACAGGATAAGAATGACACACCTTTTTGTGCAACTTGTAGAATCATTAAATTCTTATTGATATTTGGATGGAGGCTGTATTATTACATCCCTAATCTCTATTTTTATTTTTTTTATTTTTTTATGTGTATGAATGTTATGCCTGCTTGTATGTAAGTGCACCCATGTTGTGCAATTCCCCTGGAAGACAGAAAAGGACATCAGATCCCCTAGAACTGGAATTATGAATAGTTATTAGCTGGTATGTGGGTGCTGGGATTTGAACCCAGATCTTCTGCAAGATCTTCTGAGCCATCTTTCCACTCCCATATCATCCTTAATCTCTTGTATCACATAGTTTCTTTTAAGTGAATTCCATAAATGATGAGGCACCCTAACACTAACTATAAACTCTAGATCTTCAAATAACGTTAACAGAGGTGAATACTTCAACAAATATTTGAGGAGAAACAAATTCTTGCCTCAAAACAGGAGATAGTCTTGTATGTGGATGATTCTGAATTTATGTGGTGGTATTTTGAGAACATAAATCTGATGTTGTGCCATATTATGACTGCTGTGCATAAAGAAGGGGCACCTTGCAATCCTCAAGATTTTAGCCATGTTAGGCCTTTATTTAAAAAAATATTATTAGGGCAGCTGGGAGTGGTGGTGCATGCCTTTAATCCCAAGCACTTGGGAGGCAGATCTCTGAGTTCAAGGCCAGGCTGGTCTACACAGTGAGTTCCAGGATAGCTGGGGCTACAGAGAGACCCTGTCTCAAAAAGACCATAAAATATCTAACTAAGAAATTGTCTCAAAGGCATTTTTTTCTTTGTTTTTTTTTTAATTTTTAAAATTTGTGTGTATGAGTATATTGCCTGCATGTATGTGAGCACACCCATGTCATGCAATGCCGAGGCAGTCAGAAGGCTTCGTATTCCCCTGGAACTGGAGTTAAGGATGATTCGTAGCTGCCATGTGAGTGCTGAGAATCGAACCTGGGTCCTCTGCAACAGCAGTCAGTGCTCTTAACTGCTGAGCCATCTCTCCAGCCCCTCAAAGGCATTTTTTTACAGTCCTTCCTCCACAGTAAGGCAATGTGATTATGTGATTAAATAATCCAATCCATTCACAAAATGGCTTTCAGCTTCTGCCCTGTTCAGGCACATTTATGCATAATTGAGACAAAAGTGTCCTTAACATTGATGTTTCCATAACCTGAAGTTGTTCTGTTATGTCTGAGCTCTCATCCTCTCCTATTTACACAGTGAAGCCCATGGTAAGTAGGAAGAAGCTCAGTATGGGCATCTCCTACCATAACCTCCACCTCTTCCACTTCCTCCAAGACCATAGTTCCTGCCACCACATGGTGCAGAAACCATCGAAGAACTCTGCTTGTTGTTTCATTCACAGGCTATGGAAATATATGGAGATATATGTTATTCTTACTGTCTATCTATCTATCTATCTACCTATCATCTATCTATCTATCAATCTATCATCTATCTATCTATCATCTATCTATCTATCTATCTATCTATCTATCTATCTATCCATCATCTATCTATGTCTGTGGTTAAGAGCACTGACTACTCTTGCAGAGGACTCAGGTTTGGTTCCCAGTACCCACATGGCAGCTCACAAACATCCATGACTCCTGGCCTCCACAGGTACTGCATGCATGGGTGTACTTACATACATTCAGACAAAACATTCATACACATAAAAGTCAAAAAAGTTTAATTTTATGAAAATAATGGTCAAATTTTAAATAAGCAATGAATATACAATTATTGTCCAAATGTCATACACTCACTGTTTTCATAGTAAATGTATACTATTCAAACCATGTTAACAGCAAAAGAAGGCATCCAGTGTCTTTCATCAGTTCATGTATTCTCCTAATGAAAAGTGTTCATCCCATGTATTCTCCCAATCAAAGTATTACGCCCAGATCTCGCGACCCCCAATGACCACCAAGGAGTCCAGAGAGTATGCAGAAGCAAAGAGACTTTATTCGGGCTTAAGCTCGGGCCCTCAGATTTCACCGATGCAGCGATCCGTACTGAGAGCCCCAATCGAGGATGGGGTAGGCTTTTATAGGGAAGTTTCACAGAAGCCCACGCGCACCAAGCATCCTTTAAAATGATTGTATGGTCCTATGCCCTGAGTAAGGGGAGGATTCTTATTGGTAGGGGCCGTCTTTAGGGCATTGGAATGCACTGTTATCTGTGGGGCAGAAGTTTCTGTTTTTACCTTATAAGGCTGCTATATGCCCGGGCTTGCTTGAGCTATAGCTATCCAGGATGGGAGTGGTAACTGAAGATTACAACATGCCTGGGCATGCCCAGGCTTGCTTGAAACAGCTAGTCAAAATGGAGTTAGTGCCATCTTAAGCCAAGCAGAAAGAAGCAGTTAGATGAGTCAGGGTCTCACATTTCCCCCTCTCCTAGTAACTAGGGATGACCCAATCATGGATCTGGGTTGGGGTCTCTAATGAGGGGGTCCAAGGGCTGATACTAGGACCTCAGGACCATGAGCTGTACTGTACTCACCTGCTCTCTAATAAAGGCAGTCAGCTGACTGATGATACATGGACCAATAGATAACATTAATAGGAGGAGGATTATGGGCCCAGCTAAGGCTGAAAGCAAGGTGATGAGCCAGGGAGACCAATTAAACAGTTGTTCATACCACCCAGGGTCTTTTTGTTCTCTATCCTTGATACGTTTCCTGAGCAGTGCCGTAGAATCTCTAATCACACCAGAATGGTTAGCATAAAAACAGCATTCTTCTTTTAAGGCTGCACACAAGCCCCCTTGTTGCATAAGATTAAGACCTCTTCTATTCTGTAAGGTGACCTCAGCTAATGAGTTTATGGATTGTTCTAATTTAGCTACAGACTGTTCCAGATTCCTGAGATCTGCATCAATTGCTACCTGGAGAGACTTGTAGTTTTGGTCCTGCAAAATTAAGGCTGAGGTACCCAATCCAGTCACCCCAGCAATACCTAGGCCAATTAAGGAGGATAACAAAAATGGTTGCTGTCCCTATAGCTCTCTTAGTCCTGGGGGCAGAAAGGGGTGAATAGGCTAGTTCCATCTGGGTCTCCTCATAGTAGGTCATCTTGGGGAATAGCTGTACCATGACACAGTAACCTTTCATGTTGTTAAGGATGGTCCTGTGAATGCAGGGG
>NW_008340850.1:113805-115138 GCF_000622305.1 Nannospalax galili
GAAGTAAACAGCACGAGGTTTGGCAGCCAGCCAGGGCGCCATCTTTGGCTGGCTCGGCTGTGCTCGCTTCCCACATCTCCCCCTTTATGTTTTAATAAACCAAGGGAGGCCAAGGGACCGTGCCTGGCTTAGGTTGCCCTCTTTCACTTGGCATCCTTACCCGTCATCAACTCGGCAACATCATGGTTGTCGGTCTGCCTTAGGTTGGTATGTAAATGAGAGGGTCGTACCCGTCATTGACTACCGGTCCAGCATGTCTAGCCAAATGCAGAGGTGACTTGCCCTTCTCTGAGGCGGCCATAGCCTGTGCAAGCTTTTGCTGTTGGTGAGCTGTCTGCTGCCGCATCTCACACACACACACCAAACCATACAGACACAAGCAGCAACTGGCAGGAGTTCCCAAAAGCCATCCCTCCCCGGTCCTTGAGGAAGGAAAGGCTCCCTGGAGGGTCTTCATCCAGTCTTCTGTAAAGACCATCTTTACTCTTGTAGCATTCACTGCCACAATTGATGCTTGTATCTTCGCTCCAGTTGTCTTGGAGAGCTTGTAGAGAGTTCTCTAGATAGATTACCTGCCTTAGAGAAATTCAGATACTCCACAGAGGTTATTCATAATCCAGGTATATGATAAATACATTCTACAAACATTAACTGCCTTAGGATATCTACTTGTTCCTATAATAAATCTGCTCTTTGGTTACCAAAAGTAAGCCTGCCTTCAACTACACGAATAATTTTTATCTCCAATGCCTCAGTGGTGTTCTGAGATATCGAATTTAACACAGCAGTAATGCTGCAATATTAATCAAAGGGTTCCTCGTTAGAACTGAATACTTAACCGCAGTCTGAGACAGGCGATGCCAGCAGCGATGGCAGCAGAAGTAACGGCTATGCTAATGATGATAGCTGCTGTTATTCCACAATCTTTTGCTTCTGTACAATGTCAGTTCAGCACCTGGGGGAAAAACACAAACAGCTCCCCTCACCTGCGCTAATGCTGGCCACCTGTAGAGCCTGCTCTTGGAACTCTCCTCTCCATAATAGATAATAACCTCCTGATAATAACCTCCTGACAATACTGCTCTACACAACTGTTGCCAATCACTGGGTGTTAAGTATTGTGGATACACCTTAATGAATTTCAACAAAGTTTTAGGTTTATAATTACAAAGATACAGTTTTTCAATTTCTTGTTCCTCCAAAACTCTTTTAATCTGATCCTTGTTCTTCCAAAACTCTTTTAATCTGATAATACAGTTCATGCTTACTTTGTACGTTTCCCATATTCTCAAATATTCTTAAGTTCATGCTTACTCTGTACGTTTCCCATATT
>NW_008340850.1:115681-128680 GCF_000622305.1 Nannospalax galili
CCCCCGTCTTTTTTTTTTTTTTTTTCCTAGGAATTTTTTGCTAGCACTATTATTTCATTTTTACTTACAACTCCGGAGCATCAGGGTTCCCCGTACGGGCCACCATTTGTCGCGTGCCGGGACTCTGGAGCATCAGGGTCCCCGTACAGGCCACCATTTGTCGCGAGCCGCGACTCTGTCCAGCAGAGCCAAGGAAAAACGACACAGACACCAAGGTGAGGTTCAAGCTTCTGTTTCTCTTCCTTCCTTTATTCTCTCTTATTCTCTCTCATATTCTCTTATTTCACCCACTATGATGCTGTCTCTCATAGTTCTCCTATATCTCTCACTTCATTCTTCCTCATCTCACCCCTCAGCTGTTGATATAGCGTTTCCAACAGCCCTCCCCCAGGCCAGGACCAATCAGGGCACACACATGTGCAGCGGGCAGGCAGAGTGGCAGCTCATTGGCCACGTAGCAAGATCATCAGGCAGGCAGCACCTGTTCGGGCTCACCATGCTTGGAGTAAACAAGCGGGATTCACGAGCCTTGGCAGTCAGCCAAGAGTAGAAGTAAACAGCACGAGGTTTGGCAGCCAGCCAGGGCGCCATCTTTGGCTGGCTCGGCCGTGCTCGCTTCCCACACATAGCCCTGTCAGGGCCTGGACACCAGGGGGCAGGGCACAGGTCCCTTCCCTGGTTACCTGTTGGAGAGAAAGTTTTCCTTGCTGTCCCCAGGAGCATTGGTTACTACCAACTTGGGAGTAGTTACCTATTATAGCTATGCCTCTATAGAAGGGTGACTAGGCACTCAAACAGAGCCAGCACTCCACAGTTAGGTTTGGCTTGGAGGCATTGAGCACCTTGAGAGTGGTGGTAACCAGTGGCCAAAAAGGGTGGCCTGGGGGTGGAGCTGCTGGTGCCCCTGCAGGTACTGCTTTCCCCCCAAAGACTGTTGTATTTTCCCTTGGAGGTGGGGGCTTAGGGCTGGAGTTGGGTTTTAGAGAAACTAAGACCGGATTGGGGCCAATGCCTTGGGGTATCAGAGAAGTGGGGGTTTCTATTTTAGGATGATAGTGAAGAACCCCCCGGGCTAACGTTATAAGTTCTCAATCCCCAGGTTTTCCCCACCTCCCAAGTGGTGTCTCTTTTTCCTGCATCAGTAACACCACCTTAACAGGGTTGCAGACTGTTTTCATAGAACATGTTTCAACCCTCTGGCTGCGGTAAATGATATCAGGTGTGTTATTATGGATCACCTCAATGAGATCATCTTTAATGGGGGCTATCCAATAGATGTCCCTGTGCTCACACAATCCCAGGATTTACAAAAATAATCACTGGCTACCCCACATAGTTTTCTCCAGTCTCTTCCCCTGCTCCCAGGACAGACATAAATATAAGCATGACGCAGGCCCCAGTGGTCCTGTTCAGGAAGTAAGCGGTGGAGGTTGAAGCCTAACTCCAGGTACCAGGTGTTTAGTGGGACTCTCTTGGACGTCTGGACCAGGATGTCTCCTGTAGAAGTGTCCAGGAGCTGTCAGGTGAGACTGTAGTGTTGGTGAGGGTTAGCAATTGTACATACGTCCATTCCAAGCAGCAGAGTAAACATCAAGAGGGGCACAGCCTTAGCTTGAGGGGGTTGTCTGCGTCCTTGTGGACCTTCCATGTTGTAGGATCTGGCGTAGAGGTCAGTGGAGGGTGAAGATCGTCTGGGTCTGGGTGTGGATTTGCTAGTCGGATGTGGGTGTGATGAATCCAGGTGGCGACTCCATCTACCTTTACTGAAGTTGGGGTTGTCAGGAGGACCATGTACAGTCCTTTCGAGCGAGGTTCCAGGGTCTCCTGGTGGTGTCTGCAGACATAGACCCAATCGCCAGGCTGGTAGTTGTGCGGAGTAGGAGGGGAGCAGTCTCACAGATAGCTTTCAGGCGGGGCCACACATCCTTGTGGGCGTGTGCTACAGCCTCAAGAGAATCAAGGAATTGACAGTTATCAAACTCAGCAAGCAATTGAGCTTTTAAATTGGGGAGGATGGGGGTCTTCCAAAAATGGTTTCATATGGAGTTAAGCCCAACAGACAGGGTGTTTCGTACCCTATATAGAGCATAAGGGAAGGAGAGCCATCCCACCAGTCTCCATGGTTAATTTAGTAAGGGTCTCTTTTAGTGTTCTAATTATCCTCTCTACCTGTCCAGAATTCTGGGGCCAGTACGCACAATGTAATTTCCATTTTGCCCCCAATACTTTCACTAACTCTTGTGTTACCTGCAAGGCAAATGCTGGTCCGTTGTCTGAGCTCAGAAGAGCCAGCATACCATACCTTGTAAGAATGTCTTCCAGTAGCCTCTTGGTGATCATTTGTGCAGTTTCATGCTTGGTAGGGTACGCTTCAGTCCATCCTGAAAAAGTATCTACCAGAACTAAAAGATATTTATAACCATATTTTCTCCATTTTATCTCTGTAAAGTTCATTTCCCAGTCTGCTCTTGGCTTGGAGCCTCTCAGCTGGGTCCCCTGTTCTTTGGGAAGGTTCTCAGCATTCGTCAGCCTACAGCTAAGACATTTGGAGGCGACTGAATTGACACGTGATCGGAGGTTCAGAAGCTTGAGGTGAGCATTTCTTAGGTCTTTTGTTTTCCGAGTGCCCAGGTGGGTGGTCCGATGGATGTGATTGAGATCTTTGGCTAGGTTACTGGGCAGGATGATCCTACAGTCCCCTGTATGCCATCAGGCATCAATCTTTTGGGTCATGGGAAGTTTGTATATTAGCCTCAGGCCTTCCTGAGAGTAATCAGGTTGGTCCGGTAGCATGGGTAACCTGGGTCTGGCAGATGGATAGCCAGGACTAAGGTTGCTTTCAGGGCCATCTCCTTGGCAATCTGGTCTGCCTTCTGGTTTCCTTGAGCTATAGGTGTATCTGTCTTCTGGTGCCCAGGGCAATGGATGATAGCCAGTTTCTTAGGTAGCCATAGGGCAGCCAGCAAGTTTAGGATCTCTTGTTTATTTTTAATAGTCTTTCCCTCAGCTGTGAGCAGCCCCTCTCCTGGTAGACAGCCCCATGTACATGGGCTGTGGCAAAGGCATACCAGCTATCCATATACATGTTCAATTTTCTGTCCTTGTCTAATTTAAGAGCCTCAGTCAAGGCTATCAGCTCAGCCTTCTGGGCTGAAGTCCCCACAGGTAAAGCTGCCGCCCAGACAGTTTCGATCTGTTACTTCTGCTGCCCCCACATACCTCTGTCTGTTTTGCATGAAACTGCTGCCATCGGTGAACCAAGTGGCTTCTGCATTAGGAAGCGACTGGTCGGTCAGGTCTTTTCTGAGCCCGTGAACTTGGCTCAGGATCCCGGTGCAATCATGCAAGGGTGTGTCCAGGTCTGAATCGGGCAGCAGGGTAGCTGGATTGAGGGCTGTGCTTGGGAGAAAACGGATCCTTGGGGGATTAAGGAGAAAGCTTTGATAGTCCAGGCACTGCTTGACCAGCGGTTGGGTGGCTGCTTGAGAACTCCCTCGATGGCGTGAGGGGTTGTGACACATAATTCTTGCCCTAAGGTTAACTTGTCTGCATCTTTGACTAGAAGAGCTGTGGCTGCTATAATATGCAAACACGGCAACTGATGTTGCCGCCGCCTGCTCCCGAGCCCCTTGGGGGTGGGGGTAAGAAGGCGCAGAGTCAACAGCACAGACTCCAGGAGTCAGGCAAGTGGCAAAACAGACTCGGTTATTGCAGATATTGGACATGTCTATAAATGCCCTCCCGGTGTCCCATTGGTCCCTCCGCTGCTCTGTGCTGTGCTCTTTCTCAGTGGTCTCTCTCACCACATGTTCTTGCATCAGCTGTTTCTCCCTGGTCAGGAAGATTTCAGGTATGCTTAAGGGGAAGTAACTGTTGCACATGCGCCATAGCATGTTTACCAGGCCTGTCAGCACTTCCTCCTACATATCCACCCTTTCTCTTTCTGTGAAGCACCAGTGGGAGCCAAGATTCTTCGCCTTGGCATTGTTGGCCCCACCTCAGGGGGTCCCCAGTATTATGGACCATGCCTGTCTTAGGTTGGCTTGGTTAGCAAGCTCTTACCCATTATTGACTACCAGACCTCAAAGGGTGACGTCCCTGGGTATGAGCCCACCAGGATGATTGGGGAAGGCAATTATACAGAGGTCTCACAGATTTCCATGAGCCAGGCCTGCAGGACCTCATGGGGAGGATCACAGCCTGTGTGTTGAAGTGCCAAGAGGACCTGGAGTGTGGCTCTGTTGACGTGTTTTTGCCACCAGGCATGCTGAAAGAGACACTTGACAAGGATGAGTAGGACCAAAGGAATTAGGCTAGCTATGATGGCCAGGAGAATGGGGACAAATGAGGCAGGCAGGACGACACCTGAGGAGGCAGGCGCTTCCTAGAAAGGAAAAGAATGGGCATCCAGAGTTCAAGGTCCCACGTTCTTGGGGGTGACCCACAGTGTGAGGATGGTAGCCTCATTCTAGAAAGCATCTAGGTCATTGGTTTTAAGACCTCAGGTGACAAGGAGGGATTTTAATGTCCTGATTTAGGGTTCCCTACAGCTGGGGGGCAGATTACCCATGTTAATTCTAAGACAAAGAGAATGTGTCAGACCCAGATGTCTTGTGCTTAGTGGGGGAGTTCTGTCATTCATTAGGCCACGGCCATATGCCCACACAATGTCTTTGGTCTGGGAGTGGCTGTCAGGGGCTGCTCCTGGGTTCTGCCCCCTAGGGGGTCGGCCTTTATGTGGAGGCACCAGGCGAACCAAAACCAATAGAATGTACCGTCCTAACACTAAGACAAATGAACAGAGAGAGAGAGAGAGAGAGAGAGAGAGAGAGACCCTTGTGCTTACCTCTTGAGAGGGCAAAGAACACAAAACACAAAGGGGCCAACTTACCGAAAGTACACTGAATGGGGGCACCGAACCATGCCATGAAGAAAAAGGGGACTCAGTGGGACTTCTCCAGTGCAAGAAAGCCCCATGCTGGGCACCAGATGTCGCCGCTGCCTGCTCCCAAGCCCCTTGGGGGTGGGCGTAAGAAGGTGGAGTCAACGGCACAGACTGTGGGAGTCAGGCAAGTGGCAAAACAGAATTGTTTATTGTGGATATTGGGCGTACCTATATACCCCCTCCTGGTGTCCCATTGGTCCCTCGGTTGCTCCGTGCTGTGTTCTTTCTCAGTGGTCTCTCTCGTCATGTGTTCTTGTATCAGCTTTTTCTCCCCGGTCAGGTATATTTCAGGTTGGCTTAAGAGGAAATAACTGTTGTGCATGCACCATAGCCTGTTTACCAGGCCTGTCAGCACTTCCTCCTACAAACTGGGTCCAGTTTTTTTGATAGACATGCCACCAGCTTATTCCAGGGCCCCAGAGTCTGAGTTAGGACTCCTTTGGCCACCCCTTCATTTCATCTATGAAAAGGTGAAAAGGCTTAGTAACATACAGGAGTCCTAGGGCTGGGGTGGCCAGAAGGGCCTGTTTGATCTTACTGAAGGCCTTTTCCTGGACCTTCGTCCAAACGAAGGGCTTGCTTTCCTATGTGACTTCATAGAGGGGCCTTGCCAATTCAGCAAATCCTGGGATCCATAAGCAGCAGAATCCTGCTGACCCCAGGAATTCTCTCACTGCCCTCTGGAAGTGAGGGGTGGGTATCTTTAGCACTGTCTCTTTCCTGGCATCTGTAAGCCATCTTTGGTCCTTCCTTTAATATTTATCCCAGATAGGTGACCTCTCTCTGGCATATTTGGGCTTTCTTGGCAGATGCCCGATATCCCAATCTGCCTAGGGTTTCCAGGAGATCTCTGGTTCCCTGCTGACACTGCGAGGTGTTATCAGCAGTTATTAAGATGTCATCCACATATTATAATAGGGTAAGCTGGGGGTGTTCCAGCTGGTACTCACCCAGGACTTCATGGAGAGCCTCATCAAACAGGGTGGGCGAATTTTTGAATACCTGCGGCAGTTGGGTCCAAGTCAGCTGCCCGTTGAAGCCAATCTCCTGGTTTTGCCAATCGAAAGGAAAGATGGGCTGGCTCTCTTTGGCCAGAGGCAGGCTAAAGAATGCATCTTTCAAGTCTAACTCCGTGTACCAGTCTCTGGAAGGTGACAAGGAACTCAGGAGAGTGTAAGGATTAGGTACCGTTGGATGAACATCCATTACCCACTAGTTTACTTCTCTCAAGTCGTGGAGTGGCCCATAGTTGAATTTTGCTTTTTGACTGGCAGGAGGGGGGTATTCCAAGCCAATCGACAAGGCACCAAGCTGCCTTGATCCCTCAGGCATCGGATATGAGGATACCCAGCCTGGCCTCCTGGAACATAGGGTACTGTTTAACTCTGGCCAGTAGGATTCCAGGCTTAAGCTCTGTCCAGATGGGGGGCTGGTGGGCAGCCAGCCCCATGCCCCCTGTCTCGGCCCAGGCTGTGGGGAACTCCTTTAACCAGGTGGAAACCTCCTCCTCTGGTGTAGAGGCCGGTTTTTGATGTAACCTAAACTCACCTTCTAGTTGTAGGGTGGGTAGCTGGATTGGGTGGCCTTCTTGGTCAGTCATTTGGGTCCCACTAGGGGTGAAATGAATGTGGGCTCCAATTTTTGTGAGCAAGTCTGTGCCCAGGAGTGGGTAGGGGCACTCTGGCATGACAAGGAGTGGGTCACCTGGCCCTTGCTCAGGTCCACTTTTCTTCAGGTAGTCCATGGTCCATGAGTATTGGTTCATGCCAGTAGCCCCCTGTACCCAGGACTTTTTATGTGATAGTTTCCTTGGGGCTCAGTTAATACCGAGTGTTGGACACCCGTGTCTACATGGAAGCTCATGGGCATCCCCTCCACTTTGAGGGTTACCCTAGGTTTGGGGAGGGGATCTGAACCGTGACCTCCCAGTTGCTCATTTCCGAGCTCGAGGATTTGCACTCCTTCTTGGGCCCTGCCTCACCTAGCAGGTTTCTCTCAGCAATCTTTCATCCAGTGGCCCATCTTTTTGCAATAGACACATTGGTTCCTCTGTAACCTTGGTTGCCCTTCCCGGGGTTTCCTACCTGAGTCCACAGAGAGGCAGCGTAGTTGGTGTTCCCACTCATCAGGCGACTTTGCAGTCATAGCCAGAAGGATCTTAGCGAAGTCTCAGGTCTGCTTGGTGCTAGCAGTGGCTGCGGCTTGAGCCTGTTTGTCTTCTGGGCTTTCTCTGTGGTTATAGACCGTCTCTGCCACTGCCAAAAGAACTGGCAGCGTCTTATCTGCCAATCTACCTAGTTTTTGTAACTTACGCCTAATGTCCGGTGCTGACTGCTTAACAAAGGCCAATATGACTACATTCTTGTTTTCTGGTGCCTCTGAATTCACGGGTGTATAAGTGCGGAACACCTCAAGGATCCTCTCTAAAAAAGGCTACCAGGGGTTCTGTGTATTCTTGCTGCACATCACTAATCTTAGCCAAATTAGTTGGGCGCCTTGCAGCGGCCTGGAGACCGCCCCCCCATTAGAGTCTGGCGGTAGATCCAGAGCCTCTCCTTACCTTCTACCACATTAAAGTCCCATTTTGGTAGGGTTAGTGGGAAGGCTTCATTGATCAGTGCCTGGTTGGTGGTGGGATTCCTATCCACCCTGGGGATCAGCTTCCGGGCCTGTTTGGATCTGGTCCCTCTCCTCGGTGGTAAATAGAATCTGTAATAGTTGCTGGATTTTGTCCCAAATGGGCTTATGGGTGAAAAGAACAGATTCTAACAGATCAATAAGGCCCTGTGGTTTCTCAGATAATTTGGCCATTTGCAATTTCCAATTGCAGAGGTCACTGGTGACAAATGGCCAATATTGCTTCTGTTGGTCTCCTGCCTCATTAAGGGGTACCACTGCCCTTAAGGGAAGGACGGTGGAGTCTGCCACTGCTCGTGGCTGTCCTCTCTGGACCCTCCTCCGAGTTTGAGGGGGGTCTCATCCCTAGGGGCTTGGACTGCCTCAGCCTCTCCTGGGGGCTCTAAATGCCCTGGTTGTGCCAGCAGTATGGGCAGATATGGGGGAGGCTCACACAGAAGTTCTTCCTCTGTTCTGCCCTGGAGGACAGGATAAAGTGGGGCGGACAGTTTAGTTTCACTTTTCTGCCACTCGTCATCATGCAGGGCGAGGATGGTTGTCTTTGAACCCTGCAGTGGCAAAAATGGTTTGAGCCATTCGGGGGGCTCTTCAACCAGGGCCTGCCAGGTCACAATATAAGAAACCTGGTCAGGGTGTCCTGGCTGCCTGAAAATATTTTTAACCTTGAAAATAGTGGGGATGTCAAACGTTCCCCCTTCCAGCCATCCAGTGTCAAAGGTTGGCCATCCATTCCTGCAAAGGACAAAGAGTCTGCCCTTTTTGACCTCCATCCCTTGTTCTCTAACCTTTTCGAAGTCATAAAAATGATCCTGGAAAACACTTAAAGGTGTTGACTTTGTCCCATGTCTATAACTAGGTAAGTCACAAATATCACGCACAACACATAGACACACTGACAAAACAATACTTCCTGGCGCCTTAAACAAGAACTGAAAGTGGGATGTCGGCCTCTTGCCACTCCGTGGGCACGACCCGCTTTTCCCTTCCAAAGTTACAATTGGGATCCAATCCCTATCAGGTGGGTCCAGGACGTCTCCTGAGTCCCATGGCCTGGGGTCTTCCAGCGCGTCCGCCTAGACCACCAACAGGCTAACATGTAATGGGGGCACAAAACCAATAGCACACAACATACACAAACAAGAGGACAGAGACACTCACTGGCCAGACCAGGCTCAATGCTCCAGGGGTCCTGTGGGGTCTTGGGGAACCCGGACGACCCCCCAAATGTTACACCCAGATCTCGCAACCCCCAATGACCACCAAGGAGTCCAGAGAGTATGCAAAAGAGCCTTCATTCGAGCTTAAGCTCGGGCCCTCAGATTTCACCCACGCAACAAGAACTGAAAGTGGGATGTCGGCCTCCTGCCACTCCGTGGGCACGACCCGCTTTCCCCTTCCAAAGTTACAAGTGGGATCCAATCCCTATCAGGTGGGTCCAGGACGTCTCCCGAGTCCCATGGCCTGGGGTCTTCCAGTGCATCCGCCTAGACCGCCAACAGGCTAACGTGTAATGGGGGCCCAAAACCAATAGCGCACAACATACACAAACAAGAGGACAGAGACACTCACTGGCCAGACCAAGCTCAATGCTCCAGGGGTCCTGTGGGGTCTTGGGGATCCCGGACGAGCCCCCAAATGTTACACCCAGATCTCGCAACCCCCAATGACCACCAAGGAGTCCAGAGAGTATGCAAAAGCAAAGAGCCTTTATTCGAGCTTAAGCTCGAGCCCTCAGATTTGACCCACGCAGTGGAACTTTACTGAGAGCCCCAATATAGGGTGGGGTAGGCTTTTAAAGGGAAGTTTCACAGAAGCCTGTGCGCACCAAGCATCCTTTCATATTGGTAGAGGCTGTCTTTAGGGCACTGGAATACACTGTTATCTGTGGGGCAGAAGTTTGTTTTTACCTTACAAGGCTGCTATATGCCTGGGCTTGCTTGTTCTATAGCTTTCCGGGATGGGGGTGGTAACTGAAGATTACAACATGTCTGACAAGCCCAGGCTTCTCTGAAACAGCTAGTCAAAATGGAGTTAGTGCTGTCTTAAGCCAAGCAGATTACAGAAGTAGAAAGAAGTGGTTAGATGAGTCAGGGTCCCACAAATGGCCTCTTCCTGAATCTGTGGCTTATGTCTCCAGAGTCAAGAGACAAGCACGTCCAAGTGACCCTCCTGTCTCCATCACCTACAATACTGCGATGACAGGTGTTTACAGGGATGTTGGCTTGTTAAATAAGTGCTGGGACCAAACTCTAAGTCTTCAGAATTGTGGAGCAAGAGCTCTTAATCACTGAGCTATCTCTCCATCTCCACCTTTGAGGCTTCTCATGCCAGTTAAATTTCAATGTTTATTAAAAGTTTTTGACATCCTTTACTTCCCACATGGTTTCACACTGATGTGGGTTTGGATGTCATATAAGGAGCACTGCCAATATAAAGTTTTGGTTTTTTCATATGCTGTCTTGCTCTGTTGTTCAGAGTAGCCTTGAATAGCAACCTTTACATTTATAAAGCTTCTCACCTGAGTGAGTTCTCTCATGTAACATGAGGTCTTGAGGTCTTACACTGGAAAGATGTCCTGTATTCTTTACATTCATAAGCCTTCTCACTTATAAATTCTCAGATGTGTGACTTGCAACAGAAATCTTCTTGCATTCAGGGCTCATCATCTGTATGATTTCTCTGATGTACATTGAAGTCTGACTTGTGGGAGAAGGTTTTCCCATTCCTCACATTTTCATACCTCCATGGCTTTTCTGATGAGCAGTAAGTTGACACTTCCAGTGGAAAGATTTATTGCATACTCCACATTCATAAGGATTCTCAGATGAATGAGTTATCTGATGTGCAGTGAGTTGTGACTTGTGGGAGAAAGCTTTTATGCACTTGTTACATTCATAAGGCTTCTCACCTGTATGAGTTCTCTCATGTATAGAGAGCTTTGACTTTCGAGAGAAAACTTTCCCACATTCTTGGCATTTGTAAGGCTTTTCACCTGTATGAGTTTTTTTATGTCGATTAAGGTCTGACTTATAGAAGAAAGCTTTCCTGCATTCCATGCATTCGAAAGTCTTCTCACCTGAGTGAGTTCTTTCATGTGCATTGAGATGTGACTTGTGGAAGAAAGCTTTCCCACATTCCTTACATTCATAGGCTCTCTCTCCTATGTGAGTTTTCTGATGTGCAATGAGGTCGGACTTCCAGTAGTACCTTTTACTACACTGGTTACATTTATGGGGCTTCTCTACATTGTGAGTTCTTCTGTAATGTTTAATGAGGGCTGCCTTATTATAGAAAGCTTTCCCACATTCATTACATTCATAGAGGTCATCTGTGTGAGATGTCTGAGTCTCGCTCTTCTGTGACTTCTGGGAAAATGTTTTCACACGTGCTTTACCAAGAAAGGAGTCTTTCTGTTTGTAGGTTTTCTGTGGTGTCTGCAGTCTTGCCTTGAAACGAAAGAATTTGTTAGGTTCCTTACACCTCTGGCACTTTTTCCTAGCATGAATATTTTTTAAAGACAGGGTCTCACTATGTAGCCTCTACTGGCCTGGGACTCTCTATGTAAATCAGGCTGGCCTTGAACTTAAGAGTGATTGCCATATTGGTCTACATAGTGAGCTACAGGTCTGCCTCTGCCTCATGAGTGCTGGCATAAAAGGTATGGGTTACAGCATCCAGCTGATTACTTAATGAAAGATTTCTAACAATCACTATAATATATCTCAGTACTCACTTCACCATTTACAGAGTGTAGTCTCCTTACAAAACATTATCTCACATGCATTATATTCAGTACTCTGCTTCCTTACATGAGTCATGTTAGGGCAGTAAGTAGTAACTAATGACAGGATTCCAAACAGTCACTCAATTACTAACAGTCTCTTTAATATGAAACTTCTTCATGTGTCATAATATTGCTTTTTGGGGCTGGAGAGATGGCTCAGTGGTTAAGAACACTGGTTGTTCTTGTAGAAGACCCAGGTTCAAATCCCAGCACCCACATGGCAGCTAACAACTAACTGTCTGTAACTCTAGTCCCAGGGGATTCTACAGCCTCTTCTGATCTCCACTGGCATTGCATGACACGCTGCACTTACCTACATGCAGGAAATACATACATACACATAAAATAAAAATTTTTAAATAATATTGCCTTTCTTTTAAAGTATATCCCCTTTGGGGGCTGGAGAGATGGCTCAGTGGATAAGAGCACTGTTGCTCTTGCAGAGGATCCAGGCTTGGTTGCCAGTACTCAAATGGCAGCTAACAACCATTCTTTACTCCAGTTCCAGGGGATCTGATGCCCTCTTCTGGCTTCTATGTGTATTGTCAGACGTGTACACTTACATACATGCAGATAAATCACTCATACACATAAAATAAAAATAAATTTTAAAAAATTTAAAAGGATATCCCCTTTTGAAAATATTGATTATAACAGTGTAAACTTTAGTTATTGTTATGCAGACTAAGAAGCTGGGGAGTCTGGAGAAGTTTCTTAGTTACATTAAATTATGAGGTTCTTCTCCAGCCTGCATTTATCAGGTTCACCATGGAAAAGCAGAACATCTTGCATTGGTGAAGTGGTAGAGGAAACGTGGTTTGAGCTCAGGTTAAGTGTTTTACTTACTTCAATCACCTCTTCATTTGGTGTATTTTTGTTAGTTATTCGAAGTTGCCTCAAACGTGTCTTGGAATTTTCTTTGCTGATGTCAATCAGGGCACTTACTTCAAAAACATTTAGAATATTTAAAATGTCAAAATTTAATAGTCATACAAATATACTTCATGTAACTTTTAAAATAAGACTGACTTATGTTAAGTGCATACATTTTATTCCTTATTGAATATAACAAACTACACTAATAGATACTGCAGTTCTCACTCATATCTCCATTGTTCTGTTGTATTCTCCTACTACAGACATAGTTTCTGTGCAGTAACTTTTACCTGTCAGGGTCCCCATTAATCCATTTCTCTATCTTTCATATGTGCAATAGGAAGAGTTTCTTGTATTAGCTGCTTGTATGATACAGTCATTGCCAAATGTTCTCTCTTGAGCAGTAATATAGGCTATGGAAAGGATTACTATATATGTGTGCCTAAATATGTTTACTTCATAGCAATAAACAGGTATAGACTATGCTGTGGGTTTTCTTATGTAAATTATCTTATCCCCAAGTGGGAAGACTACTTCCCCCAAATACTTCTTTATTAAACACATCTTAATGTTTTACACATTTCTTGTACCTCCTGGTACTATGTTTTATAAGTAATAAACATTTCTATTAAAGATGAAATAGCTGAGAAAGTGTACTATGCATATTCACAGACTGATAATACATTTTCCTGTACAGCTAAGAAGGACATATGCATATTTTAAATGACTCTTTTTCTGTATGGATCTAATTTTTTTT
>NW_008340850.1:128756-141500 GCF_000622305.1 Nannospalax galili
TTATATTATGTAGTATATAATTTGATATTTTATTGCTCACTTTACATTGTTTTCTGTCCTCTCACTCTACCTAGCTCACTACTGTTCCAAAATACATCTAATTCTAGTTTTTGACTTTCAGTTTATATTCTAGAAATGAGAAAAACCATGTATTATTAGTCATTCTACATCTGACTTGTTGCAAATAGCATGTTAAGGTACACTTCCACCCATGTTCCTATAAACAGGACCACATTCTTCTGTCATTTCCCGACTTGTACACTGTTGGATACATAGGCTGATAGAATATCTTTGCTACTTTGAATAATTCTTCACTAAATACAGGCATTCTGGTTTATCTACTGTATCATGATTAATGGCATTATTGTCATAGTTAGCCTTAATTGTAAATTTGACACATCCTACAATCATCTGGGAGAAGTCTCAGTTGAATTTCCTATATCTGGTTGGCCTGTGGGCATTTCTGTGGGGGACTGTCTTGATTGTTAACTGGTGTAGGAGGACTCAGCTCATTGTGAGCACCATTCCTTGGGCAGGTGGTTTTGGGATGAATAAGAAAGCCAGGTACGGGGCCAGAGAGATGTATTAAAAGCACTGGTTGCTTTTGTAGAGGACCTGAGTTCGATTCCTAGCATCCATATAAAGGCTAACAACCATCTGTAACTCCAGTTCCAGGGGATCCAGCACCTTCTCCTGACCTCTGTGGGCACTGTATAGCATGGGTGCACCTACCTTCATGCAGGCAATACACACATACAAATATAATAAAAATAATAAGTTATAGCCGGGTGTAGTGGTGCACACCTTTAATCCCAGCACTCAGGAAGCAGAGGCAGGTAGATCTCTGTGAGTTCAAGGCCAGCCTGGTCTACACAGTGAGGTCCAGGACAGCTGGGACTACAGGGAGACCCTGTCTCAAAAAAACAAAAAACAAACAAAAAAAAAAAAGGAAAAAAAAAAAAAAAAAAAAGAAAGCCAGTTAAGGATGAGCTTTTGTGTGAGACAGAAAGCAGCATTCCTCCATGGTTTCTAATTCAGTTCCTACCTTGACTTCCCTCAACAATGGATTGTATAACCAGTAGGGTAAAATAAACCCTTCCTCCCCTGGGTTTTTTCTGGTTATGGAATTCATCACAGTAACAGAAATCAAAGTAGAATAATCATGCAGATACAAAAGGTAAGACAGCAGCTGCATGGTAGCTCTCATTTCTGAAAATATTCCATAGTGATTTCCATACTCGCTGGGCAACTCTACATTATCACTAACAGTATGTAAAGGTTTCTTTTCCTATGTACTGTGAAGAACAAGTTGTGTGTTTTCCTGAAGAAAGTCATTCTCCCTTGTATGATATAGGATGTGAATGTAATTTACATTGCAATTCCCTAATGGATCAATACATCAAATAAGTTTTCATACTTTTTTTTTTTTTTGGTCTTCTTTGAGACAGGGTATCCCTGTAGCCTCAGCTGTCCTGGAACTCACTATCTAGACCAGGCTGGCCTTGAACTCAGAGATCCACCTGCCTCTGCCTCCCGAGTGCTGAAGTTTTCATATTTCATTTGTACTTTCCATTTCTCTATTTATTGACTGATTATTTGTTTTTTTGCTGTTTAACTGTTTTGTGTTCTTTACGTATTCTGAATTTTTCTTAATATTTATTTTAGATGTATGCATGTACTCTAAGTGCATCAGGTACATGCAATGCCCACAGAGACCAGAAGAGGGCACTGGCTCCCCTGGAGCTAGATCTATAGATGGTTGTGAGCTGCCATGTGGTTGCTGGGAACCAAACCCACATCCTCTACAAGAGCAGCAAGTGTTCTTAACCATTGGGATATCTCTCCAGTCCCCTATATTCTGAATATTAATCTCAGGTTGGATGATACCTGGCAAAGATTTAATCCTAACCTGTAGAGGTCTCTTCGAGTACTATTTCACTGGTTGGCCAACATTTTAGGTTTGGATCCAATCAGATTTTTTTTAATCCTTGGTCATTTTTGAGACATGATATCATGCTGTTCAACCTGGGCACAAACTCACTTTGTAGGTAAGTATGACATTGAACATCTCATCCTGCTCAGGATTATAGGCATTTGCCATCACACCCAACCAGATCAGCCAATTCTAGCAGTTATTTACAGAGCTACATATATTCTATTTAATAAGTCCAAGCCCATGACTTTATCTTCACCTGTTTTCTCCTGGTATTCTTGCAGTAGTTTTAATATTTCAGTTCTAATGTTAAAGTATTTGATCAATGTGCTCTTTTACAGGGTAAAAGGCAGGGATTTAGTTCCAGTTTTCCATATGTGGATATCCATTTTTCTTAGGATCGGTTTTTTCTCTCTCTCTCTCTTTTTTTTTCTTTTGGTCTTTTTTGAGACGGGGTCTCCCTGTAGCTCCAGCTGACCTGAAACTCACTATGTAGTCCAGGCTGGCCTAGAACTCACAGAGATCTGCCTGTCTCTGCCTCCCAAGTGCTGGGATTAAATGTGTGCACCACCATGCCTGGCAGAATCATGTTTTCAAATATTTATTTTTATTTTAAATCTATGTGTAAGTGCCTGCATGTATATATGTACACTATATGTGTGCCTAGTATCTGTGGAGGCCAGAAGAGGGCATCAGAACCTATGGAACTGAGGTTGTTAAGCTGTGACTGAACCTGGATCCTCTTCAAGAGCAGCAAGAGCTCTCAACTGCTGACACATCTCTCTAGTCTCTCTATAGGACCATCTTCTAAAGAGTCTTTTTCAACATAAAATTTTTAAATTATTTTTATTTTATATGTATGCATGTATTGCCTGCATGTATGCAAGTGCACTCGTGTCATGCAATGACCATGGAGGTGAGAAAAGGATGTTGGATTCCCCTGGAACTGAAATTACAACTAAATGTTGAGGCACCATGTGGATGCTGAAAATCAAACCTGGGTCCTCTCCAAGAGCACACAGTGCTCTTAACTGCTGAGCCATCTCTCCAGCTTCTCACCATAAATTCTTGATAATTTTCTTGCAAATAAGATGTCTTTGGATTTGTGAATGTGCCTCTGTGTTATCCTCCCTTTGACTGCACAGGCTTATGTAACTGGGGGCCAATATCTTGCTGTCTCTGTCGATGTACTATAGGATAATTTGAAACCAGGTGTCATGGTACTTTATCATTATTCCTTTGCACACAAGACAACAAGACTCTTCTGGACATTTGGTATTTGGGGTTTTTGTGGGGTTTTTTGTTTTGTTTTTTTGACTTTTTGAGACAGGATCTCCCTGTAGCCCCAGCTGACCTGGAACTCACTATGTAGACCAGGCTGGCCTTGAACTCACAGAGATCCACCTACCTCTGGCTCCCTAGTGCTGGGATTAAAGGTATGCCCCACCATGCCCAGCTCATGTTTTCATTTTCCAAACAGATGGAGGATCACAGATATTTATTATTATTACGTGTCTGGCAGACTTAACTAATGAATCCATTTAGGAACATCCTCCCCTCCTTGTGTATGTGTGGGGTCTTCATTACTGTCTCAATTCCATTGATCCATACTGTGTTTAGGATGTTCATATGCTCTTGGTGCAATTTTGGCAATCAAATATGTGCTTACAAATGTATCTATTTCTTTCTTTCTTTCTTTTTTTTTTAAATCTTTTTGAGATAAGGTCTTCCTTTAGCCCCAGCTGACCTGGAATTTGCTATGTAGACCAGGCTGGCCTTGAAATCACAGAGATCCGCCTTCCTCTGCCTCCCAAGTGCTAGGACTAAAGACGTGAGCCACCACACAGGCACAAATGTGTGTTTCTATTCAATTTAGCACTTTATTGAAATGTAAAGTTTCAAAAATCTCTCCACAGATCCTCTATTATTCAGTATTTTCTGTTGTAATATCCCATTTCCTCCTTTAGTTTAATTAATCTGGATTTTCTTTTTATCTCTGTCTCTCTCACTACTTTCCCTAAGGGTTAATAACCTCATATTTTCAATAAAGCAAGTTTGTAAAATTGATGCACTGATTTATTATTTTCCATTTCACTGATCTGTATGTTTCCTGCCTACTTTTGTTTTGGGCTGTTTTGGGGAGGCGGGGGAGGGGAGGACTGTTCCTGTTTTATACAACAGTTAGAATTGTTAGGTTATTTATTTCTGAGGAGGTTTTGTTTATGTACAAAATAAGCACCTTTATGACATTTTCACACGTTCACACACTGGATATCAGTGTGTTTTTTTTTTTTAATGCAAGCATTCATACTTATTTGGGAAAGTTTACAATTATTTCCCAGTTATTCCAGTAAGTTGTCTTTCCATTTTTACTTGGTTAAGACTTTACTCACCCCCACTTCTCTTGTTTTTTGTTTTTGTTTTTCCTTTTTTAGATATATCAAGTTATTTTTTTAATTGAATATTTATGATTTTCATACCCCTGCTTTTCTTTTATTAAATATTTATTATTTTATTTTATGTGCAGGAGGGTTATGCCTGCATGTATTACCTGTGGGGATGTCTATGAAGCATTTTCCCGATTGTGAAGGTATGTGGAAGGGCACAGGCCATTGGGGTGGTACTACCACTGGGCACATAGTCCTAGGTTAAATATAAAAGTAGGCACAGGACAAGGGAGCATGCTAGTAAGCAATATTCCTCCATGTATCTGCTTTAGTTCCTGCCTCCTCCATGTTCCTGCCCTGGCTTCCTTCAAAAAATGGGCTGTGATTAGGATATGTAAGTCAAATAAACCCTTTCTTCCCCAAGTTGGTTTTGATCAATGTTTTATCTCTGCAATAGCAAGCTAACTAGGACAGGTCCATAGGTATCTGACAAGAATGTGTACTCTATCATGTAAACTGTTTAGTCCTTTTGATCCATATACTGTTTAAATCTTATGTTTCTTTGTTAGTTTTTTCTATCTGAATAACTGACCTATGTAAGAACAGGGACTCTGCATCTAGTCAGCTCTAGCTTACTTTGGCCTGCAGTGTACTTTTATCAATATGAGAATAACTGCTGATTTCTTTCACATTCTGTTTGTTTTAAATATTTTCCATCTTTTATGCCTATGTCTATTTTCTTTTTGTCTTTTTGAGACAGGGTCTCCCTATAGCCTCAGCTGGCCTGGAACTCACTACGTAGCCCAAGCTGGCTTGGAACTCAGAGATCTGCCTGTTTCTGCCTCCCAAGTGCTAGGATTAAAGACGTGTGCCACCACACCTTTACACATCCAGTTTGCTAGTGTACATCTTTTAAGTGGAAAGGTAAGATGTAGTATTAATTTGCAGTTTTTATTGAAGAATATGTATTAAATCCTTTTATCTTAGAGGTTTATTGGTATAGACTGAGTTAATGTTTATTTTACTAGTGAGATTCATTTTTTTCACAGCCTTCTTATATTCGTCTTTCTTCTTGTATATCTTCTGCAACAGTGTCTTAGTGGTTATGCAGTAATTTAATTTGTTTGTCACAGATGGTCATTAGTTTCTCCCAATTTTTAATTTATTTTTATTTTATGTATGAGTGTTTTGTCTGCATGTATTTAAGTGCATCCATATCATGCAATGCCTGCAGAGTTCAGAATAGGGCATCAGATCCCCTGGAACTAGAGTTATGGACAGTTGGCAGCACCTGGATCCTCTTCAAGGGCAGCCAGCGCTCCCAACTGCTGCATCATCTCCCCAGTCCCAATTCTTCCAAATTTTAAAGGATAACTGTGAGATAAAGGAATATTGCTTCAGAGTTTTGTCAAAATGTGCTGTTGTTGCAGAAGACCCATGTTCAGTCCCCAGCACCCACACAGTGGCTAATAACTGTCTATAACTCCAGTTCCAGGGGATCCAATGCCCCTTCTGGCCTCCATGGGCATTCATGGACATTGTTCACTTATACACACCCAGGCAAAACACTTATACACATTAAGAAAAATACAAAAAATAAAATTTGGGGGTCTGGAGAAATGGCTCAGAGGTAAAGAAGAGTAGGTGCTCCTACAGATGTTCCCACCACCCATATGGCAGCTCAAATCATCTGTAACTCCAGTTCTGGAGGATTCCCAGGCCTCTTGGTTTCCACAGGCACTGTGTGCATGTGGTACATTTAAATACATGCAGACAAAACACTGAAACATATAAAATAAAAATCAAAAATTAAGTCAGGCATTGTGGCGCATGCCTTTAATCCTAGCACTTGGGAGACAGAGGCAGGCAAATCTCTGTAAGTTCGAGGCCTGTCTGGTCTACATAGTGAGTTCCAGGCCAGCTGGGGCTACAGGGAGACCCTGTCTCAAAAAGATACATGAATAAATAAATAAATAAATAAATAAATAAATAAATAAATAATAAAACTTTGGTTGAATTTTTGACAAATACAAGAAACTCCACTTCAGTAACAAAAAAAAAAAGAGGGGTTGACATGAAGAATCTTCTTTGGAAACTGTATAAAACAAGTGTCTGATCCATGAGAAGAGCTGTTTTCAAGACAGGACTTGGATGAAAATTGGTGTCCTACTTACTTTCTATTTCTGTGATATTGTGATATTGTGACCAAAACCAACTCGGAAAGGAAAGGTTTATTTCACCTTTAGCTGCTTAATGACTTGCTCCTCTGGCCTGGGCCTAGCCAGCTTTTTTATACAACTTTGGACTACTTGCCTCGGGGGCACACAGGGTCCTTCCTTTGGGGGAGGACCACCTCCTAAGTCCTCCTCCCACATTACTCAACAGTCAAGAAAATGCCCCACAGACATGGCCACAGGTCAATCCAATGGAGGAAATTCCTCAACTGAGGTTCACTTCACAGTATTCCTGGTAAGAATAGCTCAACATGGCTGTATCTGATGTGTGCTCGGCTTGCTGACCTCCCCTGTCTAATAACACATTCACTGACCTGGAAAGCTCTGGACTGAGGTGTCTGCTAGGCTCCATGGCTCAAGCCCATGCTCCAACTTGAAGATCAACTTAGGTTTGGTCATGCAGTGCCCTATAAATTGGAAACAATATACCGATACTGACAAAATGCTATGACAAGTTGATTGATGAAAAACAGATCAAATGATGAAAAACAATAGCTCCATTTTTGGAACTGTTCTTTGATGAGTGAATAAGAAACTTTGGTTAGAGAAGATTTAAATGTTCATTCTTCAGTTGCTAGAAAATTACCATCATATGGCATTAAACTACATGATAAATAACCAAAATAATGAGTTTTTATGGTTTTTTTTTTTTTTTTTTTTTTGGACAGTGATCTGCCTGCCTCTGCCTCCCAGGTACTTGGGACTACAGGCGTGCGCCACCACACCCGGCTTACCTGATTGATTTTTAAAGAAAGTTTAACAGGCTGGAAAAATGGCTCAGTGGCTAAGACTGAATACTGTTCTTGCAGAAGACCCAAGTTCAGTTCCCAGCACCCATATTGGGCATCCCACAACTGCCTATAACTCTCTGTCAGCAAAGTTCAGCTAAAAAGTTTTGTGGTTAGAATGCTGATACTTCCTCAATTCTGTTTGCCTCAGATAGAGACTTCTGGAATGTCTTTCAGACGGGATATTTTTAGCATATTTTTCTTTTCTAAATTTATAACAATTTGCCTGGTTTTAAGACTTCACTAATAGCCAATCAATATGTAAGTTTTCTTCTCACTGTAACCCAGTGCCTAAGGGATAAAAGATAGGTGCTGCTTCCCTTTGGGTCCAGATTTTAGGGTTGAGTCTGCTGGAGCAGGATGCAATCTAAATAAAATACCTGCTTTCTATATATTTCTGGTGTCCTGCCTAATCTTTCCTACAATACAATAAAATAAAATTACTTGAGCCTGGGCATGCCCAGCACTCAGGAGGCAAGATAGGTGGATGTCTGTGAGATCAAGGCCAGTCTGGTCTACATAGGGTGTTCCAGGCCAGCTGGAAACAAAAACAAAAACAACTCATTCTTAAAAAAAAAAGACAGGAGCTGAGTATGATGGCTCATGCCTTTCTTTACTCCCAGCGCTCAGGAGGCAGAGGCAGACGAATCTCTGTGAGTTCAAGGCCAGCCTAGTCTACATAGCGGGTTCCAGGCCAGCTGGGGCTACAGGGAAACCCTGCCTCAAAAAGACCAAAAAACCAAAATAAAATAAAGACAGGTATTATCAAGGGTGAAATGAAGAAAGTGGGGGTGCTTTAACTGGAGACGGAGAAGAACGGGTTAGACAGGGAGAGAGGAGAGATAAATAATGCCTTAACTGGTGTAAAAAACCAGGAGGAAACATTAGTTCAAAAACCTACTGAGAAATTACACATACAATATCTCTACATGAGTCCATGTGTAGAGCTGAGGGCTACATAACAAGAAACAGTGCCAGACAGGAGAAACCTCCCTTTGAGTTGTTGGCCAGGGTAGTCCAAGAGACTCCCAAAATTACACAGGCTATTGCCACAGCCTTTCACTGACTCCTAGAACTTGAAGGTAAGACCCTATTGCTGAAGACAGGTCATATACAGCAAGATCTGGAAGCCACTTCCTGGAAGGTTAGCTCTCATAGATTAGAGAACACTAAGCAACCTGCTAAGGGAGAACATCAATCAATGGTCCAACCCCAGCTTCAAGGCCCAATAACCACATCTATGTGGTTATTGCATAGCAAACTATAGTGGGGTAGCAGTGGCATTTTTATCTTGGGGGTAATCAACAAATACCTAATTGGATTTAAAGCCTGCTCAATGGGAGGGAACTCATGTGTGGTACTGTAAACATAGCCAAATACACATGGTTGGAGAGATCATAGATCTTAGAGAAAACCCCAAGGTTGTCACATCCCTAGACAAATGTAATTTCTTATTATATGCTAAATATGGACCCTTATATTTACAAACAAGTATGCTAGTCACCACTCATGATTTTAAGAAAGTTTAACAGGCTGGCAAAATGATTCAGTGGTTAAAACTGAATACTGTTCTTGCAAAAGACCCAAGTTCAGACAAGTATGCCAGTCTTTTGCAACAGACGAAGATTATTACAGAGTTCCACAACTGGGTCACACACAGAGATTAAGTGTCTGTGAAATGCTCAACCCTAAATGACACATCTGCAATGGAACCTCTATACCCAAGACTCATGGAACATATGGAACATAAGGGTAGAGAGAATACTAATACGTCTCTCAACTGTCATCAATGAAGCTCACTCATGGAACAGAGGGCAATGAACCCAGGGCTCAGGGACCACTGTGGAAGAGGGTGTGGAAAGACTGTAAGAACCAGGGGAGAAGGTGCATGATCATATGGAAACAAAGTCTTACAGGCTCCTGGGACCTTGCTCATATGAGCTTACAACAATGTTAACAGCATGTATGAGACCCATGCAAATTCAAGCAGACAAAAACCCAGCATAGAACTAGAAATGGGCAGCAGACCACAATTTTGGCTGAAGAAATATTGGGCTGCTGATTACTGGTGGGTGAAGGGCTGATCTTCTTTAAGGGAGTAACTCTAAATAGGCTGAATAGACCCCAGTGGATGAACTTATACTGAAGGATGTCATGGGACAATAAATTGACTCTGTCCTTAACATAAATGACAGAATGCATGAAATCCAGTGGGGGAGAGGGGGCTATTAGGGGCTGCTGATGGGGAAATTGGTATAAAGATGTTGTGTATGAAATATACAAAACACACACACATAAAATTTAATAAACTCAGCTGGGCATGGTGGCACGTGCCTGTAGTACCAGCACACGGGAGGCAGAGGCACGCAGATCTCTGTGAGTTCAAGGCCAGCCTGGTCTACATAGTGAGTTCCAGGACAGCTCAGGCTACAGGGAGACCCTGTCTCAAAAAGACCCCCCCAAAAAATTAAATAAACTCAATAAACAAACAAGTTTACATAGGGCCAGTGGGATAGCTCAGTGGGTAGAGGTGCTTGCTGTCAAGTATGAAGACCTGAGTTTGCTCTCTGGAACCTACATGATGAAAGGAGAGAACTGGCTTGAAAGTTGTCCTCTGATCTTTGCATGCATCCCCCACCCCACAAAACAAATAAACAAATGTAAAAAACAAAAAAAGAAAAAAAGCTTAAGTAAACAGGGCGAGTAACAAGAGTAATAATAAGAGAGAAACCACAATGAAATTAAAAGGATAATTCATGATATTTAGGATATACTTAACAATGAGAGATGGCTCACAACTGCCTGTAACTCCAGCTCAGGGGGTGAGGGGATGGGGGGGTATATCAATCAATTCTGCCTTCTGACCTCTGTGGGCACATACACATCATAAACATAATTTAAAAATAAAAATAAGCCAGGAGTGGTGGCACATGCCTTTGATCCCAGCACTTGGGAGGCAGAGGCAGGTGGATCTCTGTGAGTTCGAGGCTAGTCTGGTCTACATAGTGAGACCCTGTCTCAAAAAGACCAAAAAAAAAAAAAACCAAGAAGAAGAACTACAAAATAAAATTTGATCTCACATTCCTGAAACTCTTAAAAAAAAAAATCACCCAGAAATTTAACAGGAGATAGTCTCAATTCATGAAATTTAAAAAAATAATAATAAAACACAAAAGACTCCATAACTGAATGATAAGGGAGATAGAAAAAATATTCTGAGCACAAAGACATTATTTAAAAATAATTCTGACAGGGCTAGAGAAATGGCTCAGTGGTTATGAGCACTGACTGTCCTTGCAGGGGATCTGGGTTTGGTTCCCAGCACCTATATGGCAACTAGCAACTGACCACTGCACACATGTGGTACACTTACATATATGCAGGCAAAACACATACAGAATAAAAATAAATTAAAAGATTTTTTTTTTTTTAAACTCAGGCAGGTTAAAAAATCTTAAAATATGAAGGATGGACTTTTTAACAGAGGTATCACCATCAAAAAAAACAAAGTTTAGCTGGGTGTGGTGGCGCATGCCTGTAGTCCCAGCACTTGGGAGGCAGAGGCAGGAGGATCTCTCTGAGTTCGAGGCCAGCCTGGTCTACATAGTTAGTTCCAGGACAGCTGGGGCTACAGGGAAACCCTGTCTCAAAAAAAAAAAGACAAAAAAATACAAAACAAAACAAAGTTTGCATTATGTGTATGCAAGAATACAAGAGAAGGGGCTAGAGAGGGGGCTCAGTGGTAAGGAAGCTTCCTGTTCTTCCAGAGGACCAGAGTTCAGTTCCCAACATTCCAGCCCACAAATGCCAGCTCCAGAGGATCTGACTCCCTCATCTACCTTTCCATGGGCACCTGCACTCAAGTGCACATACCTACATACAGATACACATACATATACAAAACTAAAAATAAATCTTAAAAAAAAAAAGCAAGCCTAATATTATTTATAAAAGAACACCTGTTGGGCATGGTGGCACACACCTTTAATCCCAGCACTCAGGAGGCAGAGGCAGGAGGATCTCTGTGAGTTCAAGGCTAGCCTGGTCTACATAGTGATTTCCAGGCCAGCTGGGGCTACAGGGAGACCCTGTCTTTATAAAAAAGACCAAAAAAGCAACAACAAAAAAGAAATGCACTCCAAAGAGCAGATGCTAAAGTCCTGGTCACTAGTCTATGGTGCTGTCAGCAGAGAGAAAACGGAAGGAACAGAGATCACGGAGACATGCCCAAGAGCAGATGTCGACCTTCTGGCTTTTTACTTCCTTACTGAAATGAGGTGAGCAGACTGGCTTTACATGTGCTCTCTGTCTTGATGTTCTTATTTATCATAGAATTAAAGGCATAAGGAAACAATGGCATAACCCTATGAAAATCATGAGTCAACTTTAGTCCTTTTAAGAGCTATTTTGTCATAGTAATAGGAAGTTGACTAATACTTTCAGTCAACTGATTTCCAACAAAACCATCAAGAATTTACATTTATTTAGAGGGCTGGAAAGACGGCTCAGCAGTTAAGAGCATTGGGTGCTCTTGCAGCGGACCTGGATTCAGTTCCCAGAACCCACACAGCAGCTAACAACGGTCCCTGACTTGTTCCAGGGGATCCAATGACCTCTTCTGGCCTCCACAGGTATTGCACACATGGCTGTACTTACATGCATGCAGGCAAAACATCATACACATAAAATAAAATTTTTTTTAAATTGTTTTTAATTTGCATTTAGGAGGGTAACTCTTAAAGAATTGTGCTGGGAAAAAAATGGACAATCACATGCTTGGGAAAGGTACTAGATTCCTTCATCATATCATATTCAGAAATCAACTAAAAATGGATCAAAGATTTAAATGTAAGACCTGAAAATGTGACGAGCCTAGAGTAAATGGGAAACATTTTGGGACAATGATACAAAGACTATTTTTAAATTTACGTGTATGAGTGTTTGGCCTACATGTAAGTATGCCTGTGAATGAAATGCCCATGGAGGCCAGAAAAGGGAGTCAGATCCCCTGGAATTAAGGATGCTTGTTAGCCACCACGTGGGTGCTAGGAACCAAACCCTGGTCCTCTGCAAAAGTAACTAGTGCTCTTAACTGTTGAACCACCTCTCCAGCTGCCCAGAAATGCAAATAAAAAAAAAAAAATTTTAAGTGATTAGGATTGGTAGTTTTTACTGTCTCAAAGATATCTTTACCCTCCAAGTAAACCCATTTATGTATTTATTTACATATATATATGTATATATATATATATATTTTTTTTTTAATTCCTTATTTTTATAGCTGGGCATGGTGGTGCATACCTTTGGTTTTAGCACTCCAGAGGCAGAGGCAGGTGAAATTCTGTGGGTTCAAGGCCAGCCTGGGAGAGGGAGGAATGGATTTCTTTAAAAGAGTGAGTATC
>NW_008340850.1:141527-143716 GCF_000622305.1 Nannospalax galili
ATTCCTTATTTTTATAGCTGGGCATGGTGGTGCATACCTTTGGTTTTAGCACTCCAGAGGCAGAGGCAGGTGAAGTTCTGTGAGTTCAAGGCCAGCCTGGGAGAGGGAGAAATGGTTTCCTTTAAAGGAGTGACTCTAAACAGGTTGACTATGCTCCAGTGGATGGACTCACACTGAGGGATATCTGAGGACACAAAAGTGGCTTGATAAGCCTTAATATATATGATAGAATGCATGAAATCCAGTGGGGGGGCGGTAAAGGAGGAGCACAGGTAGGGGAAGGGGTCTAAATACAATCAATCAACATGTCTTGTATAAAATTCAAAAAAATCCAATTGAAAACTTTTAAAAATAAAGAGAACTGAGCATGGTGGTGCACACCTTTAATCCCAGCGCTCAGGAGGCAGAAGCAGGTGGATTTCTGTGAGTTGGAGGCCAGCCTGGTCTACACAGTGAGTTCCAGGTCAACCAGGGCTACAGGGAGACCCTGTCTCAAAAGGACTGAAAAAAAAAAAAGTGAGCTATAGGGGCTAAAGAGATGGCTCCGTGGTTAAGATACTCGCTGCTCTTTGAGAGGACCCAAGTTTGGTTTCAAGCACCCATGTTAGATGGCTCATGACTGTCTGTAAAATCAGCTTCAAGGGACTCAATGCCCTCTTCTGGCCTCCACAGGAACCCTCACAGTACATGGCACAAACAAACACATAAACATAAAAAAAAATGTTTAAAGTGAGTGATTTCTACACTTATCAATAAAGAACAGTATAATGTAATTGCTACGCAGAGTCACAGGGGAGGCAGACTCACCCAAGAACACCAGGTTGTTGTAGTTCTCCAGCATCACGTCCCTGTAGAGGGTCCTCTGAGCAGCATCCAGGTCTTGCCACTCCCACCAGGTGAACTCCATGGCTACATCCTCAAAGGACACCAACCCCTGCAATGACACATTTCTCTTCAATATAAGACTTTACCCTTAGAGCCAGGCGGGGTGGCGCACGCCTTTAGTCCCAGCACTGGGGAGGCGGAGGCAGGCAGGTCTCTGAGTTTGAGGCCTGCCTTGTCTACAGAGTTCATAGTTCCAGGCCATATGGGGCTACAGGGAGACCGTGTCTCAAAAAGATGAAAAAAAAAAAGGCTACCCTCAGGAACAGAAAATGGGAATTCACTCTTCTGTATTTGTGTTTTACCAGTTTATTATAGAAGGTAAAGCAATATAAGTATCTTACCTCTGTCAGCACAGAGATTCAAGAAAACATAACTAGAGTTTTCTAAGGAATTTCAATAGAAACAAATCCATAGAATATGTTTATAACATTTGGGTTAAGAGCAAGAGGAAAGAGCTAGGCATCGTGGCACTCTCAGGAGGCAGAGGCAGATGGACCTGTTGAGTTGAAGGCCAGCCTGGACTACATAGTTCCAGGCCAGCTTGGGATAGGGAAACCCTGTCTCAAAAAGACCAAAAAAAAAGAAAAAAAAAAATGCTGAGGCTTGTGGCATGGCACTGTTGTAGTGTATGCCCCAGAGGTGCAAAGCTACAGGGTCAATTCTCTGTAGTTACAGTACAACAAGTCCTGTTGCTAAACTGTTGGTCACAGCTCCATAACTGAATGTGGGGACTGAAAACTGGGGAACACTAAAAGGTTTCTAAACATAGAACCAAAAGTTAACTCAAAATCTAATATGCAATGAATCTGAGGTGTTGTTACTGCAGTGCCTGACTGTTGTATGAGCAACTTTACTAGCATTTGTTCACAACACACAACGCATGTGCTTGGTATTGTGCATGCCATCACACCATGCAGCACCAATGAATGCTACTTGTAACACCTTTGTTAGAGATCAAAATCAGGACTGCAAATTGAGAGGCCACCAGCCAAATTAAAGCATCTGGTCAAAGCAGACTTCACGGGGCTGGAGAGATTGCTCAGCGGTTAAGAACACTGGTTGTTCTTGCAGAAGACCCAGGTTCGAATCCCAGCACCCACATGGCAGCTAACAACTGTCCATAACTCCAGTTCCAGGGGATCCAACAGCCTCTTCTGTCCTCGTGGGCATTGCACAACACAGGTGCCCTTACCTACATGCAGGTAATACACGGATACATATAACAATTTTTTAGGCCGGGCATGGTGGCGCACGCTTTTAATCTCAGCACTTGGGAGGCAGAGGCAGGTGGATCTCTGTGAGTT
>NW_008340850.1:143857-157048 GCF_000622305.1 Nannospalax galili
TTAAAAAAACAGACTTCACTTCCATGTAGAACAGTACATTCATTTCCACCAAAAGCACAGATGGGGACATATGACAGAATGCTTGTGATGCAGGAATTTCCCATGATGCAGAGATCCCCTGCAGGCTCAGTGGTACCTGGAAGTTTTATAAGTGTCACCAATTTGGTTTATGCCATGTGGTTGCATTAACAAAGACGGTGGCAAAGTCACATGGTCATCTTGAAGATGTTACTGACCAAGATGGTAATCAAGTCACATAATATTGATGATGTCATTAGCCAAGTTGGTAGCCAGGTCACATGTTTGCCTTCATCTTCATGAGGTCACCAGTTAAGATGGCAACAAATCCACATGGTTATTTCTGCTTTTGGTGAGCTCGGCTCCACGATAAAATGAAACCATCCCTTGGGCTGGAGTGATGGCTCATCACTAAGAGCACTGGCTGTTTTTACAGAGGTCCCAGATTTGATTCCTAGCACCCATATGGTGGCTAATAGCCATCCTTAAATACAGTTCCAAGGGATCTGATGCCCTCTTCTGACTTCTGTGGGCAATGCATGACACAAGTGCACTTTGTATACATGTAGGCAAAATACTCATACATATTAAATTAAATAAAAAATCAAATACATTCCCCCACCAGGGCATGAATCCCTTTGGGACCCACAAATCTCACATTAAATATGGATAGCCACCCCCTTTTCATTAACAGAGCATCTGAGTTAGGTTACCATGGATACAGGAAGAAACAGTATGTGGCCTAGGCATGTATGGCCAAAGAAGCAAAGAAAAAAAACAGGAAGAAAGTTCATGGTCCCAACCCATGGAAGGAAGTCCATATGTCCTAATACCAGTTTTAATTGTGAATGCCAAGATGTCTTCTGAATCTTATTTTAATCCCCCTCCGTTCCTAGGTACAATTTGTTACTGAGAAAAGAACCCATGAAGGAAGGGCAAGGGATGGGGAGGTGTGCCCAACATTCATAGGTGGTGCTGTTGCTCTGGGAGCACATGGAGAAACAGGGTAAGAAGTAACACGATTCTGTGAAACCTGAGCATGAGGTGGGCTGAGATTCAGCAGATCTGTGACCCTCCATATTGGTAAGAATTAAGTTCCTTAAAAATCAAGTTGTCAAAAAAAAAAAAAAGTTAACTCTTTTAGGGGCTGGAGAGCTGGCTCAGCGGTTAAGATCACCGGCTGCTCTTGCAGAGGACCCGGGTTCAATTCCCAAAATCTACATGGTAGCTAACAACAGTCTGTAATTTCAGTTCCAGGGGATCGACTCCCTCTTCTAAGCTCCATGCACACCACACAATATGGGTGCACCTGCCTACATGGAGGCAATACATTCATACACATAAAATAAATGAAATTTTTTAAAAATAGTTAATCCTGATTTAAAACCTTAGTAACCTCATGTGGTGCTTTTACCCACTTAGAAAAGCAACTGCCTGGGAACCACGTAGTCTAAGGCATTATCAAATCAAACCACACCAAGCAGCTCTGTCAGTTCCAATTTTCTTTTTTTTTTAAATATTTTATTGGCCAGGTATGGTGGTGCACGCCTTTAATCCCAGCACTCGGGAGGCAGAGGCAGGTGGATCTCTGGGAGTTCAAGGCCAGCCTGGTCTACATAGTAAGTTCCAGGACAGCTGGGGCTACAGGGAGACTCTGTCTCAAAAAGACCAAAAAAAAAAAAAATTTATTATTTTTCTTTTTCTATGTGTATGTATTACCTGCATGTAGGTAAGGGCACCCATGTCATGCAATGCCTGCAGAGGACAGAAGAGAGCATCAGATCCCTTGGACCTGGAGGTACGGGCAATTGTTAGCTGCCATGTGTGGGTGCTAGGATTTGAACCTGGGTCTTCTACAAGAACAGTCAGTGCTTTTAACCACTGAGCCATCTCTCCAGTCCCAATTTTCTACCTTTTTAACCTTTTAGAAATATCTGGCCAACTGCTGGTCACAAAATGCAGTTTAAGTATTTCTTGGCCAAGGGGATCCTTCAGGCTTCACCCAGAATATTTTCTCATTTGGTGTCCTAGTCATGGTGGCACTCACCTTTAATCCCGGCACTCAGGAGGCAGAGGCAGGTGGATCTCTGTAAGTTGAGGCCAGCCTGGTCTCCACAGAGAGTTCCAGGACAACTGGAACACCAGGGAGACCCTGTCTCAAATTTTTTGGAGCAGACCTTTACCCCTTCTTTGTCAGACAGTAAAAGCCTTATTGATATATTGATATCAAGGAACTGATTCTTTTCGCCCTTCTCACAATGAGATCTCTCAGGTCCTGCATATGTTCCAGATGGGCTTCATTATTGTCCCATCTGGGGGTCGTGGTTGGGGAATTTATCCTCTAGTGATAGGATCCCACGGCCTGTGGGATGTTCTTATTCCCAAATGCCTGTGTGGCCCTCCTGATCCGAAGAGAGAATGCTCAAGATAGACATCAGTTCAGCCATGGAATGAAGCTGGGGCCCTGAACTGCTCTAACTGGTCTGTCAACCCAAAGGGGCCATCCAATAAGGATTTAAGTTCTCTTTTTTAGATTTCTGTTCTAATTTGTCTTTCCAATGCTATAATAAAACACTCTGACCAATACCAACTTGGGGAGGAAAAGGTTTATTCAGCTTACATCTCCTGAGTCACAGTTCATCAAGGAGCCCAAGGTAAGAACTCAGGGCAGGAACCTGGAGGCAAGAGCTGGAACACAGACCATGAGGAATACTGCTTACTGGCTTTCTCCCCTGGCCCGTGCTCAACCTGCTTTCTTATACAACACAGGCCTACCTGCCCAGAGGTGGCACCACCCACATCACTCAACAATCAAAAAAATTCCCCCACAGACATGGCTACAGGCCAGTCCAATGGAGGCAATTCCCTCAATGCAGGTGTGTCAAGTTGACACTAAAGCTATCCAGCACAACTTCTAGCCACAATGCTACTTGGTAGAACATTAGCAAATCAAATCTGTCCCCACCCCCATCCCCAACTCTCCCATGCAACCTTCAATTAAAGTCTGGAGAGCCTCCTGCATGGCCAGAGGATTTTAGCAGACACTCCCTTCACAAGTTCACAAGTTCTGTTTGATCCAAGACACTGGCCCAACTATGCCAGCAAGGCAGTTGGGAAGAGCCACCCCCCTCATCCCCCCTCTAACACCCTGGTCTCATCTATCTTTTCTGTATAGTGGAGTGAGCTCTGCATCTCACCTGTTTCCTGTAATTGAGGGTCCCAGAGGGGAGGGCTGGTGAGTACTAAAGCAGCCCCCAGCCACTTCAAAGCAATTACTTGTCTCTTGCCTTTCAGTATTACCCTCTCCCTTACAGGCAACGTATAGCATAGTCCTATTCTCCAGAACAAACTGAGTCTCATGAGAGATGATTGGCTTTTTTTGGGGGGGGGGCGGTCTTTTTTGAGACAGGGTCTCCCAGTAGCCCCAGCTGGCCTAGAACTCAGTATGTAGACCAGGCTGGCCTGGAACTCAGAGATCCACCTGCCTCTTCCTCCTAAGTGCTGGGATTAAAGGTGTGGGCCACCATGCCTTTAATGAAAATGACTGCCTTTTCTGAGGTCCCACAGGGAGGTCTTTGGAACTAGAACTCAAAGCCCTGCATATGTCCTACACTGAACTGTGTCTTTGTGTGTGTGTGGGGGGGGGGGGGCAGTATTTTTTTTTATTTTTATTTTTTTGGTCTTTTTGAGACAGGGTCTCCCTGTAGCCCCAGCTGTCCTGGAACTCACTATGTAGACCAGGCTGGCTTTGAACTCACAGAAATCTGCCTGCCTCTGCCTCCCGAGTGCTGGGATTAAAGGTGTGTGCCACCACACCTGGCTATTATTTTTATTTTATGAATGCATTTGCTTACATGTATGTAAGTACACCCATGCCATGCAATATGCTCAGAGGCCAGAAGAGGGTGTCAGATCCCCTGGAACTGGAATTACAGATACCACCATGTGGGTGCTGGGAACTGAACCCAGGTCCTCCGCAAGAGCAGTCACTGCTCTTAACCACTGAGCCAGTTCTCCAGTACTGCTTGCTTTTTGAAGACAGGGTCTTTAAAAGTTGCCCAGATGTCACTGAACTCAATGTTTAGCCCACAATACACTCAATGTTTCCTCCTACCTCACCCTCCCCAGGAGTCAGGATTATGGATCTACACCACTATGCCTGGCTCACGAAGGTGAGACTTGAATCAGGTCACCGACCCCTTTTCACATTAATAGGGCACTGATGGGGAAACCAGCTTTGCTGTGCAATCTCCATTCCCTCACCCTGCTAGTTCAGTGGCCTTCCCTCTTCCCTATGACTCAGTGACCAGGGCCCAGTCATCACAGTGGCTTTGCCCCCAAGGAAATCTGCAAACTCATGGCACTTCCGGGCTTCACACAGGGTGGGGACAGCAGGAGGTGCCTCTGTCAGACCTGTACCTCCTAGTATCTATGCTTCTGAATTGTGTCTCCAACCAGCCAGGCCTGTTTCCCTCCTACCACACTCTCCCAGGGGAGAGGGGGTAAAGGGAGTCAACCCACCCATACAGCCTGGCCTTGGGCTCTAACTGCGATCCACTGGTCTGTGGGTCTTACCACCCATGCCTTTGCTTCTCATGACTCTGTACCTGTCTCCAAGTCTATCTCACTCTATACACCTTGGGGTTCCTCAGGCACTACCTTGTGCTCCAAGGTCTAGCTGGGTGCAGGAATTCTGTAAAGAAAGACTAATTTCACTGGGTGTGGTGATGCACACCTTTAATCCCAACACTTGGGAGGCAGAGACAGGCAGATGTCTGTGAGTTCCAGGCCAACGGGGGCTACTGGGAGACCCTGTCCCAAAAAGACCAAAACCAAAAACGAACAGGAAGGAAGGGAGGGAGGGAGGGAAAGAGACTAGCTGTTCTGAGCTCTGCCATCCACAAAACAGACCCACCCCTGGGAGACTCCTACAGGATGCAGAAGTGGAGGATTTAAACAGGAGGCAGTTTCCCAGTGCCTGCCATGTGCCAGTCCCTGCCCTGGCTGGTCACTTCCTGAAAGGACACCAAGCAGGCTCTGATAGCTCAGTCCTCTAATACTATTTGAGTCAAAGGCAGGAGGACAGCCAGTTCAAGGCCAGTCTGTGCTACAGAGTATCACTTTGTCTCAAAAAAATAATGTAAAACAAAACAAAACTAGAAAGGAACCTATGAGGGGGGCCTCAAGGGAGAGTGCTCTGGAGATGGAAGGGTTTAGCTGGGGAGGGAGGGCATGGCTAAAGCGGAGAGAAGGGTTGAGAGTAAGATCAATCAAAACCTAGTAGGTACAAAAATGATGTAGAAAGCCTGAGTTTCCATGCTAAAAACTAAAATAAAAGGGGTCAGGGAAGAGGGATCAGTGGTTAAGAAGACTTGCTGCCAAGCCTGAGGACCTGAGTTCAATGCCAGGAACCTACAAGGTAGAAGAACTGACTCATTCCTCACATTGTACTCTAACCTCCACATGTGCATCACAGTGTACACGTGCACACATGTACACACATACACACACATGTAAATGTAAGTTAAAAAAAATTTTTTTTGGTCTTTTCGACACAGGATTTCCCTGTAGCCCCAACTGGCCTGGAACCCCCTGTGTAGACCAGGCTGGGCTCGAACTTGAAAAGATCTGCCTGCCTCTGCCTTCCAGGTTCTGGGATTAAAAATGTGAGCACCAAGCCTGGAAAAAAACTAAAATAAAAATTTTAAAGAAATTTAAAAGTAAAAGGGACAGTTTTTAAAGCATTGTAAAAATGATTGGCAGAGGCAGAAGCACTGTAAAAAAGAGAGGCAGAGGCAGGTTGATCTCTATGAGATTGAGGCCAGCCTGGTCTACATAGTGAGTTCCAGACCAGCTATGGCTACAGGGAGACACTGTCTCAAAAAAGACAAAAAAGAGAAGTAAATAAAATATAATAAAGTAAATACATAAAATACATAAAGCACCAGGCAATCTGACACTCTCTTCTGGCCTCCTCATGCATTGCACACATGTGCACTTACATACATGCAGGGAAAAACACATACACATAAAATAAAAATAAATTTAAAAATTAAAAAAAGATATATATAAAGTGAAGCCAGATGTCGTGTCACCCACCTTTAATCCCAGCACTCAGAAAGCAAAGGCTAGTGGATCTCTGTGAGATCAAGGCCAGCCTGGTCTACATGTGAGTTCCAGGTCTGGTGGGGCTACAGTGAGACCTTAGAAAACAAAAGCTATGAACAGACTAGTCTACATTTATATATTAAATTTCCACGAAGTTACAAAAGAGTCAGCATACTACTCTTTTGGACATCTAAGATTATAAATCAGGTTCTTTTTAAGATTAGGGAAAAATGATAATAAAGCCACATATTAATTTTATGACTGCCGATATATTTGACTTATATTTCAATATAACTGAAGGTTCTGTGATCAGTATTATTCCACAATCTTTCAATTTTTGACTCTGAAGTATGTGTTCAGTTTCAGTAATTCCTTTGTTGCAAAAATATTAAGAGGTGGTCAGACATACCTGGGCCACGGGCAGCAGAGACACGGCGCTAACATGTGTAGATTCGGACAGAGATAGTCACGTAGACTCAGAAACAGGCGGACAGACAAACCCAGAAGTGCTGGCGGGTCTCCAGTACCTATTCCAGCACCCAGGTGGACCCGTGGGTCCTGGAAACTGCTGCCCGGAAGTGAGTCTGGGGGGAGCGGTGTTCACTGAAAACCCGGCACCCCTTCTAGGCGTCAAGGGAAGAAACTTTCCGTTCCGGCGAGGCGCCGGACATCTCGCCGCTCAGCCTCAGAGGCGGTGAGCCAGGGACGGCGGTAGGTTAATGATATCCTGCGGATTGGGATCTTTACTCCTGGACTAAAAGGCAGGCGGGTGGAGCACGCACTCGGGAGGCAGAGGCTGGGCAATCTGTGAGATCAAGGCCAGCTTGGTCTAGCGAGTTCCAGGCCAGGAGTCTCCACAGCCATTTCGGTCGGCGCATGCCTCCCCCGCGGTTCCCGGACCCACAGGCGGCCAAAGGCGGCGTCCCCAGCGGGACCTAGGCCCAACGAGCCACGCCGGTTCCGGCTATCCCTCCCCGTTGCGCACGTTGCACTCACCATGTCCGTTTTGAGAGGTTCCTTCCTGCCTCTTCCCTCAGTTCCCCCAACAGCCACGGCCGGTTCCGGCTTCCCTCCCCGCTGCTCACGCTGCACTCACCATGTCTGTTTTGAGAGGTTCCTTCCTGCCTCTTCCCTCAGTTCCCCCGAAACCAGCAAGGGAAGGGAAGCCCCTGCAAAGCCAGAGAAACCCTAGATGAGTCGGAGTTGCAGAAGGTGGATTTCGAAAACCCCGCCCCTTCCTTATACTTAAGTGCCTGCTAGTTATGGCCTGAGTGACAGTAAATAGCACCAATCCATGAACCTAGAGTTGGAGGAGGCTACTCCCCCCAAGACCTCCTGCCTATCTTTGGAAATCCCCTAGACTGAGTGCCCCTCAGAATCCCTGTCTGACTCTGGAACTCCCCTGGACAGGTACACCCTGCTTGTCAGACAGAACAAAAACATTTCCTGGAACATTCTATGGTCCAAGGCAGAAGAGGAAGAGCGTTCTGCCTAAATGCAGATAGCCAATGGCTACAAAGGTTTCGGGTTTCTGGAAAGCCTCTTGTATTATTGTTCAAACCTTTTCCTGGTACTTCTGCTTTTTGTTACTATGGAAGTCCCCAGCTTTGTGGTTTTTGTGGTTTTTATGCTTAAAAGCCTTGTACTTTCATAGCCTTGGGTCACAGCACAGCTCCTGAGACTGTGTCCCCAGCTGGTTGGCTTCAATAAAGTGCTTGTGTTTTTACTAAGACTCAGTGTCCAAGTGGTCAATTCAGGGAAGTGTTCGGACCCAGAACAGAGTAACAGTTCTTACCTGCATGTATTTTAACTCAGGGCTTCCTGTGGGAGAATATAGTCCCTACTGAACATTTTAGTTTGGTTTTGTTGATTTGGAGACAGGGTCTCCCTGTAGCCCCAGCTGGCCTGGAACTCACTTTGTAGACCAGGATCTCACAGAGATCCCCTGCCTCTGCCTCCCAGTGCTGGGATTAAAGGTGTGGGCCAAGACTGTGCCCATCTGAACATTTTTCCCTAACTTTGTATACACAGCTATATCAGTTTATGAATTATATGTGACCATGTTGTGCCCAGTTTGCCAGACCCCCAAAGACCACCAAGGAGCTGACCAATGCAAACACACAAGGGTTTTTTTTTTTTTTTTTTTTTTTTTTTATTGTTGCAAGCTTAAGCTTGGGCCCACTCTGTCACCAACCCAGCAGATCTTAGCTGTGAGACCCCTTGCTTTGGGAGACAGAGGTTTTTATAGGTTTATTTCAGCAAGTTCAGCAAGTAGGGGGTTTCCAGGCTGGCAAGCATCTGATTGGTCAGCCTAACTAAAGGAATGTTGCCCTTTAAACTGATTGGTTGCAGCCCAGTGCCAAACCATAAACTGCTGCCTTCAGGAAATCTGAAGAGACATCTGGACTTTTAGTACTTTGCTGTCCCTGGTTAATTGACCATTAGCGGGGGAGTTGTTCGCTATCTGTTCCAAGTATACTTTTTTTGTGTTTTTTCCTGGAACAGGGTTCAGGGCTGGGTCAGTCCCATACAAAATGGAGTTTTATCCAAGGTGGAGTCACTCAAGTCTCTCAACTATCTATATATTACAAAACTGTATATTACAAAATATGAGACAGAACTATTAAACTTTTTAAAATAAATGTATGGCAGCACTGTAAGACTTCTAAATTAAATATAGTTATTGTGGCTGGAGAGATGGCTTAATGGTTAAAAGCACTGACTGTTCTTTCTTACGGATGACCCAAATTCAGCACCCATATGGCAGCTAACAACTTTCCATAACTCCAGTTTCAGGGGATCTGACATCCTCTTCTGGCGTCCAAGGGCACATCACAAAACAGGTGCACTTACATACATGAAGGCAAAACTCTCATACATATAAAATAAATATGAATCAAAAAATTAAATGTACAGTTAATAATATACAAAATATTAGGGTTTCAAACAGCAATAGCTTACCTCCCTCCCCAACAGGGACCTATGGACTTTGGATTTTTGAAGCCTGAAAAAGGGAACTGAGCTGATAAGCACCTTGGCCTTTGAAGTCAAGGGAAGCAGACTCTTCTAAGAAGCAGCCTGCCATTCCTCTGATCACCAAAGACAAGCAGATTCTGCCTGTTGACCAGAGATTTTAGGAGCTGTTTAGCACAGCAGCTTTTCCCTTATCTTAAGAGGACAAAAAAGTAAACACTTCCTGACCCAGAACCTGGCTGGCAGACTGAACGGACGCAGGTTTACAAGCCCTGCTTTTTCTGCTTCTGCCTGCTTGATTTTTCCCAAAAAAACTCCCCCCCATTCTGCACCCTGAAACCCCCGTATATAAGCCCCAGCTCACAACCTGTGGGCTGACATTTTCCCTTCCCTGAGGGGAACGTGTCCCATGAGAAACAAAGCTCTATCCCGCTGAGAGTTTTAACTGTGCCTCGCTGACTCCTCCTCCTCCATTCGCTCATTCTCCACCAAATTTTTACCTATCATAAAGTAATGAGTTTCATTATAACACTTTCATACAAATGTGTCTATGTATTCCCCTCACCACTGTCCTCTGCTGTTGGGTCTGAGGTTTGGGAATGATTGGAGACCACCCACCAAAACTAGAAATTTAGAAGATTTTATTGAAAAACATTCCAATTCTTGAATGACCAGTCGGGCCCAGACTCCAGGAGCCAAAGAATGGAGTCTGGCCCCGACCAACAATGGCGGGGGGGGGGGGGGGGGGGGGGGTAGGGGTGGGGGGTGTTATTGGGTACTCTTGAAAAAGCCCACGCAAACTGGGCGACCTTTGAATTGAATGGATAATTCTGAATTCCTTGTGCGTGTGGGATTTCATTGGTTATAGTCATAGTCAGCCACCTGGAATGTCTCAATTTTTCCTTTTACGGTAGGGTGCTCCTATCGGCCTCTGGATGCCCTTTTATGGTCAGGAATTTTGTGTGGTTTCTGTTAGACTCAGATAAGCAAGGCATGTCTGGACTTGCCTAATCTTAGCCCACAGTATGGGGCAAAGGAAACTTACAGTTTCTAGGAACAGAGACTTAAGACTGACAGGACAGAGGCTGCTAAGAAATGGAGCCAGTGTGACCTGGGTCCTTCACTGTCTCCTATCCCATGACTGGATTTCTTCCATCCCCTGACCTACCCCTAGTATTCATTAATATATATGTATTCCAAGAAGTATAAAATTATTTCTCTTTTAGTATTTGCTTTATAAAAGAAATGGACCAACATATCAAAGACATTGGTTTTTTATAGTAACTACGAAAAGCTGATTTCCCAAACCAGAAACTGGAGTGATGCAGTGGACAAATGCACAGAGCACACACTAATTGTTAAGGTTCAGATAGCCCTGCTCCCTCACCAACAGGATCCCAAGGACTTCTCATGCTCCTGAGAAAAGGGAACCTAGCTGATAAGCACCTTGGTCTTTGAAGTCAAGAGAAGCAGACTTTTCTCCACTGTTTGGCCAACACAGCAGGCTTCCCCTTTGATCTCTAAAGAGGACAGGTTTTAACAGTCCTGCTCTCCCACTTCTCCCCCCACCCAACTTAAAAAAAAAAAAAAAAAACAACTTCCAGCCTTCTGCAGGAGACAAAAGCCTCCCTTTTAAAAAGACCCCAGCTCAAGACCTGGGCAGACATTTTCCCTACCTGTCCAGAAGGGACTCTGTCCCATGTGTTCCTTTGCTAATAAACCCTGTTTAGATGGGGTTTTATCTGTGTCCTGGTGAAGAATCGCGCTCAACACACAGGGACAAAACCAAGTTTCGGGATGCAAAAGCAAGAGGAATTTATTCATACACAGGCGCCTGCGGACGCAGAGTCCCGCTCGGGTCAGGACTTGCGTGCCGGGCTTAGTTTGGGGGGGGCTTTTTATAGAGCAGAAGCAAGGTACAGAAGCAGATGCATGGTTACAAGATTATTATTAGTGCATTTCAATGGGTACAAGGTATGAGGAAACAGTATTGCCAAATTCAGAGGGGGCTATGGGTGAAACCGATTGTTATCGTTAACTTCCCAGTAGGGGCTGTTATCACTAACTTCCCGGTAGGGGCCTCAGGGTGGTGGCAGGTGGTCCGACTGCAAACGTCCTATCTTCCACTGCTAGTTTCACAAGACCTGGGTTAGAATCTTGGCTTATCGAATGGCTGATTACAGTTCTTTTTCTAAAATGGCCTTCCTGCTGTCAGTCGGGTCCTTCAAAAGAATTCCCCTTTCTCTACAGCCTCCCCAACATTTGGTGTCATTAGTTTCTTGATTTTAACAAGTCTTACTGGGGAAAGATGAAATGTTAAAGTGGTTTTAATTTGCATTTCCCTAATGATTGAGGATTTGAACACTTTATGGTGTTTCTTAGTCATTTTTATTTCTTTGCTTGAGAACTCTATGTTCAGGTCCTTAGCAGATATTTTAATTGGGCCATTTTTTTTCTTGTTTCTTTGTTTTTTTTTTTGTTTTTTTTTTTGTTTTTTTTAGTACTTTTTATATTCTGGACATTAAACTCCTGTCAGATGTGCTGATGGTGAAGTTTTTCTCCCACTCAGTGGGTCTCCTCTTTGTTTCCTTAGTCGTTGCTTTTGCTGTACAGAAGCGCTTTAGTTTAATGAAGTCCCACTTGTTAGACCTCCTTGTTTTAGAAACAATAAGTCTAGTCCCCTCCTGCAGCACTACCTCAGAGAGAGAAGTCAGGGAGTTTTTTAAGGTCCTTATGGACTCCTCTAAGGCTATCAGGTCTTGGTTCATGGCTTGATGTAAGAGCATGAACTGGTCCGAGCGAACTAAAGCAGTTGCTCCTGTCCCAATTCCCGCTGCTATTCCCCCAGCTCCCAATAGTATAGCTAAGGTTATGCTCACAGGCTCTCGCTTGAATCTGACAGGGGTAGGTGTCTCTTCATAATGCTGTAATACATAGCTGTCTTCATGCCAATAAATTCTGGGCCACAACTGTACCAGGACACAAAAATCTCGGGTTAGATTTAGAACAGCGAGAGAGACACAAGGAGTCAGTCCCGTGCTGCATGCCCAGTAGGTGCCATTAGGGGGCACAAGGTATGCGTCGGCCTGGAGGGAAAGGGAGGAGTTATTCTTAAGGCAATGTTTAAATCCAGTGGGCACCTTTCCGATGAAGGTGCCTGTCGAGGTAACCTGAGTCAGGGTGAGCGTGTGGGTGGAAGAGGTGCAGGCGAAGGGGGCAGCAGAGTTCGCAGGTAGTACTGAGAAGTTTTCCTGGACGGCTATGCCCTCGTAGTAAGGGGGGCTCGGGTTCAAACAGAGCCAGCAATTCTTAGATTTATTTGGCTCCGAGTGGTTTAATGCCTGGAATGCTCCCCCGACGAGGTTTAGGAGCCTTTCACCTGTTCCAGGATAGGTGGGTGGGGCTTCAGTCAGACCTGAAACTACTGCAGGGTCAGGGGTGCCTGCTGGTATGGGAGGTGCAGGGGGAGGAAGTGGGAGGTCCTTGGTTAGAACTGGATTGGGACCCACAGCCGAGGGAGCCAAGGGGTGCACCGAGCGACTGAGTGTAATAATTCCCCACGGATCGTCCCCATACTTTCTGTATACGAACAGTCCCCAGCTGCAGGGGCGGTTCCAGTCATGGGACTTTCCTTGTTCAGTGAATTCAAGCACATGAGGGAGGGGCTTCCCCGCACTGCCAGTCTTGTATTGATCTATGTTGGGATCTCTTTTTACTCGGATGTAATCCCAGCTAGAAGATGGCTTCCAATATGTACTACCTGTAGTTGCACAATTCCAGTAATAACAGTACCCATACTGCGCTCCCCCACAAGAATAGCGCTTTTTGTTGTCAGGTTGATGCCCTGGGCATAAATAAATGGTCCCCTTGTCTACCAAACTGTCCCAAATACAGGATGACACTCCCTTGCAAGCGTCAAAGGAGAGGGAGGGAAAGGTGGTGCTAAGGGGGCCAATTAACTCAGTCTGATTGAGGAAATCCCCATAAGAATTAGTGAGGGTCCAGGTAATACGGTATGGGGTATGTGGATTCTCCCCAGACTCTACTCTGGGGAAAGTCAATACCCAGAGCAACATTAATATTATTTTTTGA
>NW_008340850.1:159582-177176 GCF_000622305.1 Nannospalax galili
ATTTCTGTCAGTTTATATTTTGTCAACTAGCATACTTTTACACAATTGCAATTGTATGAAAAGCAATGAAAAATATTTTTCTGATGTAAGAATTGTTAAGGTTCAGATAGCCCTGTCCCCTCACGAACAGGACCCCAAGGACTTCTCATGCTCCTGAGAAAAAGAGAACCTAGCTGATAAGCACCTTGGTCTTTGAAGTCAAGAGAAGCCGACTTTTCTCCACCATTTGGCCAACACAGCAGGCTTCCCCTTTGATCTCTAAAGAGGACAGGTTTTAACAGTCCTGCTCTCCCCCTTCCCCCTACCCAACTTAAAAAAAATCTTCCTGCCTTCTGCAGGAAGCAGAAGCCTCCCTTTTAAAAAGACTCCAGCTCAAGATCCAGGCAGATATTTTCCCTGCCCGGAAGGGAATCTGTCCATGTGTTCCTTTGCTAATTATCCCTATTTTGATGGAGTTTTAGCTGTGCCTCAGTGCCTCATCGTCCATTCGCTCATTCTCCGCCAACTTTTTACCTATCACTAATATGCATAGCTAATATATCTCAAAATTTTGGAACTTGGAGTCTAAACCCACTGGCTTTGCATCTCCTATAAGGACCTGAGATCATCCAATCTCAAGTTGAAAGAGGCTAATTAATCAAAATCCCTGTTCTGGGACCCTGGCATCCACATTGTTTAAAGCTCTCCAGGAGAATTCAGTGTGAGGCCAATCCCAAATCCATAGCTTTCAAGCATCATTTGTGTGATATACATGCAAGTGGTTTATTCTGTTAATAAGACCTTTGCTGCTGTGTAACTGTATAACTTCCTTACTATCATTTGCTCAATGAAACCTTTACTAATTTTGTTCCTGATTGAACCCAATTCCATAGTAAACAGGTTCATGAAAGGAACTGTGCCAAGTGTCCTAGCTTGGTGAGATTCCTGTGGTGTAGGCATTCTGGTAAAAGAAAGGAAAAGGGAAGGGAAGGGAGGAGAGGCAAAGGGAGAGAAAAGTTAAAAAAAAAATAGAACCACGTCACCCACAAAATTCAGTTCTAAATAGAAAGATCTAGAACTCACTAAAAGATTAAGATAATAATAATTACCTCAAAATAATAAAATTGACTGGGTGTGCTGGCTCACACCTTTAATCCCAACACTTGGGAGGCAGAGGCAGGCAGATCTCTGTGAGTTTAAGGCCAGCCTGGTCTACATAGTGAGTTCCAGGACAGCTGGGGCTACAGGGAGACCCTGTCTCAAAAAGACCTCCCAAAAAATAGAAAAAGAAAAGAAAAAAGAAAATCTATCCTATGATTTAACACATTGTACTTCATTCATATTTTTCTTTTTTTGAAACAGGGTTTTATTGTATAGCTCAATTTGGCCTGGAACACTCAGTGTAGCCCAGGCAGGCTGTGAACTTACCCTACTCCAGCCTCTGATACTGAACACTGAGAATTCAGACTTGTGTGTGCCACGTTAAAACAAGGCAGAATTTTATAAACATTCTGATATGTTGAGGTATTTAAATATTTAATCTTTTAATTATCTGCTGCCTACTCTCTTAAGTGTCTGTAAGAGTCCCAGGCATCTTGTGGTTTTTGTTTTGTTTTGATTTGATTTGTTTCTTTGTGGTTTTGTTTTGTTTTTATTTTTAAACAGGGCCTCAGGCAGCTGAGGTTGGTCTCAAAACCCCTGTGTAGTGGAGGTTAGACTTGAACTCCCAATCTCCCTCATTCCACCTCCAAAGTCTAGAGATTATTGGTGTTTACCACCACACCTGACTCATATTTAAATGGTTTCATCTCTGTAGCCCCAGCTGGCCTGGAACTCACTCCAGGATGGCCTGTATCTCTGTTAGATCTGCCTGTCTCTGCTTCCTGAATGGTGGCCTTAAAGGAGTGAGTTTCAGGCCAGCTGGGGCTATGGGGAGATCCTGTTTCAAAAAGAACAAAAAAAAAATAGATGTTCTGTATGAAATACACAAAAATTCAATTAAAAAATTTACACACACATAAAAAGATAGGGTCTTATTGAAGGAGAGTGCCCCTCAGACCCCCTCCCTGTCCTCTGAGAAAAAGCTGATGGTGGCCTTAAAGGAGTGAGTTTCAGGCCAGCTGGGGCTATGGGGAGATCCTGTTTCAAAAAGAACAAAAAAAAAATAGATGTTCTGTATGAAATACACAAAAATTCAATTAAAAAATTTACACACACATAAAAAGATAGGGTCTTATTGAAGGAGAGTGCCCCTCAGACCCCCTCCCTGTCCTCTGAGAAAAAGCTGCCCTCCACCTGACTCTGGAAATCCCCTTCATCGTTCAAACCCTTTCCTGGTATCTGTTTATGGTTTCTATGGGAATAATCTGGGGCAGAAGAGAAAGAATGTTCTGCCCCAGGTAAGATAGCCAATGGCTGTATAGGTAAAGAGTCTATTCGGGCTCAAGCTCGGGCTCTCAGACTGCACCGATATAACGGATCTGTGCTGAGAGCCCTGGGTGGGGGAAGAAGGGGCTCTTTATAGGTTAGAGACAAAGGGAGGAGGGGAATAACAGTGTCACTTTGTGGTTGGTCCAAGAATCCCGCGTGCGCCAACACACTTTTAAACTGATGGGTTGTACAGGATGCGGTTGTGGAGGTTTTTTATTGGCGGGTGCTGTTCTCAGGGTTGTGGAATGCCCTGGCCATCTGTGTGGTCAGGAGTCTTTATTTTTACTCTATAGGGCAGAGTCCATGCCCGGGCTAATATAATCTATAGTTTCCTGGAAGGGGAACAGCAGGGGAGGAGTAGCAGCAGGTGAGCATTTCAAGCATTACACAGAAGCTGAAAAGAGCAACCAGTGGGGTGTCAGGAGGGGTTGAATGAAAGGGGATCTCTGGGTCCTACAGTTCCAATGGTTTCTTGGTTATTCTGTGTATAATTGCTATGGACATCCCTTGCTTTGTGTTTTTTGTGGTTTTTCTGCTTTTAAAAGCCCTCCATTTTCACTGTTCAGGGTCACAGTACAGCTCCCAAGACTGTCTGTGTCCCCAACCCGTTGGCTCCAATAAAGTGTTCCTTTTTACTGAGACTTACTGTCCAAGTGGTCAATTTAGGGAATTTTACTGACCCCGAACAAAGAGTATGTGTATTCTGTCCCAGAAAATGGGTTCCAGGAAAAATGCATTTGAAGGAGAACAGCAAGGAAGAGATTAAGAATAGCCAGAGACAAAGTTCAGACATTTCTCGAAAACAAGAATGTTGGGATTAGCTGAATGTCACCTTAGTCATAGATCAGAGAAAAACAAGTCTAAGCCATGGCACTGAAAAACATAAGATGATTGTTTAATGTTAAATGTAATCACAGGCAGACTAACCTTCCTAGAAATTGTTAAAATCTATAGATTTTTTAAGAAACTAGTATACTTCTTGTATCCTACTGATTAATTTTAAATGTAAACCTGTAGAATGAGTTTTGTTCTCTGTGAAACTAATTCCTGTATTCTGGAACAAGCACCAAGCTTGTTACTGTAGTTTTGAGAGTACAAGTATAAAAAAGCACGGCTAGCCAGTTGTGGTGATGCGCACCTTTAATCCCAGCACTCAGGAGGCAGAGGCAGGCAGATCTCTGTGAGTTTGAGGCCAGCCTGGTCTACATAGTGAGTTCCAGAACAGCTGGGGCTACAGGGAGACCCTGTCTCAAAAAGACCAAAAAAAAAAAAAAAAAAAAAAACACTGCTAAAGAATTAATCTCACTCTTCTCCTTACCTTCACTCATTTTGTTCATCCACCAGCAGACCCGAGTCTCTACATGCATTGGTAATTCTGACACAATTTATAATATCTAGAGTTTCAGTCTACATCAAAGCATCATGTAAACTTTTTTATTTTCTCATACAAGTGAAAGGGAACTCATTTGTTCAGGCTATAGTAACCTTGTTACATTTCAGTTTCCTAAAAGACTTTTAATTTTTAATTTAATTTTTAATATTTTAGCTTATTTTTATTTTATGTATATGAGTGTATTGCCTGTGTGTATGTGAGTGCATCCGTGTCATGCAGTGCTGCAGAGGTCAGAAGAGGGCTTAAGGACTGTTCGTAGCCACCATGTGGATGCTGGGACTCGAACCCGTGTCCTCTGCAAGAGCAGTCAGTGCTCTTAACTGCTGAGCTATCTCTCGAGCCCCAAACCCATTTCTTTTTAAGTCATTTTCATAATATGCTGTTGATGTATATGGCAGATTCATCAAAAAGGGGATTATTTAAAAAAGGGATTATGTAATGCAAGCTATTTGGTACTAAAGATACGTTTTGCTTTTTAGTATTGTGTATATTTAGAACTAATATACAATTTATTTGAATCAAAAATTTTATTTATGTATTTTTATGTGTATGAGTGTATTGCCTGCATGTAAGTATGGTCATGCCATGCAGTGCCAGCAGGTGACAGAAGAGGGTGTCGGATCCCCTGGAACTGGTCTTAATGGAATTGAACTCAGGTCCTCTACAAGAGTGGCCAGTGCTCTTAACCACTGAGCCATTTTTCCAGCCCTATAGCTTATTTTAATGGATCTCTGAGTTCAAGTCCAGCCTGGTCTACATAGTGAGTTCCAGGCTAGCTGGGGCTACCAGAAAACCCTGTCTGGAAAAGACCAAAAACAAAAACAAAAAACATGAGAGGGAGTGGTGGGAGTATTGTGGAGGTGGAAAGCTTTTGCAACGTGATGATAATTAAGAGCTTTGTAACAGGGCAAACTCTTAAGAGACAGGTATGGGGAGGTGAGCAGGAGTCTCCCCACCCTGACCCTGAGGTTGTCCAGGATGGAAGCCTTTGTTTTACAAAGTTTTCACATTCCTGTAACCTTTGTGGCCATGTTACCTTGCTTAAATATCATGTGTACTTTTTTAAAATTAAATATTTATTTATTTATTTATTTATTTAGTCTTTTTTGAGACAGGGTCTCCCTGTAGCCCCAGCTGTCCTGGAACTCACTATGTAGACCAGGTCAGCCTTCAACTCATAGAAATCCACCTGCCTCTGCCTCCCGAGTGCTGAAATTAAAGGTGTGCACCACAACGCCCAGCTTTAGTTTCATTTTTTAAAATATTTTATTATTTTTATTCATGTGTATGAGTGTTATACCTACATGTTGGTAAAATGCACCCATGTCCTGCAATGCCAGTGGAGGACAGAAGAGGCTGTCGGATCCCCTGGAACTCCTGGAGTTATAGACAGTTGTTAGCTGCCATGTGGGTGCTGGGATTCGAACCCGGGTCTTCTGCAAGAACAGTGTTCTTAACTGCTGAGCCATCTCTCCAGCCTCACATGTACCTTTTACTTAATTGTCACCTATGTGCTGTTTTGCTTTGCATTTCCCCACACGAGTATAAAAGCCCTGCCTAACTTGAACAAGGGGTCTGACTCCTTTGATTCCTGGCATCAGTCTTGCTAGTGTCAAATTAAACTTCCTCACCTGACTTCAGCTGTTGGTTTGATTTTTACATAACATTTCTGGAAGTCCCCAGTGAGTACAAGTCACCAAACCCTCGTTGGTAATAGAGGCTGCTCCTGGACCCTGCAGGCCCCCTCAGCCCCTGGAACAGAGAAGTATGCACCCCTGAAGAATTTCCTCTCAGGATCTCCTTCCAGGAGGCCAGAGAGAGAGGTGCATATCCCCTTGATCAGAGCCTCTCATCAGGTGAAGCAAGATGGAGACCCAGAATGGAAGTCCAGAGGAGGTAATGGGCCCCAGGTTAGACAGGTGGAAGCTGGTGGCCAGGGCTGATCCCCCACAGGAGGCTGTACGCAAAGTCCTGATGTGATTCCAAGATGGCACTGGCCTCCAGTCAGGAATGAAGGGGACCACAACTAAACCTCAATGTGATTCTGTGGTGCTGGCCCCATTTAAGGTAAAACAGGAATCAGAAAGCAGGTAGCAAACTGGTCCACAATTAAACCTTGACATGATTCCAAGGTCCTGGCCCCATTTTAGGCAGAACAGAAATTTAGTAGCAATAACTAGGGAACAACTTGTCTTAAACTCTGAATGATTGTGTGTGAATGTGAGAGTGAACGCAATGGTTCCACTGCTCTTCGAGGCCATGGAATCTGACTGGGCCTCATCCTGTGGTTCTGCTGAGGTCCTGTAACCTAAGCAGGCACTCACCTTCGGGTGACCAAGAATGGGGATTATACGTGTGGCCCTAAGGTAAGACCTTTCAAGTCACTAAGAGGAAGGCATCTGAAAGACGGAGACTAACACTCTCCACCCCCTCCTCCTGTGCACACATTACATACATCCCAGGCACATATAAAATTTCAGATGGGTTCCTGTCAGACCCAGACTGTCTTCCAGGTGATGCTGGACAACTTTAGGCTATGTAGGAAATTGTGGCATTAAGACGAAACCCTCCCAGTTAAAACTTAATGTGAAGCTGAGTGACTTGATATCATGTCATACTGGGTAAGAATCCCTGAGTCTGGATGGAGGCTACATGAACCCTAAAATCCAGCCTCGTACTTACCAGAAGAGGAGGGAGAACTGCCCCATAGCTACAAGGAGATTATGGAAGAAGTGTTCTCTTATCCAGATTTTAAAGATGAGTGCCTATATGTAAAGGGCCATCCTAATCAAACTCTGATTTTTGTGTTTTGGGTGCACCTAGTTTTTGTGAAATTATGTTATGTGTCTACGATAGTCATTTTCCATGTATTTGAGATCTCATGTAATTCTGTCATGTGTGTCTATGATCATTGTCTTCATACATTTTTGTCAAAATAAACTGGCTGCTTCAGTTAGTCTTTTCATTCATTTATTGAGCACAAAATTGTTGGTTTTATTTTTCCTTTATTTTAGCATGCCTAATTAAAATACTACATGTGCAGATTTATAAATATGGATTTTTTTTGTTTTTTTTTTGAGACAGGGTCTCCCTGTAGCCCCAGATGTCCTGGAACTCACTATGTAGACCAGGCTGGCCTTGAACTCACAGAGATCCACTTGCCTCTGCCTCCCAAGTGCTGGGATTAAAGATGTGTGCCACCACACCTGGCTAAATATGGATATTTTGATAGTACATTCAAAGGCCTTAAAAATTTAGGTACCCTAAACATCTTTGAATCTATTGGACAATGTCTCTAGGTCTATTATGTGTTTCACAAAACTTTTAAGTGCTACTTGTTTATACAAAACAGTATCTTGCCAGGTGTGGTGGCACACACCTTTAATGCCAGCACTTGGGAGGTAGAGGCAGGCAGATCTCTGTGAGTTCAAGGCCAGCCTCGTCTACATAGTGAGTTCCAGGACAGCTGGGGCTATAGGGAGACCCTGTCCCAAAAACAAAACAAAACAAAACAAAAAGCCCCAGAATCTGAGCTGGCTTTTTAAGGTATTTATTTGTTACATACCTTTTGGTTTGGGTTTGCTTTCATAGTGTTTGTTTTAAAGTATCTCTTTATTGGAAGTATTTTGGTTTTGACATTCTCTATCTGGTTTGTGTTGCTTTCAGACCTAAAGATCTGAAAATGAATTGAGAAAATTAAACTTCAGTTGATTATAGGTTTGGTTTAATATGTTAACTCATCTTCAAAGCTGGAGATGAATTCTGGGACTGGTCTTCCTGTCTCATCCTTTTGGTCTTGTCCTTTGTCCTCTGTTTCCTGCAGCATGGCTCTGTTTGCAGGCAGATGTGGCCTGATTCGGGGAGGGGTGCATTCTGTCCCTGGAAACTCCCCTGGCTTAGATAGGGCTCGGTACTTTTCTCTCTTGAAGCAACTTTTGCCTTTAGCTCTCATGTTTACGTCTGCATTAAACTGCCTTTATACTAGCCATTCCTAAACTCCCACCAACAATTGAAATCAGGAATCTTGGTTTGGCTTTGATACCTGGAAGAGCTCTACCAGGCTCCTGGAGATGGCCTTCATTTGAGACAGACCTAAGCAATTCTTGTTTCAAAGTCCCTTTCCTGGCTTGTGCATTTTTAACCTGTTATGGCAAATCTCTTCCAGTCAATGTTTGAGAACATTTGAGTTTTGTCCAAGCTTTATCTATATATTACACCGTAATTAAAGGTACCAGGTTGGTGCAACTGACCTTCTTGGATAATTAATAACCATACTTAAAAGGGACAGTTTTGTTCCTTTCCCTGAAAGGTCGATTATGTCCCAGGGGACTATGAGAATCTCTTGATATGTCCTGTAGCTGTGATGAATCACCTGTCCTCTTGTTTGGGGAGGTCATGGAGACCCTACCAGAGGGACTCAGACCAGTGTCCAGTCTGCAAAAAGGAGGGTCAACACAGAGAAAACATTTCCTCCATGCTTCCAAGCGAAGCCCTGGTCGAGGAGCAGGACCTCTTGACTTATCTTCACATAGATGGAACTGGTAAAAGAAAAGTGTAAGGAGCCTGTGTGACCCCAAGCCTGTGTGACCCCTGAGGACCAGATCCTTAACCAACCTTAAAGTAAAAGTAAATTAGTTCATTTGGACCAACTGTATGGTCCTAAACACCCAAAAGGAAAGTATAACCAAGGATTAAGCAGTATATTTCTATAAAGCCTGAGGAATTATGCTTCCAAGACATTGGACTTAAAAGTTCATATGAGATATTATTTATAAAGATTCTCTCTAGGGTTTTGTGTCACCTTCAGCCAAAAGGGCCAAGTCCACTATTGTTCTTACCAAAATTAAATGATCGTTAAATCTCTTCTCTCCTCTGTCTAGAAGACTGTTGAGTCAGAGAATCAGGAATAATTGGAGACGGACCAAGGAAAATTTGAAAGAATTTATTTATACAGTCAAAAATTATATTTCAGCTAGCTGGGGCTACGACTCCAATGCCAATTGCAGAGTCTAGCCCTGAGTCACAGTTAACAAGCATTTTTATAGGGCAAAACCACTAAACTATGATCTTTATTCTCATTGGTTAGTTCCTGTGCCCAGACCACAGGTTAGCATCTCATTGGCTAAATTCCTATGGGTTAATGTGTGGCAAGTACTCTGATTTCTACCTTTCTGGCCAGATGTGTTCATCTGGGATTTGCTAATCTTAACAACCAGTTTACAGTAAAGGGTAACTGAGTTTTTCCAGGAAACAGAAACTTAAAGTTTCTGGGAAACTGAAACTTACTGGGGTGGACATTTCAAAATGGAGGATGTTCAAAATGGAGTCTATCTGGTTCCTTTAAAGACATGTAAGAGAAAATTCACAGTGTGACACTAGCCACTCCAACAGCTATCATAATGCCTGAGAAGCAGATCCTGAGTCCAGCTGTCATGGCCAAATGAAAAACAAGGAAAACCCAATAAATGGATGCTTTTGGAAGCTCTCATCAAGAAATTCTAATGGATTTTCAACATTTAAAATTCACCCTATTCTGACTTCTGGTTCCCAGCCTATAATGTATGCCTAACTATTATGGAGGTGGAAAGCTTTTACAATGTGGTGGTAATTAAGAACTCTGCAACAGGAAAACTCTTAAGAGATAGGTGTGTGATAGCTAAAAAGGAGCTGTTCTGTCTGCCAGCCAGGATCTGGGTCAGGAAGTGTTTGGTTTTGTCCTCTTAAGACAAGGGAAAAGCTGCTGTACTAAAGCGGCTCCTGAAGTCTCTGGTTAAAAGGTGGAATTGCTTATCTTGTCTTTGGAGATCAAAGGAAAGGCAGGCTGCCTTTTAGAAGAGTCTGCTTCCCTTGACTTAAAGACCAAGGTGCTTATCAACTCAGTTCCCTTTTTTCAGGAGCTTGGGAAATCCAAAGTCCATGAGACCCTGTTGGAGATGGGGAGGGCTACTGTGGTTTGAAACCCTAATAGTATGGGGGTGGTGAGCAGGAGTCTCCCATCCTGCCTCCTGTGGTTGCCCAGGATGGAAGTCTTTGTTTTCCACAGTTTTCGCATTCCTGTAACCTTTGTGACCATTTGTTACCTTGCTTAATTATCACATGCACCTTTGACTTAATTGTCACCTATGTGCTGCTTTGCCTTTTGTTTGCATTCCCCCAACACATGAGTATAAAAGCTCCACAAAACAAGAACACAAGGTCCGACTCCTTTATTCGTGGTATCAGTTCCACTAGTGTCACATTAAATTTCGTCTCCTCACCTGACTTTGGCTGTTGGCCTCTGATTTTCCCATAACATAACTACTCTCGCCTTTACTTCTCCTTCACAGGCACCAGTCAAAGTCACTGTTTTCTCTACATATACTTTTGGGTCTTTCAGGTGAGAGACCTGAGTGACACCATCTTAAATAAAATCCCCATGGGACTGACTCAGCTGTAGGCCCTGTTCCAGGAAAAACCACACACACCAAAAAAGTATACTTGGAACAGAGAGAAAAAAACTCCCCTGCCAATGGTTAATTAACTAGGGACAGGAAAATACTAAAAGTCCAGATGTCTTTTCAGATTTCCTTAAGCCAGCAGCTTATGGTTTGGCACTGAGCTGCAACCAATCAGATGTTCACCAGGCTGGAGACCCCCTACGCTCCTACTTGCTGAACTTGCTGAAATAAACCTATAAAAACCTCTGTTTCTCCAAACAAGTGGTCTCACATCTGTGATCTGCTGGGTCGGTGACAGAGTGGGCCCAAGCTTAAGCTTGCATCGGTCGGCTCCTTGGTGGTCTTTGGGGTCTCGTGAATTGGGCACAACATCTTGGGGGCCCGTCTGGGATCCCCAAGACCCCCCCAGGACCCCCCAAACTGAAGGGTTCATGGCTGGCCAGTAAGTGTCTGTTTCTGGTTGTGCCTGTCTGTATCTGTTCTAGCTTTTGTTCTGAGCCTCGAGGCAAACTTGTGAACAGTGTGGTCAGGAGAGGTTGGAGCAGACGTGCTGGATGACCATGACCACAGAGGTCTGGAAGACGTTCCAGACCCTGGCAGAGGGGGTGGAGGGCCCCGGACTCTGTTAATTTCTATGAAAGGACAAGGCAGGTTGCTCCCACAGCGCGGCAGTTTGCTGCTGTCCTACTTTCAGTTTTTCTTCCACAGGAGTGGGGGAATTTGTTACTTGGCCTTCTGCGTGTCTTTCTGGCTCTTTGTTTTGTCTTTAGTTGTCTATTTCTCTGTGACTGAGATGGACACAATGGAACCAACTCCCTTTACACCCCTGGACCTGGTTCTTGCACATTTTGGAGAAGTTAAGACTTGAGCCCATAACCTCTCTGTTGTTGTCAGGAAGAATAAACCAACTGCTTTCTGCACATCTAAATGGCCCACTTTCAATGTGGGATGGACCTCGGAGGGGACCTTTTATCCCGCTGTCATTAAGGCGGTTGAGAAAATTATTCTTCAACCACGTGTGGGACACTTGAATCAAGTATTATACATAGTGGTCTGGGGAGATTTAGTTAATAACCCCGCTCCTTGGGTCAAGTCTTTAATTCCTTTAGAGAAACCTGAGGTGCTGATGGCTGCAGAACAGAAAACGACAACCCAGAAAAACACCTAAACCTGAAACCAAACCATCAGTACCATCATTGTACCCTGTCTTACAGGGCAGCACAGAAGATCTCAGTTTTCCTCCCCCTCCTTATCCACCTCCTCCACAGGAGGTACCCCCTATGGAACCAGCACCCCTGGTATCAGATTCTTCACAGGCACAGGGGGGGGGCCAGCTCAGGGGACTAGGAGTGGAAGGGCAGCAACACCGGAGGATACAGACTCTACTGTTCTACCCCTCAGAGTTGCTGGCCCCACAGATGAGGCTGACAACCAGCCCCATCACTATTGGCCATTCGCCACTAGTGACCTTTATAACTGGAGAACCCAGAATGCTCCCTTTTCTGAAAATCCTAAGGAGCTTATTAATTTATTAGAGACTGTCTTATTCACACACCAACTCACTTGGGATGATTGTCATCAATTATTACAGGTCCTGTTTACCACAGAGGAAAGGGAACGTATCCAAACAGAAGCCAGGAAATTAATTCCTGGCAATACTGGTGTCCCTACTACTGACCCAACACTGATTGATGCTGCCTATCCACTGACCCAGACTGATTGGGATTATAATACTACAGAAGGTAAGGGGAGGCTTCTAGTTTACTGCCAGGCTCTGTTGGCAGGTCTCAAAGTGGCTGCTCGTAGGCCAACTAATTTGGCAAAGGTATACGATATTAGTCAGAAACTAAATGAAAGCCTAGCTGTGTTCTTGGAGTGAATAACGGATGCCTTCTGCAGGTACACTCCATTAGACCCGGAGGCCAAAGATAATTTAACGGCAGTGGCCACGGCTTTTGTTAACCAGTTGACTCCAGATATAAAGAAAAGCCTCCAAAAAGTAAAAAGACTGGGTAAAAAGAGCTTAAGGGATTTAATAACTGTGGCTGAGAAAGTGTACAATAATAGGGATAGTGCAGAGGAAAAACAGATAAAGGCAGAAAGGAGGCAGAATAAGGACCTGGCAAGGATCCTGCTGGCTGCCACTGTGGATCCAGAGGACCAGCAGAGGCGTCTGAGACAGCGTTTGGGAAAGGAGTCTCTTGCAGTATGTGGATGACCTACTTATAGTGGCAGACAGCCAAGAGGCTTGCACGGACAGCACAGAATGCCTGTTGCAGACGTTGGGAAGCCTGGGCTATTGGCCTCCGCTAAAAAGGCCCAACTATGCAAAAAACAGGTCCAATACTTGGGCTATATACTCAAAGAAACACCATTGGTAAAAGATGCTGACAAACTGACTTTGGGCTGAAATTGACCATCACCACACCACATGCAATTGAAGGACTTTTAAAGCAGCCCCTGGACAGATGGCTAAGTAACACCTGTATAACTCATTATCAGGCATTACTTCTTCATCCTTCTAAAATCGCCTTCCAGGTACCAGTTGCCCTGAATCCAGCCATGCTCTTGCTGGACCCAGACTTGGATGCCCCTCTGCATGATTGTGATGGAATCCTGGCCCATGTCCACGGTACCTGATCAGATTTGAGAGATGCCCTGTTATCTGATGCTGAAGTATATCAAGAGAATGCAGGACTTAAATTGACATGCCAAAGTAAAAATCAAGGAGGCTAATTTAAAGATTAAAGACATTGTTAATGGTGTAAAGTTGACAACTCACTAATGCGGTGCCAAATATTAAAATCCCAGAAATCAGACTTTGAGGGAAAAAATCTGGAGCCTATTGGGAAACGGATTTCACTGAGGTAAAACTTGGCAGGTATAGATATCGTTATTTGCTAGTCCCTACTAAACATAAAACAGCTCAAATGGTGACAAAGAAACTGTTGAAAGACATCTTCCCCAGATACAGATTTCCACAGATGATAGGGTCAGATAATGGACCGGCTTTTGTGTCCAAGGTAAGTCGGAGTCTGGCCACAGTTTTGGGGATTGATTAGAAACTACATTGTGCTTATAGACCCCAGAGTTCATGACAGGTAAAGAGAATGAATGAACTCTAAAAAAGACCTTAACTAAATTGACCTTAGAGACTAGCAGTCACTGGGTGACTCTCCTTCCTTTCGCACTCTATTGAGTGCGTAACTCCCTTACCAAATGGGATTAACCCACTTTGAGATCATGTTTGGAGTGCCCCCTCCCATTATCCCTAAACTCCTTGACAGAAATGGTTCTGCAGAATAGGAGAAGCCTAGACAGTTCTTGCAGCAGGGAGGCCTCTGTGCTGCCCTTAAGAAAGAGTGTTGTTTTTATGTAACTCACTCCGAGGTCATCAAAAAATCCCTGGCCAAGGTTAAAAAAAGTCTAACTCAAAAAACAAAACAAAACAAAACAAATATAGGGCTGAACAAGGATGGTTTAAATCCTGGTTCAATAGCTCACCTTGGTTGACCACTTTGATTTCAACCTTACTCAGACCCCTCCACATTCTGATTATGCTCTTGACTTTTAGACCTTGCATTTTAAATAAATTGGTAGCTTTTACAAAAGAGTGGCTGGGAGCTATACAGCTAATGGTAATGCGAACCCACTATCAGTCCCTCCAGAGTCTGGGAGATGCAGAACATGAGATGAGGGAGCGCCCATGATTGGGCCCCCAAGGTACTTGTCAGAGGGGAGAATGAGAGACCTGAGTGGCTCCATCTTAAATAAAACCCCCATGGGACAGACCTAGCCTTGAGCCCTGTTCCAGGAAAAACCACACACACACACACACATACACACACACACACACACACACACACAGACAAAAGTATACTTGGAACAGATAGAAAACAACTCCCCTGCCAACGGTCAATTAACCAGGGACACGAAATCACTAAAAGTCCAGATGTCTTTTCAGATTTCCTGAAACCAGCAGTTTATGGTTTGGCACTAAGCTGCAACCAATCAGATGTTTGCCAGGCTGGAGACCCCCTACTCTCCTACTTGCTAAACTTGCTAAAATAAACCTATAAAAACCTCTGTTTCCCCAAGCAAGGGGGTCTCACTTCTGAGATCTGCTGAGTCGGTGACAGAGTGGGCCCAAGCTTAAGCTTGTCACAATAAAAGGACCCTTGTGTATTTGCATCGGTCAGCTCCTTGGTGGTCTTTGGGGTCTCGCGAACTGGGCACAACACAGGTAGACCCACTCAAGGGGTACTCCATTTGCCACACAATACCCTGTGTTCTTGTTCAGTATGGAAGAAGCCAGATGATTGGTCTGCATCCCAATTCCCAATGGCAAATTGAATTACTTCTTCAGAAAAAAAAATAATAATAAAAATAAAAACTAAAAATTAGTTTTAAAGTAAAGACCCCAAAAGAAAAATGACCGGTTTCTTTCTCAACTGAAACCTGTAAAATTCTTTCGGTCTGCCACTGAGCTTATCTCTAATACTGAAGATACCAAAACCATCAAAAGGAGGTATTCATAGTACTGTCTATATAAATCAAACCTGCAGAGCTAGAAAAATGCAAGGCAGCTCCTAGAGGAAATAAAGGCCTGAAAAGAGGGAAATGAGTCTTCCTGAAAAAAATACCTAGAAAACTTCAGGCCCCTGGGTCTCCTCTAACAGAACAAGTAGTGATGGTTCTATTAGTTTTCCTGTTAAAATCTTGAATAATAAACTCACTAAATTTATCAAAAATGAAGTAGAGGCCCTCAAATGCCAAGAAATAGTTAAAAATATCTTAAAGTTCTTCTTAAACAACATAAGGGATTATGTCAATAAAGAAGAGGGGATATTGTGGAGGTGGAAAGCTTTTGCAATGTGATGGTAATTAAGAACTTTGCAACAGGAAAATTCTTAAGAGACAGGTATGGGGGAGGTGAGCAGGAGTCTCCCCATCCTGCCCCCTGTGGTGCCTAGGATGGAAGTCTTTCTTTTCCAAAGTTTTCACATTCCTGTAACCTTTGTGGCCATATGTTATCTTGCTTAATTATCACATGTACCTTTTACTTAATTGTCACCTATGTGCATTTTATTTGCATTTCTCCACACATGAGTATAAAAGCCCTCCAAAACTTGAACAAGGGGTCTGATTCCCTTGACTCATGGTGTCTGTCCCCCTAGTGTTAAATTAAACTTCCTTTCCTCACCTGACTTTGGCTGTTGGTCTCTGATTTTTCCATAACAGGGGGAAGAAAAACTGTACACCTTGATTCTTTTGTTTGTTTTGTTTTCTGATCCAGGGCCTCACTATGTAGTCCTGGCTGGCCTGGAACTCATATAGAACAGGCTAGCCTTGAACTCAAAGAGATTTCCCTGCCTCTGCCTTCCAAGTGCTGTCTCCTTTCAGCTGTTGGTCCTGTCAGGGAAAAGACTAAACAGAGAATGTATAAGGAGGGAGGCAGGCCACACCAGGAAGGAATCGTCTTCCCTTTGTTGACCTTTGATAGGCAGTGATAGAATGTGTGAATTGCAGAAGAGCCACAAGCCTTGTTAGGTAAAGCCGTAAATCCCTTAAATTATCTAACTGGCTGTCCCTTAATTGGCAGTTTGGCCTTACTCAAGCCTGGCTGTGTTCACCCTTTATCAGCTGGTCACTCCCAAGCCTGAGAGAAAGTGTTTGTGGAGTCCACCTGTCTCCTCTAGGGCCATAGATAACCTGCCTGCCAGTTTCTGGGGAAATAATCTTGAGAAGGAGCCCCTCAGTTACTCCAAGAACACCAAGCTCGGGCACTAACTCAACTCCCCACTAAGTGCAGCTGTGTCCCATGACCCTGGTATAAAAATCCCCATTTTCTTTGTTTAGCTGTAGAAGCTTGATTTCTGAGGACAGCCTCTACCTCTCACTGTATCTTCTTTGAATAAAGGAAGATCTATTCCTTGCCTGTTGAAGGTCTGGCTCTGTTTTTTGTCTCCTATTCCTCTATCTTTCCTTTCATTTTCCAAAAATCTAATAGGCAGTTCTAACAAAGCTGGGCCAAATCCACCTTCCTTGCCTGCCCTAATCTGTAACACCCTACCCTAGCTGTGGGACTCTGACTTGTCTAACCACTTCTTTCTGCTTCTGTAATTTGCTTGGCTTAAACATTTAACCCCTGCCATAACTCTAGGGAGGAATGAAGAGTCAAAATGCAAGAGTCAATCTTGTGCCCAGAGAACAGATCCCCAAGAATTACCACAGAGTCCAGAGAGCATGCAAGAACAAAGAGTCTTTATTTGGGCTTAAGCTCAGACTCTCAGACCAAACTAACATGGTAGGTTTGTCTGAGAGCCCCGATTGCAGGGGGAGGGAGCTTTTCATAGGTTTCAGACAAAGGGAGGAGGGGAAAGACAGTTGTATTTTGATTGGTCCAAAGAGTCCACATGTGCCAACATACTTTTGAATTGATTGGTTACAATTGACTGGAGGCCTCTGATTGGTGGGTGCTGCCCTCAGGGCTGTGGAATGTGCTGACTGTTATCTTCAGGGCTAGAGGACCCTATTTGTTCCTTATAAGGCCTCAAACCTGCCCAGGCCTCCTGGACATGCCCAGGCTTGCCTAGTCTATGACCATGAGACATCACAAAAATGGAGGAATCAGTCAAAATGGAAATGGTGCAATTTGTCCCTCTGGTTCCCTCAAGCCAAGCAATTTACAGAAGTGAAAAGAGCAATTAGTCCAAAATAGGGGCAGGGGTCTAGGCAGTCTCAGAAAACACTGACTCCATTTTGGCTGGCTGTTTCAGGCAAGCTCGGACAAGCCCAGGCATGTTGTAAATCTCGAGTTGCTACCCACCCCCCAAGCCATAGATTAAGCAAGCCCGGGCATGTAAAAGCCTTATAAGGTAGAAACAGAAACTTCTGGCCCTACGCATAACAGTACATTCCAATGCCCTAAAGACAGCCCCTACCAATAAGAATCCTCCCTGTACTCAGAACATAGACCCATCCAATCATTTTAAAGTGCATCTGGTGTGCATGGGCATCAGCGAAACTCCCTATAAAAACCTTGCCCAACTGAAAAGCTTTCCCCACCCTGATTCAGGGCTCTCAGAACGGATCTGTTGTGTTGGTGAAATCTGAGGGCCCGAGCTTAAGCCTGAATAAAGGCTCTTTGCTGTTGCATACACTCCAGACTCCTTGGTGGTCATTGGGAGTCCCGAGATCTGGGCATAACACTAGCCACATGGAGAGTCAGTAATTGTAGAACCCTGAGACCCTCTTCATTCACCCGCTACCCTCCAATCCCTCCAGACCCTCATTAATTGCTCTTTTAGCTTCTGTAAAATGCTTGGCTGCTGCTTTAGACACACCTAGACATA
>NW_008340850.1:177476-178237 GCF_000622305.1 Nannospalax galili
CTCTCAGCATGGATCCGTTGAGTTGGTGAGGTCTGAGAGCCCAAGCTTAAGCCCGAATAAACCATAAACCTTTGCTTTTGCATTTTGGTGTGTTGGGTCCTCTGTGGTCTTTTTGGGGTCCAGTGGATGGGGTACAAAATTGGGGGCTCGTCCGGGATCCCCCCCAGAGACCTCCGAGAGGAACCGACCCCAAAAGATTTGCGATCAACCGGCCGGGTAAGTTTTTGTAAAACTGTGTTTGTTCGCCTGTCTTTTTGTCCGCCTGTCTTTTCTATACTTTCCCTTTGGTTGCGGCCATCTGATCTCAGTTTTTTGTCACTGGAACGCTAGCAAGATGACCTGGAGGATTCGGGAGACATCCCCATCCTCATCGGAGTGGGTGTTCCCCACCAGACACCCCACCAGGACACTAGTCCATCTGAAACCTCAGAGGACCTCGCGACCCTGTTGGGACACGTGAGTCATATCCATATGGTCTTTGGCACAATCGAGCCAGGGAATCCACATGGCTGAGAGTCCAGACTATCTGAAAGCCGTGGTAGTTTAATTTGGGCCCTCTGTCTGTCTGTGTCATTCTTGTGTCTTGTGATCTTTGTTCTAATTTCTTTGTTGACAAAATGGATGGGACTGATAAATACTATGGGCAACACCCCATCTTCCCCTCTAGATCTTACACTAGTCCACTGCGGGGACGTTAAGACAATCGCCCATAACAATAGTGTAGATGTAAAGAAAAAGAAATGGACAACTTTATGTTTGGT
>NW_008340850.1:179523-180351 GCF_000622305.1 Nannospalax galili
TTATTGGCAACCAACCCCCAGTATGGAAGGAGCTCATCGGTGGGATCCAGACCATGAGATAAGGTAGGGAGAAACCAGTGTGCGTACTGCAAGGAGGAAGGGCACTGGGTGAAGGACTGCCCCAAGAAGAATAAGTAATCAGCTAAGGTATTACTGGCTCTAATTGGGGGTGAAGACAGTGACTAGGGGAGACGGGGCTCAGGTCCCCTCCCTGAGCCCAGGGTAACCCTGAAAATAGAGGGGAAACCAATTGAATTTATGGTGGATACTGGTGCCCAGAATTCGGTTTTATTGGAGCCAAGAGGGCCAGTGTCCTCCAGAACTACATGGGTACAGGGGGCAACAGGAACAAAGCCCTATTCATGGACTACCTGAAGAACAGTAGATTTAGGGAAGGGCTGGATATCCCACTCATTTCTAGTAATCCCAGAATATCCCTACCCACGTCTGGGCAGAGATTTATTGTCAAAAATGAGGGCACAGATCCACTTCACAGCTAAAGGAGCCACCCTGCTTCACAACGGGGCACCAGTTCAGGTTCTAGTCACCAACAACCTGACTGAGGAATATAGACTCCATCAGGAGCCGATCCAACCAAACCCTGATATATCAGATTGGCTCCAGAAATTTCTCCAAGCCTGGGCAGAAACAGGGGGTATGGGTCTGGCAGGACACAGGCCTCCTGCATATGTTGAACTCAAAGCAGAGGCAGACCCTGTTAAAGTGCACCAGTATCCTATGTCCCTAGAGGAAAAACGTGGAATTACTCCAAATATGAGATTAATGGAACTGGGGGTGCTGAGAACGACCCAGTCTGCCTGGAACACC
>NW_008340850.1:181066-181797 GCF_000622305.1 Nannospalax galili
ACGGTGTTCTGCCGCCTCTGGATTTTGGGGTTTGCCGAAATTGCAACACCCCTATATGAGGCTACTAAAGAAGGACAGGACTTCAACTGGACACAGGAAAGGCAAGAGGCCTTTGAAACCCTAAAACACAAGCTCTTAGAGGCCCCTGCCCTAGGACTACCAGACATAAGTAAACCTTTCTGTCTATATGTGGATGAACGTAAAGGTATTGCGAAAGGGGTCCTCACCCAGAGAGTAGGAACCTGGAAGAGACCTATTACATACCTATCAAAGAAATTAGACCCTGTAGCAGCTGGATGGCCCCCTTGCCTGCAAATTATAGCAGCAGTGGCCCTGCTGGTTAAGGATGCTAACAAGTTAACCCTGGGACAGGACATGCTTGTGGCAACCCCTCATGCTCTTGAAGGGGTGCTCAAGCAACCCCCTGTTCGATGGTTGAGCAATGCCTGATTAACTCATTATCAGACTCTGCTCCTAAATCCGCCCAGGATCACCTTCCAGGTACCAACGGCCCTGAACCCAGCCACGCTGTTGCCAGATCCCGATCTCGGGGACCCACTCCATGACTTTACTGAAATTCTGGCACAGGTGCATTGCATCAGACCTGACCTGAAAGATGTTCCCTTGCCTGATGCTGAAGAAACCTGGTACACGGATGGAAGCAGCTTCATCAGAAATGGTAAAAGGCATGCTGGGGGAGTGGTCACAACCACCTCGAGAGTCATTTGGGC
>NW_008340850.1:183065-184470 GCF_000622305.1 Nannospalax galili
CCCCCCTCCTATGATACCTAGCCTCCAAGCTGACCTAGTATCGACCTTGGGAGACCAGGACCTACTGGACTCACTCCAACAGTTGCAGCTAACCCACCAACGGGTCTGGCCACAACTCAGAGCCATATATGAAGCTGCTGTCCCCCCACAACCCCACAGGTTTAAACTGGGCAACTGGGTCTTCATCCACAGACACCAACGGAAAAATCTCGAGCCAAGATGGAAGGGCCCCTTCGTGATCCTCTTGACGACTCCCACCGCACTGAAAGTGGACGGTGTCATGGCTTGGGTACACTACTCCCACACAAAACCTGCCGACCCATTTGCAATCCCAGAGGATTATAAGGGAGACACCTGGAAGGCATCCCCACACCCTTCGAATTCATTCAGGCTCTGCATCCGACGAGACCCTTCCTGCTAACCTGTCTATTGTTGACATTGAACTGCTTATCGGCTGATGGCACCTTTCCTGCAAGTAACATAAATCCCCATATGCCCCAGAACTTAACTTGGGTAATCACCAACCCCGCCACGGGGATGGTCATCAACTCTACCTCCAAGACAGCCTCTCCCAACACTTGGTACCCCGACCTTTGGGTTGACCTCTGTGACATCTTTGAAGGAGAATGGGAACCTCATGACCAGATCCCCTTTCCTCCCTTCGGCTGCCGAGACCCCAGCCTCAGATCATGCATGTGAAGCTTCGCCATCTATGTTTGTCCAGGCCACTGACACAGCAGACAAGTTAAGAACAAATGTGGGGGACCTGGGGATTATTATTGCACTGACTGGGGCTGTGAGACCACCGGCACACACTGGTGGAAAGGGTCATCAACCGGGGATCTAATAACCCTACAACGGGCCCCGGATCTACCACCCTGGGATGGGGAGGGACCACTGGAGGAGGTATGGGGGGGCCCTGTGCCCAACCATGGTGCAACCCCCTCATAATTCGGTTCGCTGAGAAGAGAAAAGAATCTATGGGGTGGGATGTAGGACACACATGGGGCCTATGGCTATAAGCTACAGGGAGAGACCCTGGGCCCCTCTTTACCATTCAACTCCTCCGACCAGTCGTCCATGCACTGGGACCCAACCGAGTCCTAAATCCACCCCCCAGATGATTCTCATAAATCTTCTCCAGCTAAACCCCCTCCCGGACCTCCCACTGCCCAAACCTATACTCCTGCACCAACAACTCAGGTTCTTGAGTCCTCAAGGGCAGATCCTATTCCTCCCCCTCCTGCCACTACCCCGACCCGGGAAATTCTTTTGCAGATGCTAAATTCATCTTATTACTTCCTCAATGCAACCAACCCAAATGCTACCCTCTCTTGCTCGCTCTGCTATGGTGTTGCCCCCCCCATAGTATGAGGGAATTGCTGTACAAGGAACATTCTCCCTC
>NW_008340850.1:185972-207415 GCF_000622305.1 Nannospalax galili
AAGAAAGTTATTACAAAAAAAAAAAAAAAAAAAAAAAAAAAAAAAAAACCAGCAAATCTCGGCTACAAATCCTTCAAAGAATTTATGGGCCAACAAAGAAAACCTCCAAAGACAGGAGTCTTCCATCCACTACCCCATAAAAACCCCAAACTATTTTGCCTTTGAAAGTGGTAATGTTTTTCTGTGGCACAGATAGGTTGTACCATGTTTTCCCAAGCCCTTTACAGAATAAAACTTTCTCCTCTTCCAACTTCCGACTTCCAGTTTGTTTCAGTAGTGGCATTTCTTTTGTGATAGCCTGAGCTCCTCCATTTTGTATAAGAACCTCCATCTTGGTAGGGTCCCAGACCCTACCCTGGCTGACCCCAGAGGCCTGGTCTGTATCAAAGTAATATAGCCATATAAATAACACAGCCATTTAATCCTGGGAGGCTCCAGTTGAGGCTAATTTGGCCTTTGTGACTGCTAATCTGGCTTCTGTAACTGCTTGCTTGTCCACCTACAGGAACAAACATGTGACTGCTTGTCTCTGAGTAAATTTTGTACCAACCTGTCAGGATATAGACTTAACCTTTAAAAGCTTTACTTTCCTCTGAGTAAGGGCTGCATTCTCTAAATCAGCTCAGAGAGTGCATCCACTGACAAGCTAAATTAATTTGGCTGCTTCGGAACTTTTTGAGTCTCAGTGGTCTTTTCCCAGTCATCTCAAACTCTGTAACACTTTTAAAAAATACATAAGGCAGGGGTGGTGGTGCATGCCTTTTATCCCAGCACTAGGGAGGCAGAGGCAGGAAGATCTCTGTGAGATTGAGGCTAGCTTCATCTACATAGAAAGTTCCAGGCTAGCCTGGGGCTTCAGGGAGATTCCTGTATTAAACAACAAAAGCAGCAGCAACAACAACAGACTTTTATATCTATTCTGGTCTCCTAAATACTTTGACCCCCCCACAACTTGTGCTCATTGTTCCCAGCAGGATATTTCAGTTGCCCAGTTGGGGGGATCTCTCCATTGCCTTTCTTTGCCTGTCTGTACACTGGTGCTTGTGAACAAGCAGCTCTGTGAATTAAGTTCCTTTAGGGGCTGGAGAGATGGCTCAGCAGTTAAGAGCACTGACTGCTTTTGCAGAGGCCCCAAGTTTGATTCACAGCACCCACATGGCAGCTAACAACTGTCCCGTAACTTCAGTTCCAGGGAATCCGAAGCCCTCTTCTGACCTCTGTGGCATTGCACAGCACGGGTGCACTCACATACATGCAGGCAATACACTTGTACACATAAAATTAAATAAATAAAATATTTTTTTAAAAAGTTCCTTTAGGCTACTCCATGAAGGTAAGGAGTTACTTTTCTCCTGGAAGTCCAGCTCATTCCCAGCATGGGACACAGGGACAACAACAGCTCGTCCAGATTGAGTCTACTCATGTTATGAGGACTCTGTCAGTTCTTCCTGCCCTTACTCCTTTCACACCCAACATGCACAGCTTCAAGAAGGACAGGACACAGGGCTTTAGATTACATGATAATGACCCTCTCAGATGTCACAGAATGTGGATCCTTTCAGGATAACTCCATGTGAGTCCAGAAAGCTGAACAAATTCCCTCTCACTGAAGCTAACGCAGCCTTCCCCCTACCCCCCAGCCTTTCAAAGGCAGTTGCTTGCTCTTGCCTTGTGATATTGTTCCATTCTCCATTCCAGCTGAGGACAGGAATGAGGCCTAGTGCTTTTTATTTATTTATTTTTAGTGTATGAGTGTTTTGCTTACATGGATATAAATGCACTACATACGAGCAATGTCTGCGGAGGCCAGAAGAGGGCACCAGATCCCCTGAAATTGGAATTACAGATGATGGGTGCTGGGAATGGAACCCAGGTCCTCTAGAAGTGCAGTCAGTGCTCTTTCTTGCTGAGCCATCTCTCCAGTCCCCTCAACAGAGTTTTTTCATTTTGTTTTGTTTGTTTGATTTTTGAGATATGGTCCCACTATATAGCCCTGGCAGGCCTCAAATTCACAAAAGCTCCACCTGCTTCTGCAGCCTGAATTATCACCACCACCATCATCATCATCATCATCATTCTTATTATTATTTTAATTTTTATTATTTTTGGTCTTTTTGAGACAGGGTCTCCCTCTAGCCTCAGCTGGCCTGGAACTCACTATGTAGACCAGGCTGGCCTCGATCTTACAGAGATCCGAGTGCCTCACAAGTGCTAGGATTAAAGGCATGTGCCACCACACCCGGCTTGAACTGTTAATTTTTAAAGTAAGTTTGTCATGTATACACATCCTTATTGTTTTCCCTACTTCATTTCCTCTTGCCTGCAACTGCCCTCCGCCTATTCTTCCTCCATCTGTATGGCTAGTTCCCTTCCTTCCCCTAAGAGTCTGCCTGCAGCTTTCGTAAGAGTGTATAGCCTGCATGAAATGTATGTGCATCTGTGTCATGCTCTGCCCACAGAGGTCAGATGAGGATGGCAAATCCCCTGGAACTGGAGTTAGAGATGGTTGTTAGGTGCCATGTGGGTGCTGGGAATCAAACCCAGGTTCTCTGCAAGAACAGCCAGTGCTCCTAACCAGTGAGCCATCTCTCCAGGACTTTATTTTTGGTATTTAGCTGGGTATGGTGGCATACAACTTTGATCCCAGAGGCAGATAGATCTCTGGGAGTTTGAGGGTAGACTGGTCTACATAGTGAGTTCCAGGCCAGTTGGAGCTGCAGAGAGACCCTGTCTCAAAAGCAACAACAAAAATAATAAATAATAATAAAAATATTTAGAACAATGCAGATTTTCCAGGTGTGGTGGTTTGAATGAAAATGTCCCCTATAGGCTCCAAGTATTTGGACATTTTGTCCCCAGTTGGTGGGCTGTTTGGAGAGGTTTTAGGTATGGTCTTACTGGAGGAAGCATGTCACTAGGGGTGGACTTTGAGAGTTCTTAAGCCTTGCCAGGTCTCCAGTCTATTTCCTATGTGTGCTTGAAGATGTGCTGGTTTAACTTTCTGCTTCCACCATGCCTCCTCTGCCATTATGATCTCTTACCCCTGGAACCTTAAGCTCAAATAAACTCTTCCTTCTATATGTTGCCTTGGTCATAGTGTCTTGTCACAACAACAGAAAAGTAACTAATGCACCATGCTTATCACATTCTCTGTGTTATTGTCCAAAGCTATCATTTTTTGTTGTCTTCCTTACCTTGGTGTGGGATATCTGTCAAAGAATTAGTACATGTAGCTGGGTGTGGTGGTGCATGACTTTAATCCCAGCACTTGGGAGGCAGAGGCAGGTGAATCTGTGTGAGTTCAAACTAGCCTTGTCTACATAGTGAGTTCCAGATCAGTTGGGGCCATAGGGAGACCCTGTCTAAAAAAAGATTAAAAGAAAGAAGTTGGTTGCTGTACTTACTAACCAACTGTCAAACTTAAAAAAATTATTATATATGTATTTTTTACTTTTGTTGGGAGGTTTGTATGTGGACCAGAGGAGGCCAGAAGACAACTTGTGGGATTAATTTCTACCTCTCCATCAAGTGGATCCTGGGGATTGAGGTCAGGTTGTCAGGCTTGGCCTCAAGTACATTTAACCACTGAGCCATCTCACCAGTCCACAAATGGTTAAAGATTTAAAAATGTATTTATTATTTTATTTGTATGACTGTATTGCCTACATGTGTATAAGTGCACCCATGTCATACATTGTCTGCAGAAGTCTGAAAGGACATCAGATTCCCTGGAACTGAAGTTATGGATTGATTTTAGCCACCATGTGGGTGCTGGGAATCAAATCTGGGTCCTCTGCCAGAGTAGCCAGTGCTCCTAACTGCTGAGCCATCTCTCCAGACCCCCCATTAAACTTTTTTTAATGTGGCTTCTATATGACTTTGGGTTCTCAGGACTAACATTATTTGGCCTTTATTGATGACATTTTGTCTCATTCATATTATATTGTGTTTATAATGTGTTATTTTTCTCTGGATGGTTTCAAGATTTATTATTTATCTTTGGGTTTATCAATCTATGAGTGCTTTCCATTCCTGTCTCCACACTGTTATGTTTCATTTGGCATCCTGTCTGTGCTCTGGCATGGAGCAGAATCACCGAAACTGGGGCTCATCCTTCCCCCTCTCTCCTTTTGCTGGGTTTGCACACAGAGCTGAGTCAGAACATTGTGACATCAGGCTTGTTCCCCTGGCAGCTGTTCCCCTGGCAGCCTTTTCCCTTGGCAACCTGTGTTGATCAGATGGGCAGGAGGAGGCAGGCTTGTGTGAAGGTAAGCATCTTTCTTCAGTGAATGGCTGGGGGTTTCATAGATTGGCTGTAGGACAGAAAAACACAGAGGACTCAGTGATCGACAGCCAGGTCATGTAATGAGGCTCATCTACAAATGGGACACTCTCAGATTGTTTGGCTTGAACTGGGGAGATGGCTCAGCAGTTATGAGCACTGGCTGCTTTTGTAGAGGACTCTGGTTCAGTTCCCAGGACCCATGTAACTGCTAACAACGGTCCATAATTATAGTTCTAGGGGATCTGATGCCCTTTTCCAGCCTCCAAGGGCATTGCACATATGGGTGCACTTACAAAGATGCAGGCAAAACACAACTGTCACCCGAGTTCTCTCAGGGTCTCAGACAAACCATATAACATAGTTCTATGTAAATTTATTATAGTTTATATCTTGTGGGGGATGGAGAAACTTACAGAGACTAATGCCCAGCACCCAGCACCCAGCTCTGTGCAGCTGGCCACTGCCATTCCAGACCTCCCATAGTCTCCGTTAACTTTCACCCAAGCATCTTGGGCCCACAGTCTCGCCCCAGGTTGGTAAATGCCCCCTTTGGCTACAGGTGAGATGCTGGGGTCACCCCCCCCAAGCCCCTCCTGTGGCTAACTCTCTACAGTCAATTGTACACAGCAGGCCTTTCCCCTTGGAGGAACTAGGACCCTGGGGAACACAACATCATACACATAAAGACCAAAACAGATGATATGGGTTGGAGAGGCATATTAACAGTCTGAGAACACTAGAAGAGGCTCCAGTTCAGGTATTTATTGTCTTTGTAGGAAGAGGTTACTAGAGGGATGGCATACAAGTGTTTTTGAGATGCTGCTTCCCATAAACCTAAAAGACCCAGAGGAAAACTGGACTCTATCCTAAAAGCAAAGAGAGACTGGCCACGTTATGAACCCAGCTCCTGCCATGCTAGAACCCTGCAGGGTTTGGTGTCCTCCCATGGTCCTTGGTCCTGCAGCACACTTTGGGGAGACATGGCATTATGGGATGAGCTGCCTGAAAGAGGGCTCTAGGGCTCAGTACCACCTTGAAGAGAGGTGGGGGCTATTACTTGGGCTTGGAGGTCCTGCCCACCTGCCGCTTTTGTTTACAGTGCATGTCAAATCCCATGAAAAGAAAGGCTATTCCTATATATATGTCTTTTTTGAGACAGAGTCTTCCTGTAGCCTCAGCTGGCCTGGCCTGGAACTTGCTTTGTAGACCAGGCTGACCTTGAACTCACAGAGATCCAGCTACCTCTGCCTCCTGAGTGAGTGAGTGCTGGGATTAAAGGCATGCACCACCACAGTTGGCACCATATATATATATAAAGATCAGACTTGAAGTACCCCATAGAGGCAGAAACCAAGTGTGTAAAGGCACAAAGGAGGGAGACTTGAGGACCGCTCACAGGAAAGGACATTTGGATTGTGTTCAGAGAAGCAGCTGGAGTTTGTCAGGTAGGTGAAAGTGGGTCAGAAGGAACAGCCATGGGAATAACATAAAGGAAAGGAAGGGCATTTATCTCTAGCTAAGGCCAGTAGTGACCAAGGCAACAGGAAGAGATGGAATTTGATAGGTAAAAAGAGGGTGGTGGTAAAGAACCTTGAGGTACAAAGGCAAGTGATTTTATTCTGTAATGAATAATGGGGCTTCCCATTAAGCGTTATAATCAAGATTCGAATGATTTTTAATTTTTAAAAATTTACTTTTATTTTATGTGAATGAGTGTTTTGCTTGCATGTAAGTGCACTACATTCATGCAATGCCTGTGGGGCCCAGAAGAGGGCATCAGATTCCCTGGAACTGGAGTTACGGATGGTAGGTGCCATGTGGGTTCTAGGAACCTAACCAGATTCTCGGGAAGAGGAGTAAATGCTTTTAACTGCTGAGTCATCTCTCCATCTCCCTCATACAATGTATTTTTGTTGCATTTAGATCTCCTCCCCTATCTGTACCCTCTTACCATCTCCCTCCCAATTTCATGAACTCATATTATATATACATATTATTATATTAAAGCCTATAGGATGAAGCTTGTGCCCCCAAATGCCCTTTGGTATGGGTCCATCCAGTGGAGGCTGCTTAACTTACCAAGAGTCTCACCCTTAAACAAGACTGACTGTCCCACTCCCAGCAGCTACAGGTTTCTGATAGTTCCTCAGGTAGGGTTGGGATTTCTTATTCACTTCCCCATGTCTGTGCTGGGATTTTTGTCTGGCTTGAGTTTGCACGGGCTTGTGCATGCTGTTACCATTTGCTGTGAGTTCATATGAGTAACTGATCAGCTGTCTGGGAAACTGCTTCCTCGTGGTCATCCTGCACCTCTGGCTCTTACACTCTTTCCGCTCTCTTGCACAATGAGACCTGAGCCTTGGGAGGCAGAAGTTTGATACAGACGTCGTATTCCAGGATAAGCACTCGCAGTCTTATTCTCTGTACAGGTCAGTTGTTGATCTCTGTTAATCAACATCTGCTGCATAAGGAAGCTTCTCTGGTGAGAGTGGAGAGATGCATCAATCTATGGGTCTAACAATAAGTCAATAGGAAGCAGTTTAATACTATGTGTGTTTAGCAGAATAATAGTATTAGATTCCTCCCTATAGTCTGTGACCTGTCTAGCCTCTGTTTCTTAGGCCCGTTATCACTTGTCAGGTATGGGCTCCATGATAGAATATGTAAATTGCAGAAGAGCCACAAGTCTCATTAAGGAAAGCCATAAATCCCTTAAAGTGTCTAACTGGCCTAAATTAGCATCCGGGCCTTGCTCAAGCCTGGCCTTGCTGAAGCCTTATCAACTGGTCACTCTCTGGACTGAGAGACTGTTTGTGGAGCCCACCTGTCTCCTTTAGTGCTTTAGATAACGCACCCACCTGTCTGAGAAAAGAGACCCTTAAGGACACCAGACCTGGCACAGAGTTAACTCTTGCTGCTGTGTGCAACAGAGTTCCTATATAAGACCAGACTGCTTCCTCTTCAGTACAGATAATCATTCCTTGAGGAAAAGAGCTATTAGCCCTTTGCTGGGCTTCCTGAATCCAGGGAGCACATTTGTTGTCTGTTGCAAGTCTGGCTCTGGCTCTTATTTCTAAATTTTAAACTCCTTCCTTTTTCTGCCCTCCTAAATCTAACATTCTATCTTATGAAGTGGGCCTTAAATCCAATTAGAAACTGATTGGTTACTCCCATATATTCATGATATTCACACCACTATTGCACCACTGTGCATATCTTGTCAGAAGGCCTGGCTTCTTTATAAATTAATTTTTATTTTCTCTGTGTAACTTTTAGTCTGTTCTGTTATAGGACTGAGGGCTGAGAAGAGGCAGCAGGACTCAGGCTACAGACTACCCAGCTGGCCGCAGGAGACCGCTACAGGCCTCAACAGGTACTGTGTCTTCCAACAGCCGCTGGGACCCCCACATGTCCCCTGGATTTCCAGATTGAAACTAGCTGTTTCTGGTTTGTGGGGTATGCCAGTGTCCTCTGTAGGACAACTGTGTATGTCACAGCAGGAGAGGTGACATAGTATAGCCTCCCAGGTAAAGCTATTATCAAGAAAGTGTGTGAAATTCACATTGTTTCACACAGATATCTGCCTCTGTGAGGGGCACAGGGATTGGACAGCTCATATAGTCCTAACCACTTGAGATTAACTGCAGGGATTAGGGTCACCTAGGAAGGTAGATTCTGCTTTATCTAGTAGACATGAAACTGACCCAGCCTATTTCCTTGCAATCAAGTCCTGATCCCAACCTTAGAACCAACCTTGTTGTCTTCCCATAACTGCTTCTGAATGCAAGGACATGTTTGTGTCTAGAAAATGCCAGCCCCATTTTCACATGGATGACACTACTGTCCAGTGCAAGAAGGGCCCCAGCTAAGGCCAGACTAGAACAGAACAGGTATTGATGTCCTCAGAGGTCAGAGGGTTACCATAATCCCCAAGCATCCCCTGGACTTTACTGTTTAAGAACATAGACATATAGAAGTGACCTCATCTTGTACAACACAGTCTGGCTCTGTTTTTATTTTGGGGGCATTTGGCCAGCATGGTAGTCACCAGCCCCTTGTGGGTGTTTATACTGAGATTAATTATAGTTCAGTAACATGAAACTCTAAGTATGTTGGGTCAAAATTCATTTTTCATTTTTTTTTGGAACCTGTTGAAATATAATGTGCATATTATCCATTGCACACCTTTAGTATGTTCCGTTCAATTGCCTTGAGTATATTCAGTCATCAACACTCAAAATGAAACAATGTGTTGGAATCATTAACTGTTACATGTACTTTCCTATCTCCTTCTTCCAAACCTAGACCAACAGTTATCTGTTCTCCATGTGGACAGAGTCACTTCCACTGAAATAGTTCTATGTACGGAATTAGCATCTGTGGCTCTGTGGTTGCCTATATTCACTGGGCATATTTTTTTTCTTCTGTGTCTGTATTGTCGCAGATACCAGTACTTCATGATTTTCCAGAGGCATACTGTTCTATACCGCAGTACGTCAATTTTTATCCAGGCATCCATTACTACATTAGTTTTATATCTTCTCTGGATATTAAGAATAAAGTTATTATTAACATCCATATAGGAGGATAGTTGTTATATGCACATATGCTTTACATTGTCCTTGAGCTCAGGAATCTAAGACTGGCCTGACCAACATAATGAGACTGCGCAGAGAGAAACAGAGATAAAGAAAGAGAAGGAGGAAGGGAAGGAGGGAGCAAGACACACAAACAGAGTGAGAGAGAGAGAGAGAGAAAGAGAGAGAGAGCAAGCATAAAAATGTGTAAAATAACCCTGCAACTACTAATATAACTGACCAGAATTTCATGGGATTAGGTCACATATATATATTTCTTGGTAAGCACTGTTAAGATTACCAGTAATATAATTAAGCCAGATGTGATAGTACATGCCATTAATCCCAGCACTTGAGAGGTAGAGGCAGGGAGATCTCTGTGAGTTCCAGGGCAGTCTGGTCTACATAGTGAGCTCTAGGCCAACTGGGACTACAGGGAGATCCTATCTTATAAAACCACAAACAAACAAACAAAACAGTAATATAATTAAATTTATTTCAAAGAATTCACTACCAATAAATGTTTTTCCATAGACTTGAGAGGCAGAGTCAAGAGAATCAACTTCAAGGCCAGCTTCAATGACCTAGCAAGTCAAGGCCAGCTTGGGTTACATGAGACCCTTTCTCAAGACAAGACAAAATAAAACACCTTCATAAAATGAAACAAGGGGCTGGTGAGATGATTCAGTGGTTAAAAGTACTGGCTGTTCTTTCAGAAGACCTGGGTTGGGTTCCCAGAACCCATATGGTGCCTCCATCAGATTGACCTGTAGACAGGTCTGTGAGGCATTTTCTTAATTGCTAATTGATGTAGGAAGGACCAGTCCTCTGTGGGCAGTGCTGTCCCTGGGCAGGTGGGCCAAGGCTGTATGATAAAAATAGCTAAGCAAGCTGTGAGGTAGCAAGCCAGCAAGCAGCATTCGTCCATGGCCTCTGCTTCCTGCCTTTAGGCTCCTGTCTTGAGTTCCTGCCCTCATGTCCCTCAGTGATGGACTACAACCTGTAAGCAAAGTAAACCCTTTCCTTTCCAAGTTGGTTTTGATCAGTTTTATCATAGAAACAGCATCGAAATGTGCTATGTGGATTTAACCATTGTAGTGTCTCAGTTTCCAGTGTTAGAACATATCACACCTTTGCTTAGCTAAAATCAAAGAACAAATTCAAGACCATTTTTGGGTTCTTGCTCCAAGACAGAAAACATTCTCCATGCAGACAACATCTGCATGTGACTTCTTTTCATGGAAAGATGTTCCAAGTACAGTATTTTCATATTGTGTTAAAAATAAAAGACAGCTTCCAAATACCAAAAGGAATGGAAATAATTTGCATCAGTGTGGTACATGTTTTCAAACTTTTTCTATCGTGAGAAGCTGAAAATATGTCATTGGTCTTTGATTATTACAGTTCATTTCACGTTATATTTTAAAAATCTTTTGTGTTTTTGATTTTTGTGTATGAGTGTGTTGCCTGCATGTATGTAAGTGCACCCATGTTGTGCAATATTGGCCTGAGGCAGTCAGAAGAGGGCGATGGATCCCCTGGAATTGGAGTCATAGACAGTTGTTAGCCACTGCGTGGGTGCTGGGAACTGAACCGGGGTCTCTTGCAAGAGCAGCTAGTGCTCTTAACTGCTGAGCCATCTCTTTGTCTTATTTATTTAAAATTTATTTGATTTTATGTGTATGAATGTTTTGCCTGCATGTAAATGCATTTGTGTCATGCAATTCCTGCAGAGGCCAGAATCCCTTGAAATTGGAGTTTACAGATGGTTGTTAGCTATGTGGGTGCTGGAAATCAAACCCAGGTCCTCTGTAAGACCAGCCAGTACTCGTAACCACTGAGCCATCTCCCCAGTACCCTGTTTAGATTTTTAATGTAAATACTACACAAACTTGCACTTCTTGGAATACATGTGACATGAAAGTTATGGGCTGGCTATTGAAGATGAAAGAGTAAGTCCAAGAGATGTAGGAGGCACAGGTGGAGGGGAATGAAAGAAGAGAAAACATAATGACATGTGTGTGACAGTGCTATAATGAAAGCCTGTGCTTTACATACTAACCTAACACTGAATGACAGTTTTACAATACTGTCTCAGATTTTATTTGTATTGGACATTGCTGTTTCAAGGGATTGCTTCCCATTTCAAAGTTAAGGCTGCCTCTTTCAAAGAGCAGAGTCGGAAACATTTACAGGAAAAGTTTAAAAATGGTCACATTTCTTCCATTTGTGAGTAATATATATGTAAATAAATACATATGTAATCGATAAGCTGAAATGTACAAAGTTAAGGTTCTCATACAGAGGGCTCTGCTTGAAATACCTTCAGTCATTGTTTTAGATTTAATTAGTTTTTAAATTTATTTTATTTTTTATGTGTATGAGTGTATTGCTTCCATGTGTGCAAGTGCAATACCTGGGGAGGTCAGAAGAGGGTGTCGGATCCCCTGGAACTGGAGTTACAGACAATTGTTAGCCACCATGTAGGTGCTAGGAATTGAACCTGGGTCTTCAGCAAGAGCAGTTAGTGCTCTTAACCACTGAGCCATCTCTCCAGCCCTTGTTTTAGTTTTTTGAGCCAGGGTGTCATGTAGCCCAGTTTAGCCTCTAATTAGCTATTCAACCAAGGCGGGCCTTCAAACTCTTGATCTTGCCTCAGCCTTCCAAGTGCTGGGATCACAGGCCTCAACTACCAAGCCAGGCTAGAACTTGCCTTTCTTGTTCAATTCACCTCTGGTCGGTGTTATTTTCACTGTAGGGTCTGAGAAGTGGGATCTGAAGCTCTACTCAATCGGAGGCACTGGAGTGAGGCCTGTCCAATTGGGCAGGCAAACAGGGAGGACAGGGTGTTGTTTTCATCCTTCGGGGGTCTGACTGAGTGAGGAAGGTCTACTCTGACACACAGTAGGAGGAGGGTTTTCGCAGTCTGAGAGGGTCCAATCAGACAAATAGCTAGTAGGGGGCGGGTGAGAATGTCCAATCCATCACGGAGGAAGAGTGGAGGGGCTGAGCTTTCACGGTTGACTGAGCGAGGAAACTCCAATCAGGCACGCAGTGGGACTGAGGAGTGTCCAATCAGGTACGCAGATAGCAGGAGGCGGGCTCTCACCATCTGACAGGTACGCAAAGAGCAGGGGGTGGGCTCCTACCATCTGACTGACAAGTGTCCAATCAGGCTTGCAGAGAGCAGGGGCGGGCTTCGGTGTCCGACTGGCGCCTTTGTTTCGGACCCGCCCTCCGCTCGCCATCTTGCTACCTGTTGCTAAGCTCTGTCCTTTGGGGGAGGCTTGCAGATTGCCACAGTTGCTATCTCCGTGTCCCGCCGCCGCCCTGGTGTGGTAGATTTCTTGCGAAGGAGGAGCTGAGTGTTGGAATCTGGACATGGTGAGTGCTGCGTCCTGACCCGGGAGGGAAGCTGTGTCACCGCAGAGCTGGCGGTGGCCGCGGCTCCCCATCCGTGCAGAGTCCCAGGCCCGAGCCCTGGTTGGGGCCGCGGTGCTCCGTCCCCTCCGGCTGTGAGTGGCGCTGGCCTGCTCCGGGCACTGCGTTCTGTCGCGTCCCTGCACCGGGAGCTGAGCCCGGCTGCCACTGGCCGCCTGCAGCTCCTCTGGGGCGAGTGGCTGGTACGCAGCGGGAGACAAACTGAAGCAGTGTCTGCACACCGGACACTGCCCCGGCTTCCCGTTTCCCGTGCCACTAAGCTGCTGGGCTGTATCCCCCCCCCCCCCCCCCCGCCCCCCCGTGCTGGGATTAAAGGCATGGGCTACCACTCCAGCCTAAAGTAAAAAAAAAAAAAATTAATCTTTTAAAGAACAACCAGTGTTTTTAACTGCTGAGCCATCCCCCCCACCCCGGACCCCTAACTGCACTTTGGGACCCTCCTATGGGTCCAGCTCGCTGCAGCCTGCTGCCTAGACCAGCCTAAATCAGCCCCCTGGACGTCCGCTTCCTTTCTATCTTCTAGCTAGGCAGGATCTGTGTCCCAAGCTCTGTCTTCGTCTCAAGTGACCTTGGCTGTCCCTAATCTCCGCGTGATCCACGCCGGGAGCCGGGCAGGAGCCGGGGAGTTTCTGGGTTGTTCCTGCGGGGTTCGGAAGCCGGTTTGGGGTAGGCGCTCCGCCTCCGGCCGACATGAAAACACTTCTTCCCACTCGGGGATGGACTGCTGCCTTGCTCCCGCCGTCTGTCCCCTGGGCCACCGGCTTCTTGCTAGCTGGTGGACTTTAGCTGAGGCTCCTCTATGGGAGCCGCTTGCTTTGTCTTGGGCTGTCTCTGGATCTTTGATCTCACTGTCCCCGAATTTCTGTGACTGTCTCCTTGGTTGTTTGAATGTAGGCTTGTGAGCCCCACCACCTTTTTAATGTACTGCCACTGACCCATGTTTACCCTGTGCCTCTTGGTTTTCATTAGGAGGTAATTTCTTGTGGCATTGTGGTGGCTTGGCCATGGATTGAGATTTAAATTCCCACATCTGGTTGAGTTTTACTAGGCACTTCATTTCTGTTTGTGTGTTTGTATGTCTGCCTGTGTTCCAGAGATTGAACCTTGGGATTCCTTCCTTTTTTTATTTTTTTTATTTTTTTTTTATTTTTAGACTGTCTCCCTAACCTGAAACTCCCTGTGTAGACCATGCTGAACTCGTTCTCTCAGAAATCCATCTGCCTATGCCTCCTGAGTGCTGAGATTAAAGGTGTGCACCACCATGTCCAGCTTCTTTCTTTTTTCTTTTTTTGACTTATTAAGATTTACTTGTTTTTATGTGCATGAATGTTTTGTCTGCATGCATGCATATGTGTACCTCATGGATGGTGCCAAGGGAGGCAAGCCATTTTTGTAGCTCCCCCTTTTTCCTTTTCCTTTTTAAATATATTTTATTTATGTGTATAAGCAAAGGTTCCATGGTGTGGGTTTGGAGGTCAAAGAACAACTTGTGAGAGTCAGTTCTCAACTTCCACCCTGTGGGTTCATGGAGATCCATCTCAGGGTGTGGCAAGCATTTTTAATGGCTGTCACCAGCTCCAACCCTATTTCCTGTATGCCCTGCCCCTAATATATGTTACAATCTTTTTTTTTTAATGCCTTTTATTTATATGTATGTGTCTCTGTGTGTGGTCTTGTACAAGAGCAGCAAGCCCTCTTAATCAACGCGCGCGCGCGCGCACACACACACACACACACACACACACACACACAGAGCCAGCTGAGCCATGGCTGGTTATGTGCAAAAGGCCTGAATGTGTCTCTTCCTGTGGAGTTTCTGCATCCAGCCAGTGCCTACTGAGAACATGGTGGTACCCAGGGAATGAGATGAGACAAATTTGATTTCCTCTGCTCACCACTTACAGTCCTATGCCAGAGATGGGAACAAACTTGGCCTGTAACTCAAGCCCAGGAGGTGGCAAGTTGGGGCAGAAGCAGCTTCTTATTGTCCTACCCTGACCCTGTAGCATGGTCTCAGAGTCCCAGACTTTTCTTATGTACTGATCATTAAGTCAAAGTTAGGGGTGACATTTAGAGATTCGGGGGAGGCAGGGTAATAGAGACTGTACCCCAACTTGTTCATGGTACATGAGGGGGTCCCTTGGTTCTCTGTATCTATACAAATCCCTCCATCTCTTGTGTTTTTCTTTTCCACCCAGTTTTGTGGTTGATTAATTTTTCAGACTGGGTCTTATTCTATTATATCCCAGGCTGACCTCAAGCTTGTGGGAATCTTCCTGCTTCAGCCTCCTGAGTACTGGGATAGGTGTGATCCACCAGCCCTTATGACCTGTCTGTTTTTCACTTCCTCTCTCTGTCTCTGTGTTGTGGATGGGTCTCCAGGACTCTGAATATGATTGTGGAATGCTGATCTGAGAACAGCACCATCTGGGTAGATGAAACACTGGAGTCAAGAACCAGCTGTTCTCTCAGCATGCTTTTTTTCCTTCACTTTCTGAATGACCGTTCAGTACCCTATTAGGGAGGTGTCTCACACCTGGGTTCACTTCCAAGCCAGGCATGTTGGTGTCAGGCTGCAATCTTTGGTATTGAGATTAAGGCATGAAGAATTGAAAGTTTCAGACCAGGGGGAAGGGCTCATGGGGCCTCATTTATCCATGACACTCATAGGTAGTTCATGGTTTCTGAAGGATATCACGACATTTTCTTCAATTGTGTAGCCATTAGTATGGCACACATTCCAATAAATAACCCCTTACTCCATGACTTGTAAGCAACCCTAACTAAACTCATTGGGTCATCCAAAGGAAAAGAAAAGTAGAAGAGGGACTATTTGGAAGGTGGAAGGGAATAAGTGGGAGGGGCTGAATGGGCAACTGTGATCAAAATTTGTTACATACATGTGTGGAAATGTAAGGAATCCCATTATGTATAATTAATAAATGTTAATAAAAAACTTTAAAAACAGAAGAGTATCGGAGACCACCCTATGCTACTGAGTGGGTCCAAGGTCAACCTAGGCAACTTCATAAGATACCATCTTTGTCTAGAGAGATGACTCAGCTGTTAAACTGCTGGCTGCTTTTGCAGAGGACCTGGGCTTAGTTATCAGCACCCACATGGTGGCTAACCTTCCTTAATTCCAATTTCAAAGGCTCTAATGCCCTCTTCTAACCCCTCAGGCAATGCATGCACTTACATACATGTGAGCAAACATTCATAAAGGTAAAATAAAAATAAATTTAACAAATACTACTTAAAAAAACCCCAAAGATCATAAAAAGAGGGTATGATAGATGACTTGCCTGGCATTCTCAGGGCTTTGGGATCCATTGCTAATTGCCTTCTCCCTGTAGCCCCTGAAAAGCCTTTCCCTCTTTTGACACCTTGTTTTCTGGAGAAGGGGGTGGTGGGCACTCTGGTTGTGAGTGTGTTGGGGCCATAGCACGGTAAGATTATGTAATTGCCTTAGAAAGACTGGCGGCTGATTTAGTGCCCCTGCCTTGACCCTCTCATACTTTCACTCAGGAGAGGGATGGGGTCAGGAGCTCTACCCACTAGACAGAAAGCAAAGCCAAGGCCTGGGTGTGGGTCTTGCCACTGCCTGTCATCCTGGTTGCTGGGGGAAAGGGAGAGACATTAACTTCAGTGATGTAGCCACTAATAAAGGTGAACAATACCTTCATGTTTTTGTAATCAACCCTAATTAAACTCACCGGGTCACAGAGGAAAATATGAACGTGAAAAGGGGCCATTTTGGAAGTGCTAGACTCAAAGGGACATCAAAGGACTGGGAAAGATGGTGATGACAGTTCCCAGTCTATGAAGATGGACAAGGGACTCAAAGGTCTAAAAGAGGAACATCTGCAGGGGAAAGCAGGGCCTGAGGGAGGGAGGGGCCCAGGTCCTGGGAGGGATGGGAAGGCCTGAAGGAGATGATGAGGTAGAGGAGGTGGTCTGGTCCTGAGAGAGAAGTTGAGGGTCTGAGGGATGGGTGAAGGTCTGAGGATGGAAGCCAGGGCGTGTGAGAGGGGACAGTCTGTAGTAGTCTGAAGATTCTGGGGGAAAAGCAGCGAGGACTCCAAGGGAAGGGAGGATTTGGAGGGGCTCTGAGAGTGGAGGCATCTGTTGGAGGGAAGAGATCAGAGTCTGAACAAAGTAGTTAGTGTTGTACCTAGAACATGGAGGCCCGAGCGCAGAGGTAAAAGTATTTACCAGGCTAACACTGATATTTTCACCCACTTTACAAATATTTACCATGTTAGTCACTGTTTTTAAGGGTGTGACAGTATTACAAAAGAATACAGATATTAAATTAGATAAGGCATCTACTCTTAGAGCTTTCATAAGTTCTTTTTGAATCCAGTGTATTTATAGCACTTACTACTTAAAAATTACTACAGGACCTTACAGGCACAGTGTTTCATGAAGTCTGTTTGCTTCTTCTTTTGGGGAATACTATTTTAAGCACAAAACAAGATTTTTGATAGCAGTGCTACTCAGTCTTATTTTGGATTTAATTATGGCAGATGGATAAGATATATGCATTAAGTTTTAGTGTCGCGTCATCCCCACCCCCACCCCCCACCCCCGGCCAAGACAGGGTCTTACTGTGTAGCCCTTGCTGGCTTGGAACTCATTATGTAGAACAGGCTGACTTCTGCCTTCTGAATACTGGAATTAAAGGCGTGTGCTACCATGCCTGGCTCCAATGCATCTTTGCTTAGTAAAGAAAAGGGGCAGGGGGGAGACTAGATACTGTGGGACTGGGGAGATGATGGTTCAGTAAGTAAAGCTCTTGCCCTACTAATCTGATAACACGAATTTGGATCCTGAGAGCCCACATAAAAGCTGAATGCAGCCATAATCCCTGTGCACCGATGGGAAATTGGAAATGGAGGTGTGAGAATCAACAGAGGCTCACGGGCCAACTAGCTTGGCTTACACAGGAGCAGTCAAGAGATCTGATGTCAAAATGATATCTGATGTCCATATGTACAGCGTGGCATGCACACACACACTCGAATTCACATCCACGCACACATCCACATTCTTGCCTAATACATGCATACACATTCACACACAATATATATGCAAACATAAACACACACGCACACACACACACACACATGTACACTAACCCTTCACATACATTAAAAAGAATAGACACTGTTTTCAGAAAGAGTGGGTAAATTCTCAGAGACAGCCTGTATTAGTCACTTTTCTGTTGCTGTGATAAAATACTGTGACCAAGGAAACTTATAGAAGGAAGAGCGTATTTAGCTTATAGTTCCAAAGAGGCAAGAGTCCATCATGGCGGGGGCGGGGAGGCATGTCTGCAGAGGTGGCTGGAGTAGGAGGAGAAGCTAAGCTCTCGCATCTTCAAGCAGGCATAGGAAACAGAAAGCAACTGGATGTCAGGCAAGGCTTAAGAACTCTCTAGGCAGGCTCCCAGTGATGTGCTTCCTCCCGCATGGCCACACCTTCTAAGACCTCCCAAAACAGCGCCACCAAGTGGAGACAATGTCCAAATACTTGAAGCCTACGGGAGATATTCTCATCAAACCACCACACAGCCTCTCATTCCTGAGAGGAAATGGGGGTCCCTTCTTGTCAGTTATGTGAAGTAACTTTTGGACCATTTGAATAGAATTCAGGAGGACAGCTTGCTGTCTTGAGGTAGTTAATAGCACTTGTCCTCCTTGAGGCCGGATATTTAGAGTGAGGCACCAGGAGCTGTTAGGATGTAATTGTTTACAGAATCACATGTCATTGAGTCAGGCTCCAAGCAGTTAAAGTCTAATTGATAGGGGACATCTTGCTTTTTATTTTTGGCCTTTTTGCCTCCTCGTCTCCTTCCTGATGATAGATCAACAAGGTCAAATCATTAGCCAAGGGTTGATCCTCTCCCTTTGTCCAAACTTCAACGGAACTGAGAAAAGGGTGTGAGCACCCTGCTTGGCATTCCTCTCTGCCGTACGGTCATAGGCCCAAAAAGCATAAAAGGCTTGAGCCATATGTGGGAGTGAGGCATGGATGGTTATCTCAGTGACTTGAAGGCTGCTCTGTAACATTGCTTGGAAGTCTAGAGAGCCTTCATGATGGGAGACAGGTGTCAACATAGATGGTCATGGTTGATATCCCTAAGGCGATACTGTCTGGAGCTTAATGTCATCTGTAATATGGAGGATGCCAATCATACCAGAGTGTTAGGTAAGCAGGGTCTCAGGAAATATTGCAGAATTGAAAAGAAGAAAGGCTGTGGGAGTAAAAGAATAGCAACAGTGGTTAAAAGCCGCATATGAGGGTGATTTCGGGAAGACAGGTAAGAAGCATGGTTAACAGTGATCTCAATCATGAGAAGCCCTGTGCCCGGTGTGGGAACCCAGCTATGTTGGGATAAGTGGGCAAGATGGGGACCATAACTTGAGGTAAGTGATGACATCAGACAGTGACTCCCATTGGGGTCTGAAAGTGTGTGTGGTTGGTTTTCATCTGAGTCTTGCCAGAAGAGATGATGACTCTGGTGACTCTAAGAGGCTCACAGGAGTAGGTTGTCTAAGCTTCTGAGGGTGGACTAGTCTTGATTGTGGACAGATGAATCCATGGTGACAGGCCTTATTCCTTGACCATAGTTGGAAACCTGAGGACTTGATAGGATCTGGTCCAGTCATCTTTGAGGAACATTTTATCCTGTGATAGGATTTTAGCATAGACCCAAATCTCCCAGGATAATGTGATGAGGTGACCCCCAAAATGTGAAGTCAGGATTGGGGGCTGTAGTCAGTGAAAGCTTTGGTTGTCTGTCCCAGTGATATAGTATACTGAGACAGATGACGAATCTCTAGATCTAGTAAGAGTTCTGTCTTCCAAGGTGCTGAGATGTGTTACAGACTTGGGAGTAATACAAGATTGTAAAAGTGCAACTGGAGAAGAGTAGGGGATGACTCCAGTGTGAGATAATGTGAGCTCTCTTAATTAGATCAGGGCTGGAGAGCAGGCTCAGCAGTTAAGAGTGCTAGCTGCTCTTGCATAAGACCAGGTTCAGTTCTCAGCACCCACATGGTGCCTAACAGCCATCAGTAACTCCAGTTCCAGTGGATCCAATAACCCCCTTCTGGCCTCTGCAGGCATTGCACACATGTGGTACACATCCATGCATGCAGGCCAAACACTCATACACATAAAATAATAAATTAAAAAAATTTACAATAGCTGGGCTTGGTGGCGCACACCTTTAATCTCAGCACTTGGGAGGCAGAGGCAGGTAGATCTCTGTGAGTTCCAGGCCAGCCTGGTCTACATAGTGAGTTCCAGGACAGCTGGAGCTACAGGGAGACCCTGTCTCAAAAACACCAAAAAAAAAAATTTTTACAAATATGTTTATTTATTGTTACTGTGTCTCTGTAAGTATGATGGGGGTGGTACACTTGCCAAGGTTTGTGTGTGGTGGTCAGAGGACAGCTTTGTGGAGTTGGTTCTTTCCATCTCCCCATGGGTTCTGGGAATCAAGCTCAGGTCACCAGGCATGCTTGGTAAACACCATTTCCCACTAGATACCTTGCTGGCCCCCACTGGCATGTTTAATTGAGGAATTATGCATAGTAGGAAGGCCTTTCCTGATGGCTGCTTAGGTAGGGGTCACATGGAAAACATTGGTCAAATCTGTGCAAATATTAAATCTTATTCCTCCCCTTGCTGCAGAGAAGATGATTAAAATTTTTGGGCAGATGTGGAATTTTCCAAAAAGAGCCCAGATTCTATGACCTGTTTGGATCATTGACACATAACCTGAAAGCTGTGTCCTCTTGTCATAAAATTACTTCCATCTGTGAACCACCATTGGAAGTTGGCAGTCCAGTTGAAGGGTTTAAAATTTGGCAAGGTTTTATACTAAGCTCAGGTTTTAAAATTTATTTACATTTTGAGCGCTTGTGTGCATGCCACAGTATGTTTATGGTGATCAGGGAACAACTTCGTGGAGTTGGTTCTTCCCTTCCACTTTTACATGGGTTCTGTGGCTTGAACTCTGGTCCTCAGGCTTGCATCATTTCACTGGGCGGCAGGCACCTTTAGCCACTGAGCCATCTTGTCTGCCCAAGAGTTTAATACTGTTTGTATGTGAGACCATTGAAGGTCCTTGAGTTGAGAAAGTTAAGGACCAGGCAAGATTTTTGAATTGTCTAAAGCTGGCCTTTGTCCGGCCTTTGAATATGTTTCTCAGCTGAAGGAGGTCAACGTGAAAAGCCTGAATTGGCAGCTGGTAGAATTTTATGTTGTAATATTTTTAATCATGCTTTTCTACTGGGTGTTTAAGCTTTGTTATCATCAGTTGAGGCTCCTCAGGGATTACTTTTAGGGACTTAGTATGAGCTGTGTTGTTCTTATATCACACAGAGTGAGGGGAGCTCCCAGAAGGAAGCAGCCTATTCCACTTACCTATTACCAAAAGTAACTCCTTAGCTTGTAGGTCCTCAGCTGGTTGCTATCAGTACAGAGTAAAGAAAGGTCTAGTGGGGAGGAAAGGAGAGAGTTTGGGGGCTGCACTACCAACGTCTCCTTTCTGGAATCACAAGCCCAAGATGTGTGCATATTAGTTACTTTGCTGTTGCTATGATAAGACACCATAACCAAGGCAGTTTATAGATGGAAGAGTTTATTGGGCTTACAGTTCCAATGGGATCATGGCAGGGAGACATGGGAAGAGACAGCCAGAGTGGAAACTATGGGCTCACATCTTCAAGTAGGCACAGGAAGGAGAGACAGATGGGCAGTGGGAGTGAGGCTTATGCTCTCAAAGTGTGTCCCTGGTGACATACTTCTTCCAGCAAGGCCAGACCTCCTGAAGGTTCTATGATCCCCAAACAGTACCAACAACTGGGAACCAAGTGCACAAATACTTGGAGTCTATGGGAGACACTTCCATTGAAACTGTCACAGTGTGATTAAAGTATTCACCAGACCAGAATTGATAAAAAAGTTTCAATAAAGAATAGTCATTGTAGCCAGGCATGGTGGCACATACCTTTAATCCTAGAATTTGGGAGGCAGATCTCTGTGAGTCCAAGGCCAACCTGGTCTACATAACCAATTCCAGGCCAGCTGGGGCTACAGGGGGACCCTGTCTCAAAAAGACCAAA
>NW_008340850.1:207475-299084 GCF_000622305.1 Nannospalax galili
GGCCTGGGCCTGGTGGTACATACCTTTAATCTCAGCACTTGGGAGGCTGAGGCAGGTGGATCTCTGTGAGACTGAGGCCAGCTGGGACTATGGGGAGACCCTGTCTGGAAAAAAAAAATAGACATTATAGATAGAAGCAATGAGCTTTTATAGCAGTTCTGAGACTTTACCTGACCTTGTCTCTGACCATTTGTGTCTGGTCATATCTGAATGCAGTTCAAGAGGGCAGCTCATTATCTTGAGGTGGTAAATTTTGTAGAACTGCTTGTCCTCCCTTAGATACGTATTTGGGATGAGATGGCAAAGGCCATTGGGAGTTAGTTACTGTATGGACTGTGGGAATTATGCTTTTTATTTTTGATCTTTTTGTCTTGAAAGATTCTGAGGGAGGTACTGAGGGTTTGAAGGGGAGGGATGTCCAAAGCGGTTTAGGACTAAATGAAGAGAAGTGTTTTGAGGGGGGCAGAGTTGAGGGAAAGGGCTCCGAGAGAACAGATGTGGAAGGCATCTCAGAGTGGAGGGACTTTTGAGGAGATCCGAGGGTTGGAGGTGTGGCCTATGGAAGTAGAGTAGAGGTTCTGAAAAGAACTCTAGGCAGCTGAAGGCAACAGAACAGAGCTGTTTCCAGCCTGTACTCCACTGCTACAGACAGGAGGAATAGTTTCTGAGGACCCACCTAAAGTTGAGGGAGAGGTGCCTAGAGACCAGGCAGATATGAAGAGGGGAAGGAGGCCAGGAGTCAGCCCCACTTATTGCTGTCTTTCATTTTCCAGACTGTTCTACTGCTTAGAAAAAGTCCCCGTTCTCATATCAGCCTCCCTTGCAGCGCCAGGATTGGAGGATGCGAACCAGGATAGCCACTGTAGCCTCCTTTGGTTCTTGCAAAACAAAGGTGGAGAACTAGGGACTTTTCCTCTGTGGCTCTGGACTTTTGGAGGCCCACTCCAACCATCAGTGACAATACCAGAATGACCCCCAGAAACGTCCCCTCACACAGTCTACCCATTGTAAATGTTCAGATCTGGTTTCTTTTAGGATTTTATTTTTATGTGTATGAATGTGTTTTGCCTATTGCATGGTATGTACAATGCCTGTAGAGGCCAGAAAAGGGCATTGGATCCCCTGGAGCTGGATGGAGTTAATGAGCAGTTGTTATCTGCCATGTGGGTTCTGGGAATCAAACCCAGGTCTTCTGCAAGAGCAGCCAGTGCTCTTAACCACTGAGCCATCTCTTCAGCCCCTGTTCAGATCTTGTATTCATTTACTATGCTGCTTCTCCATCCCCCTCCTTGGGAACAGAGAAGAAAGGCCCAAGATGTTACCAGCTCCAGGTCTTTTGTGGGCAATGAAATTCATTCGGAAGACTTAGGACACTGAGAAGCTTTTTATCTTTTAAAAACTCTCTGGGCCTCAGTGTACACTTCTACTGGATAAGGTAAAATGAATCAGGCCTCTGTTCCTGTATGTTGCAATTGGCATGTTTTCAATCTAAGGATTTTAGTTGGGTTTGTTTTCTCAGCCAATTAAAACATTTAAATGCGGGAGAAATAAATCTCAGACCAGCAAAGAGAAACTGACAAAAGACAAACTAAAAACTACTCCTATTTTTTTTTTTTTTTTTTCCGAGACAAGGTCTCTTTGTAGTCCCAGCTGGCCTGGAAGTTTATATGTTGGCCAGGCTGGCCTGGATCTCACAGAGATCCAACTGCCTCTGCCTGGGATTAAAGACTACCGCACCTGGAGACAAACTTTTATTGAAAGATAAGTCATATCCATACACATAAAGAATCACACATACATACACATTCATACAGAAAGATGAAGGTCTCTACAAGAGGGGACCTGGAAACCAAGAATCCAACCAGATGCTACCCTAGGGGAGTACCTAGGTTTTAAGGTGTTTTTTTTTTCTTTTTGTGGTTTTCCTTATCCTAATTTTGAATTGGTCAACTTAAAGAAGTCTGATAAGTCACATCTCTAAGGTGAGATAGTCAGGGTTAAGTGACTAAGGTTAGCTGAAGGGGCCTTGGTAGAATTAAAAATAAGGCCTTGTCAGAGACCAAGAAGCAGCAGGAAGTGTGCCCTCTTTATTGTGTCTTACTGACCCTATTTGCTTGCTTTAGGGATTTATTCCTTTACTCATCTGCCCTAAGTTTTCGGCCCTGTCCTGCTTGGTGCAAGTCCTGTGAGCTGCTCATTAGCTTTTGAGTTCCATGTAGTAATACTAACCTCATTGAGCCTTGACTCTAATCTGTAAAATCAATCAACTCAGGAAAACACTCATTTCTCTTTTTTCTATTTTAGTGTTCCTTAAGACAGCATCTTGCTGTGTAGTCAAGACTGGTCTTGAACTCAATGCCATCCTCATCATTCACTTGGCTTCATAAATTATGCTTCTGTCTTCTAGTAAGAATTTGATGGAGCTGGGTGTGGTGATACATGATTGTAATCCCAGGGCTTGGAAGGTAAAGGCAGCAGTATCAGGTGTTTCGAGGTCATCTTTGTTTACATAGTGAGAACAAGGCCAGCCTGGGTTACATGAAACTCTGTCTTAATCCAACTGAAAATAAAAAAAGAAAACAAAAAACACACAAAAAAGCTGGAACTAAGCTGGGTGTGATGGTGCACACCTTTAATCCCACCACTTGGGAGGCAGAGGCAGGCGGATATCTGTGAGTTCAAGGTCAGCCTGGTCTGCATAGTGAGTTCTAGGCCAGCTGAGGCTACAAGGAGACCCTGCCTCAAAAAGACCGAAAAAAAGAAAGAAAAAAAGCCCAGAGCTAAGCTGGGTGTGATGGCACACAGCCTTTAATCTCTGGACTTGGGAGGCAGAGGCAGATGGATCTCTTTGAGATCAAGGCCAGCCTGGTCTAGTTCCAGGCTAGCTGTGGCTACAAGGAGATCCTGTCTCAAAAAAAAAAAAAAAAAAAAAAAAAAAAACAAAAAAAAACCCACAAAAAAGATAAATAAAAACAAGAGCTTGATGCAAAGTAACAATTCTTTCTGTCTTTTTTTGAGACAGGATCTCCCTGTAGCCACAGCTGTCCTGGAACTCACTGTGTAGAACAAGCTGGCCTTGAACTCACAGAGATCTGCCTGCCTCTGTTTCCCAAGTGCTGGGATTAAAGGCATGCGCCACCACACCTGGCCAGAGTAGCAATCCTTATAGAGTACAGTTACTTTTTACTATGTGTGTTACTATGATGGGGAGGCATGGCAGTAGAGGTCCTCAGAGCAGGAAGCTGAGGGCACACATCTTCTAGCAGGCACGAGAAACAGAGGGACAAACTGAAAGTGGTTGCGGCCATATGCCCTTAACCCTGCCCTCAGTGACATGCTTCCTCCAGCATGGCCACACCTTCTGATGGTTCCATGACCTGCTCCAAACAGTGCCAATAGCTGGGGACCAAGTGTTCAAATACTTGGAGCCTGTGGGGGGCATTCTCATTTAAGCACCACACAATAATCAACATCCTGTGTTTTCAGTAGCAGGTGCATTTCATAGGAAAGAAGGAATCGATGTGCTGGGTGTCTTAGCTCTTTATCTTCTAATGTATTCTTATTTTATGTGTATGAGTAGTTTGCTTGCATGTATGTATGTGTATGTGTACTGTGCATACGAAATGTCCATGGAGGCCAGAGAGGTTTGGATTCCCTGGAACTGGAGTTATGGATGGTTGTGAGCTACCATGTGGGTGCTGGGAACTGAACCTGGGTCCTCTGCAAGAACAGCCAGTGCTCTTAACTGCCAAGCCATCTCTCCAGCTGCCACCCCTATGCCCCCATAGCAATATTCTTGATTGTCAGGGCATCAGAGAAACAATAGAAGCATGTGACCTTGAAGCTCCTATGCAGCCCAGTTAGCCTGGAACTCACAGAGATCCACTTGCCTCTGCCTCCCACATGCTGAGATTTATTGCTGGGTCCTCTGGAAGAGCAGCCAGTATTCTTAACCGCTGAGCCATCTCTCCAGCCTGATATTTGTAACTCTTTTTTATAGTTTTTAGTATGTAATTTTAAAATATATGAGACACATAGGAGCAGGAAAATCTAATCTAATATGCTATGGGTTACATTTCTGTGTCTCTTACAAAATCTCTGTTCCAACATAATCCCCAGTGCCCCGGTATTAACAGGTAGTAGATGATCTGTCAGGCAAAGCAGAACCCTCATGGGTGGGAATAGTGCTTTATGAGAGGTCTGCAGTGACAGTGAGGCTCTTTTTACAATTTTTGCTTTTTTGTGGCACTGGAGATTACTAGCCATTGCTAGATGATGAATCTATGGGTATTGAGTTCGTGGATTACCCACCCCCAGAAAACTGAGAAATGTACTTTAGTTGTTTGTAGATGACTCATTCAAAAAGATTTTCTTGTACCATCACAAATAGAGTAAGATTATAAAATAGATTAAAACCAGGCAATAGAAATCATTTCTAAGATATCTAAATTGTTAAAAATTAGTCCACAAGAATTTGGAATTAGCTAATATAAATGTTAATGGAGTAAAGGAAAATAATTATAATGAAGGATTGCATATGAAACCTCAGCAGATAATAAAATGATTAAAAAGAACCAGATAGAAAGATAATGAAATGGAAAGGTTCAGTTTGACCTTTAGGGATTTGATATTTATTTTTATGTGTGTGAACATTTTACCTGCATGTAAGTGCACCCGTGTGTGCAAAGCCCACAGAGGCCTGCTGCCATGTGGGGGCTGGGAACCAACCAGCCAGTGCTCCTTACTGCCGAGCCATCTTTCTAGCCCCACTTTAGGGATTTGAAACAAAGAATGTCAAAGGCGGAGCCACAGAAATTAGCTATTTGATGGAATGACAACAGTATGACAAAACAAAATAGAACCTTGGGAACAGTCACAGAGAAGGAGAGGACAGGCGTAAAAGTTGAAATTGGTAGAAATTAGCTCAAATAAATGAAACTGCCCCTCAAATTGGAAGAATGCCTAATTTTTTTTAAACCAAGAAGAAAATACAAGTAAGGCCATCTTTAGGTAGATGATAGTCAAATTGATACCTCCAAAGATAAATAGTAAATCTTTAAAACACCCAGAGAAAAACAACACAAAAGGTTTTAATGATACCTTTTGATAGGTAATGATAGGTAAAATAATCAAAGCAGTGCAGATTAATAATTGAGTTGGAACTAGAAACACAAAATAATACTCAAGTATTTGCAAAAATTTTTAACAGGCCAGACATGGTAGCACATGCCTGTAATCCTAGCACTTAGTAGGCAGAGGCAGACTGATCTCTGAATTTGAGCCAGCCAGGGTTACCAGGGAGACCCTGTCTCAAAACAAAACAAAACAAAACAGCAACAAAAATTTAGCAGTTAATTCTCTGACCAAGATATGTGAGACAAATGTGAGTACAACAGTTTTTAAAAAAATTTTTTTTAAAAAGATCGTTGGGCCAGGTGATGCACACCTTTATTCCCAGCATGCTGAAGCCAGACATAGAGGCAGACTGGTCTACATGGTGAGTTGCAGGCCAGCCAGGTTTACACAGTGAGATCATGTCTCAAAAAAGAAATTGTTAGATGTGTTACAATTAGTAAAAGAAATGGTAATATTATGACTCAGAGTATGTGAAAAGTATGTAATAATAAAATATATAATATGAAAATAAATATAAAACATTGAAATTTAGTATTCTATAATGTTAAATAAATTAGGATGAAAAAGAAACAGGGCTGTAGGAAAAAGAAACAGAATTCCTATAGAAATCAACAACAGAATGATGAATTAGGACTTCTCAATGTGCACACACAATGCAAAATACTAAATAACTACTAAAAGAAAAGTGTTAAATTGCTGTAGCCAAAATATTGTAGGTAAAATTTCAAAGATATTACAGTTGTCTAACTTTAAAATTGCTGGGTGTGGTAGCGCACACCTTTAATCCCAGTGCTTGGGAGGCAGAGGCAGGCGGATCTTTGTGAGTTCGAGGCCAGCCTGGTCTACGTAGTGAGTTCCAGGACAGCTGGGGCTACAAGGAGACCCTGTATCAAAAAGAAAAAAAAAAAAAAAAAAAGACTCTCTATAAATTAGTTTAGTTTCTTGTTTGTTTTGAGACAGGGTTTCACTATGTACCCATGGCTGGCCTGGAATTCACTGTGTAGACCAGGTTGGACTTGAAAACTCACATCTCTGCCTCCTGAATGCTGGGATTAAAGGGATGTGCCTCAACACCAGGCGCCTATTTGCTTTTGAAAAGGCTCATTCTATAGTCTAGGTTGGCCTGGTACTCTGTAGCCCTGACTGGCTTCAGACTCTCAATAATACCTGTACCTCAGCCTACTGGGTGCTGAAATTACACATACAGGTCAGGTATCATTCTTCTAGCCCTATGTTTAAATTTTTTAAAAGATTTAATTGCTGGGCGTGGTGGCACATGCCTTTAATCCCAGCACTTGGGAGGTAGAGGTAGGCAGATCTTTGTGAGTTCAAGGCCAGCCTGGTCTATATGGTGAGTTCCAGGACAGCTGGGGCTACGGGGAGACCCTGTCTCAAAAAGACAAAAATAAAACACCAAGAAAAAAGATTTCATTTTTAAAATTACGTTTATGGTGGCTGGAGAGATGGCTTAGTGGTTAAGAGCACTGGCTGCTGTTGCAGAGGACTCGGGTTTGATTCCCAGCACTCACATGGTGGCTCACAATCATCCATAACTCCAGTCCACGGGATCCAGCACCCTCTTCTGACCTCTGAGGGCATTGCACAACACAGGTGCACTTACATATATGTAGGCAATACACTCATACACATAAAATAAAAATAACACGTAAAAAAATTACATTTATGTATGTGGCTATGTGTACATGAGCGCAGGTACCCAAGAAGGCCAAGGTGGGCATTGGAGCCCCTGGAGCTGGAGTACATAGACTGCTGAGAGCCATCTGATGCGGGTACTGAGAACCAAACTCTGCTTCTCTGCAAGAGCAGTATGTCCTCTTTTTTTTCCTTTCTTTTTTTTTTTTTTTTTTTTTTTTTTTTTTTTTTTAAAAAAAAAAAATTGTAGCCCCAGCTGGCTTGGATCAACCTGCCTATGCCTTCCAAGTACTGAGATTAAAGGTGTACACCACCATGCCGGGCCTAAGAGTAGTATGTGCTCTTAACTGCCGAGGCACCTCCCTAGCCCTGAATGAAGCTTTTGTACTTAGAGCTCATTGGCACTCTGGGGTGCAGAGTGTGAAGTAAGTGCATAGTGTGCTCACAAAAAATGCTGCATTGAAATTGCCCAGGAAGCATTGTGTCCATTTCACATTTGATACTAAATTAACTTTGATGGTTGCATGCTCAGAAAGCTTTTACTGTTCCCCAACTTTTTGTCCCCCTCCATTTGTATCAGTCTATATTTAATTGTGACCAACATTTGAAGAATGAAACCTATTCTACTTATAGATACTAGGATTTGAACTTAATTTCACCTCGGCACCAAGCCACAGTGCCATGCCTTCAGCCCCAATGCTTACCTTTTGATTAGGTTGTTCATTCTTCAAAGATTTAATTAAATTTTTTTGGAGTGTGTGTTTTTGAGACAGTGTCTCCATGTAGCCCCAGCTGGCATGGCACTATGAACTGTGTAGACCAGGCTGGCCTTGAACTCACAGAGACCTGCCTGCCTCTGCTGGGATTTAAATTTAATATTTTTATGTAGCTTGGTTTAACACCTTTTTCTTGCTGTTACTAACGTAGACCTTACACATGTAGTCTCCATATTTTGTCTGTTATAATTCCTTATAAAACTTATTGGTCATACTTTTGTAAATCACTACATTAATACAGAGGTGAGGTATTTGTATTGATTTTTCTTTCTCCCATAGTACAGAATACAGATCAAGCTGCACCTGCTTAATAAGACACTGCTAAGAAACACATAAATAGAAAAAAGGGAGCTCTCGTTTTCTTTCCTCAAGCCTGAGGACTTGGGTGGAAGATAAATGTGTCATTGCAGGGGTTGGTGTCCTTTGAGGATGTAGCCGTGGACTTCACCTGGCATGAGTGGCAGGACCTGGATGCTGCTCAGAGGACCCTCTACAGGGACGTGATGCTGGAGAACTACAGCAGCCTGGTGTTCTTGGGTGAGTCTAACTGCCCTGTAAGTCTTGGTAGCAATTATTTTCTTTGTTGATATTGTTGGTTTTAATACTATTTTGATATGTATTTTAGCTGACATAGTAATATCTCACATTTCAAAAGAATAATGTGACTTTGCAATATGCTTATATAATGTATAATGATCTGATGAAAGTTATTGGTAAATCTTTCAGCACAGGCATATATTGTTTGTATTGGGAACATTCAGAGTCTCTTTGAAAGTCCTACCCCAGTCCAGGTGGGATAGGCTTCCACCCATCCAGAAAACATGTCCACGAAAACCAAAAGATACTTGTACCCGAAGACAGTTGGCTTAACCAGTAAAGTCCAGTTCTTAATGTTTCCCATGTGCCGTGTGTCACTGAGAGTGCAGATTCCTTCTGGGGCTTTCTTCCCTCCTTTAGGATTCACTTGGGCACAGGTAGAACACTTGGATACAACATCCCTTGTGACGTGGTCTAGGTGTGGGATGTAATACCTTAGGCTGCAGGAGTTCAACAGTTCTTCTAACCCCTTGGTGAGTGAATTGGTGAAGCTGGGTCACCAGTTGCCTTCCTAGAGCCGCCAGGAGGATGACTCTTCCAGCTAGTAACACCCACCATCCCCCTCTTCCCTGTTTTGTGCCCTCCTGTTGTGCCCATGTCTCTTCTTCTGACTCATAGGTGGGTTTGTGGGGTAAACTTGGTTCTGGCATCACAATCAAGATTTGGAGAGACCCTATTAGTTCTAGGGCCACCTCCTGGGCCACTAAGTCAGCTACCCAATTATCCTGTGCCTCGGGGGAATCCCCCTTCTGATGTCCTTTGCAGTGCACAATGGCCACCCTTTTGAGTGGCCATATGGCTTCTAGTAGAGCTAAGATTTTCTCTTTGTTTTTTATCTCCTTCCCAGCCAGGTGAGGAGTCCTTTTTCTCTGTACAGAGCTCCATGTCCATGAGCAGTGGCAAATGCATACCGATTGTCTGTATACACAGTGGTAGCCTTATCACTTCCCCATCGGAGTGCTTGGGTCAACTCTATGAGTTCCGTTCCTTGGGCGGAAGCACGTTCCTCTGCTGAGGGACTGGGCCCAGATAGTCTGGCCTTTTGTGACAACCACAGCTCCAGCATACCTGAGGCCATTTAAGACGAAGCGGTTCCCATCTGTACATAATACCTCATCTGACACAAGTAAAGTCTTGCCTCGTGGATTGAATCAGGTCTGTCACTTCAACACAGTCATGTAGAAGCTGCTCTGGATCATTATCCAGCAACAGGCTTGCTGGGTTGAGGGCTGAAGTCCTATAAAACTTTTTGTGAGGTTGATGTAGACCTGGTAGTGAGTCACCAGGGCATTTCACATCCATCTTTCTGGAGTTCTTCTCAGGAGGGCTTCAACTGAGTGAAGAATGGTCAAAAGAAGTTTTTGCCTCAAGGTCAACTTATCAACTTTTTCTTTTTAAATTTCTTTTTAAATTTAATTTTTGTGTATTTCAAACAGAAAATCATCTTCATACCTCCTTTCCCTTCCCCTTTGGCACCCTCCCATAGTTGTGTGTGTGTGTGTGTGTGTGTGGTCATCAACTGCCTCCCCCCCACTGGAGTTCATACATTCTGTCATTTGTATTAAGGCCTAGTGTGTGAAGTTAGTGTCCCCTAGATGTCCTTTGGTGCAAGTTCATCCACTGGGAATTAGATAGCCTATCTAAAGTCTCTCCCTTCAAGAAGATCAGCTCTTTCTCACCCAGCACTAATCAGCTGCCAATAATTCTTTGACTAAGATTGGGGCTTCATGTTCATTTCAACAGTTCTGTTCTGGAATTTTGTCTGCCTAAGTTTCCATGGGTCTTATGCACCCTGACACCATTGGTGTAGGTTTGTATGAGAAGGGTCCCAGGTGCCTGTAGGACCATTTCTGTATGGTCATGCACCTCCTCTCTGGCTCTTACAACCTTTCTGCCCCCCTTCTGCAATGGTCCCTGAGCCCTGAGTGGGTGGACCTCAATATAGGAGTTCTGTCCAAGGACCCACACTCTGCCGACTCTTATTCTCTGTGTTTTGGCCATTTGTGGCCTTGTGTGTGCTCTTGGCCCTCTGTTGTATGAGGGAGCTTCATTGATGAGAACTGAAAGATGAATTAGTGTTCTCTTCGTTCCCTTGTTCTGTGTTCTGTGAGTCTTAGGTATAGAGGTTGTGTGCTACATGTGCCACTTAGACTTAGGCAATTCATAGAGAATCTGTGTGACTCTGTAATAATCTATGTTGAAAAAGAAGCTACTTTGATGGGTAGTGACTGGAATACTTGTCCGTAAAGTTAAGGATCCATATTCTGCACATAGTAAGAGATTACATTTGCCTAGGATACGAGAGCCTTGGGGTTTTCTCTAAGATCTATGACCTCTTCAGCTCTCTGTATTTGTCTAGGTTTACAATACCACACATGAGTTTCCTCCCATTTAGTGGTCTTTAAGTCCAATTAGGTAGCTTTTGATTACCCCTAAGATAAAAGTGCCACTACTGCACCAGTGATGTTTGATGTGGTCACTGATGTGGTTTTTAGGCATTTAAACTAGGTTGTACCATTTGATTGATGTTTTCCCTTAGAAGCTTGTATAGTGGTAGTGCTCTCTAAAGCTCTGAGAGCTAGCCCTCAGGGGAGGTGGCTTCCAGCTCACTTCAGCTCCATTGCCCCAAATCCTGTGTCAGAAGTATGTCCTGTCTTCAGCAATAGGGTCTTCACCATCGAGTTCTTGGAGGCAGTCAAGGGCTGTGGCGACAATTTTGAGAGTCTCTTGGTGTACCCTGGCCAACAGCTCAAAGGAAGGTTTCTTTTGTCTAGCACTGTTCCTTTTTAAGTAGTCTTCAGCTATACTCACAGAATCATGTAGGGATGTTGTATGTAATTCTTGAGTAGGTTTTTGGACTAATACGATTTCTTCTGTTTCTTTTTTTTTTTTTTTATACTAGCTAGGCACTATTTATATCTCCTCTCTCCCTGTCTTATCCTCCCTCCCTGCCCTTCCCATTTCAAGTGTCCCCGTTTTTCCCATTTCTCTCTTGATAATTCCTATATGCTGTGGTCCCACCTCTTTGAGCTCCTTCTTCTTCTTTATTCCCATAGTTCTTTATATAGCACCCCCCATCCCCTTTAACTACTCCTTTTTTACATATTTCTCCCTTAGTAACGCCTGTCTCCTACTGTTCTTCTCTCTCAGGTTCCTTCTTTCCCTTTACGTCCCTGGTTCCCTTCCACTTTCCAGGTTCCTGCAGTTACATCAGGATATGCACTCACTTATAAGGAGCTGGTGCTAAGGATCCACAAATGAGGGAGAACATATGTCTTTTGTTTTTCTGAGTCTGTGTTACTTCACTTAGTATAACAGTTCCTAGATCCATCCATTTACCTGCATATTTCATTATTTGATCTTTCTTTACTGCTGAGTAGAACTCCATTGTGAAAATGTACCACATTTTTGTTAACCATTCATCAGTTGAGGGGCACTTAGATTGCTTCCATCTATTAGCTATTGTGAAAAGAGCAGCAACAAACATGGTTGTACAAGTGTCTCTGCAATAGGATGAGTTCTTTGGGTATATGTCAAGGAGTGGTATAATCAAGTCATATAGTAGGTTCATTTTTATTTTTTTAATTTTTTATTTTATGTGTATGAATGTTATGCCTGCATGTAGGTCAGCGCACCTGCGTTGTGCAATGCCCTCGGAGGACAGAAGATGCCTTTGGATCCCCTGGAACTGGAGTTTTGGACAGTTGTTAGCTGCCATGTGGATGCTGAGATTCAAACCCGGGTCTTCTGCAAGAACAGTCATTATTCTTCACCACTGAGCCATCTCTCCAGCCCCTATTTTTAGTTTTTTGAGTTCTCCACACTACTTTCAATAGGGGATGCGTGAGTTTGCAATCCCAACAGCAGTGAATGAGCATTCCCCTTTGTCCACATCCTTGTCAGCATTTGTTATCATTTGTTTTCTTGATCTTAGCCAGTCTGACTGGAGTAAGATGAAATCTTAATGTGGTAATAATTTGCATTTCCCTAATTACTAACGGTGTTGAACACTTTTTTTTTTTTTTTTTTTCATCTTTTTGAGACAGGGTCTCCCTGTAGCCTCAGCTGGCCTGAAATTCACAGAGCTCCGCCAGCCTCCACTTCCCAAGTGCTGGGATTAAAGGTGTGCGCCACCATGACTGGCTGATGTTGAACACTTTTAAGATGTTTCTTAGCCAGTTTTATTTCTTCCTTTGACAACTCTGTTTAGATCTTTGGTCCTTGTTTTAATTGGGTCATTTGTTTTCTTGATGCTTTGTTTTTTGGGTTCTTTATATGTTCTGGATGTTAATCCTCTGACTGCTGTGTCACTGGTGAAGATTTATTCTCACTCTGCAGGTTTTCTCTTCACTTTCTTGATTGTTTCTTTTGCTGTACAGAAGCTTATTTTAATGAGGTTTCTCTTATTGTTGACCTTAATTCTTGAGCAACTGATATCTGATTTAGAAAGTCCTTTTCTACGCCTAGATTTTCTAGGTTACTGCAAATATTTTTTTCTAAGAGTTTCAGAGTTTCCAGTTTCACATTGAGGTCTTGGATCTATTTGGAGTTGGCCTTTGTACAAGGTGAAAGGTAAGGATCTAGTTTCATTCTTCTACACATTCCAATTTTGCCAGCATCATTTGCTGAAGATGATGTTTTTCCTCCATTGTGTGTTCTTGGCACCTTTGTCAAATATCAGGTGACTGAAATTGTATGTACTCAGATTTGGGTCTTCAGTGATGTTCCATTGATCTGTGTGTCTCTATGTGTCTATTTTTGTGCCAGTACCATGCTGCTTTTATGACTGTAGCTCTGTAGTATACTTTGAGATCTGGTATAGTAATCCCCCCAGCATTGCTCTTTGTTCTCAGGGTTGCTTTGGCTATACAGGGTCTTTTGTGCTTCCATATTGTCTTAGTTTGTTCTTCATTGCTGTGACAAAACACTCTGACCAGTACCAACTTGGGGAGGAAAGGGTTTATTTGTCTTACATCTCCCAGGTCGCACGCAGTTCATCAGGGAGCCCAAGGTAGGAACTCAGGGCAGGAACTTGGAGGCAGGAGCTGGAGCACAGGCCATGGAGGAATGCTGCTTACAGGCTTGCTCCCCTGGCCCCTGCTCAGCCTGCTTTCTTATGCAACCCAGGCCCACCTGCCCAAGGGTGGCACTACCCACAGTGGGCTGGGCCCTCCCACATCACTCATCAAGAAGATGTCCCTCAGACATGGCCACAGGCAAGTCCAATAGAGGTAATTCCCCAATTGAGGCTCCCTCAACCCAGGTGTGTCAAGTTGACACTAAAGCTATCCAGCACACATATAAATTTAAAGATTTTTTTTTCTAATTCTGTGAAGTATGTCATGGGAATTTTAATTGGGATAGCATTGAATCTATATATTGTTTTTGGTAGGATGGTCATTTTGACAATATTAGTTCAAGGATTGATTGGAAGGTCCTTCCACTTCCTGGTGTCTTCCTGAATCTCTTTCTTTAAAGACTTAAAATTTTCATTGTAGAGATCTTTGGTGTCTTTTTTCAGGTTTATTCTGAAATATTCTTTTTGAGACTATTGTGAATGGGAGCGTTTCCTGCACTCTTTCTCTGGTTGTTTATTATTGGTATATAGTAATGGTAATGATTTTTTTGTAGATTAATTTTATAACCTGCCACTTTGCTGAAAGTGTTGATCAGTTCTAGGTGTTTTCTGGTGGAATTTTTGGAATCTCTTAGATATAGCATCATATCATCTGCAAAAAGGGATAATTTGACCTCTTCTTTTCCAATGAGTACTCCTTTAATTTCTTTCTATTGTCTTATTGCTCTAGCAAGAGTTTCAAGCACTGTACTCAAAAGGAGTGGAGATAGTGGACATCCTTCACTAATTCCTGATTTTAACAGGAATGCTTCCAGTTTTTTTCCATTTAGAATGATGTTGGCTGTGGGTTTGTTGTTTATAGCTTTAATTATGTTAAGATATGTTCCCTCCAGTCCAGTTCCCTTTACAACTTTTATCATGAATGCATGCTAAATTTTGTCAAAGGCCTTCTTTTCATCTATTGAAATGATGATGTAGTTTTTGTCTTTGAGTCCATTTATATGATTCATGACATTTTTTGGCTTGTATATATTGAACCATCCCTGCATCTCTGGAATAAAGCCTACTTGATCATGGTGAATGATTTTTTTTTTATTATTTTTATTTTATGTATATATGTGTATTGCTGCACATATGTAAGTGCACCTGTGTTTTAAAATGCCCACAGTGGTCAGAAGAGGGCATTGGATTCCCCTGGAACTACAGATGGTTGGTAGCCACCATGTGGGTGCTGGGAATCAAACCCAGGTCCTCTGTAAGAGCAGTCAGTGCTCTTAACTGCTGAGCCATCTCTCCAGCCCTGGTGAATGATCTTTTTGTTGTACTTCTGTATGAGGTTTGTATTTTATTAATTTTTGCATCTATGTTTATTAAGGATATGGGTCTATAGTTTTCTTTTTCGGTTGTGGCTTTACTTGCTTTTGGTATTGAGTGATGCTGGTTTCAAAGAAGGAATTTGGGAGTTCTCGCTCTGCTTCTATCTTTTTGAATGATTTAAGTAGTATTGGTTGGAGATCTTTAAATTTTTTAAAAATGTTTTATTTATTATTTTTATTTTATATGTATGAGTGTTATGCCTGCATGGAAGTAAGTGCACCCCTGTCCTGCAATGCCCGCAAAGGACAGAAGGGACTCTCTGGAACTGGAGTTATGGGCAGTTGTTAGCTGCCATGTGGGTACTGGGATTCAAACACGGGTCTGCTGCAAGATCAGTCAGTGTTCTTAACCACTGAGCCATCTCTCCAGCCTGGAGATCTTCTTTAAATGTGCGATAGCATTCTTCTATAAATCCATCTGGGCCTGGGCTTTTTTTCAGTTGGGAGATTTTGTGTTACTGTTTCAGTTCCCTTATATGTTATGGGTCTCTTTAAACTGTTGATCTCTTCTTTTAACTTTGGTGGTTCCCATGATTTTAGATATTCATCCATTTCTGTTTTTCAAATTTAATATAGTTTTTTTCTTGTTTGTTTGTTTTTGGTCTTTTTTGAGACAGGATCTCCCTGTAGCCAGCCCCAGCTGTCCTGGAACTCTGTATGTGGACCAGGCTGGCCTTGAACTCATAAAGATCTGCCTGCCTCTGCCTCCCAAGTGCTGGGATTAGAGGTATGTGCTACCACACCTGGCTAAAGTATAGGTTTTTAAAGTACTCCCTTATAATGTTCTAGCTCTTTTGAGTGTCTGTTGTGATGTTTCCCCTTTCATCTCTGATTTTGTTGATTTGGATTTGCTTTCTTTCTTTCTTTTGGTTAACTGGGGCTAAGGTCTGTCTATCTTGTTTAGGTTTTCAAAGAACCAGCTCATAGATTCATTGATTCTCTGTATTGTTTTCTTTGTTTCTATTTCATTAATTTCTTCTTTGGTTTTTGTTATTTCTCCTGATCTGCTGGGTTTGGGTTTCATTTGTTCTTGCGTTTCCAGTGGCTTGAGTTGCAATGCTAAGTCAGTTATTGTGTTGTTTCTGATTTTTTAATGTAAGCACTTAGAGCTATAAACTTCCCTCTCAGGACTGCTTTAAAGTGTCAGAGAGGTTTTGTTGTGTTGTATTGTCCTTTTTGTTTAAATCCAGGAATACTTTTTATCTTTCTTAATTTCTCTTTTGACCCATCCATCATTCAAGAGTGTGTTGTTTAATCTCCATGCATTTGTGTAGTGACTAGCATTTCTTCCAGTGTTGATTTTAAGCTTTATTGCATTGTGGTCTAATGGAATGCATGGAATTATTTCTGTTTTTTTTGTATTTATTGAAGTTTGTTTTGTGCCCCAGTATGTGGTCAATTTTTGAGAAAGTTCCATAGGGTGCTGAATGGAAAGTATGTTCTTTGGTTCTTGGGTGGAATATTTGGATGATATCTGTTGGGTCCATTTGAAGTATGGGATCATTTAATTCAGCTGTCTCTGTTTGTTCTTTGTCCGGTTGACCTTTCTAATGGAAACTGGGATATTGAAGTCCCCTATTATTACTGAGTTGGGGTTTATCTGTGTCTTCAAGTCCTGGAGTGTTGTTTCTATGAATTTGGGTACACCACAATTTGGCACATATATGTTCATGATTGTAATATCTTTTTGGTTAATTGTTCCTTTGATCAGAATGACCCTCTTTGTCTTTTCTGTTTAGTTTTAGATTGAAGTCTATTTTTTGTCAGCTATTAGAATTGCAACCCCTGCTGGTTTCTAAGTGTCATTTGCTTGAAATATTCTTTCTGTCCTTCACCTTAAGGTATTGCCTGTCGCTGAAAGTGAGATGGGTTCCTTGCAGACAATAAAAAGATGAATTTTGTTTCTTAATCCATTCAACTAGCTGTGTCTTTTGACTGGGGAATTTAGTCCATCGATACTTTAAGTTATTGAAAGATGTGTATTCGTTGCCATCACTGTGATTGCTGTTTGCTTTCTCTGTCTAATTTTGTGTTTCCCCAGTTACACCTTCGTTTAGTTTCTTTCTGTTGCATCTGGGGTATGGTTGTTCCTTTCTCTGTTCTTTGTATTACTTAAAGTATTCTTTGAAGGGCTGGTCTTGTGGACATGTATTCTTTCAGCCTATTTGTGTCGTGCAAGATTTTTCTTTCCCCTTCAACTATAGTAGATGGTTTTGCTGTGTAAAGTATTTTCTGTTAGCATCTATGGTCATTTAGAACAGGAAATACCTTGTTCCAGGCTCTTCTGGCTTTCATAGTTTGCATTGCTAAGTCAGCTGGAATTTTGATGGGTTTTCCTTTATATGTGACTTGTTTTTCTTTTGTAGGTTTCAGTAGTCTCTCTTTTTTCTGTACATTTAGTGGTTTTGCTATGATATACCATGGGGAGTTTCTTTTCTGGTACTGTCTATATAGTGTTCTATGTGCTTCTTTATTTGTATTGGGATGTCTTTCCTTAATTTTGGGAAATTCTCTTCTACAATCCTGTTTAAGATCTAGCCAATACCGTTTACCTGTGCTTCTCTTCTAGGATGCATAGATTTGGTCTTTACATGGTGTCCAACATTTCCCACATATTCATTCCTATGTTTTAAAAGAATTTTCATAATCTTTGCTTGAACAGTCCAATTCTTCAACTTTATCCACCAGTGTTGATACTCTGTTTTCCATTCTATCCTTCAGACTTTCTCCTGTTTCAAACTGGCTTGTTAAGTTTTTCACTTCCTTCTTCATTTTAGCCTGAGTTTTCTTCATGTTTTGATCTCTTCTAACTTTAGTCAGAAGTTTATCTCTATCTTCTTTTCATTATTATTATTATTATTATTATTATTATTATTAATTATTGTCTTTTTGAGACAGAGTCTCCCTGTAGCCCCAGCTGTCCTGGAACTCACTATGTAGACCAGGCTGGCCTTGAACTCACAGTGATCCGCCTGCCTCTGCCTCCCGAGTGCTGGGATTGCTGGGATTAAAGGCATGCGCCACCATGCCCAGCTTATTTTATTATTTTTTAAAAAACATTATTTTTATTTTATGTGTATTTTTGTATTGCCTGTATGTAGGTAAGTACACCCGTGTTGGCCAATGCCTGTGGAGGACAGAAGATGCTGTTGGATCCCCTGGAGCTGGAGTTATGGACAGTTGTTAGCTGCCATGTGGGTGCTGGGATTCAAACCCTGGTCTTCTTCAAGAACAGCCAGTGTTCTTAACCACTGAGCCATCTCTCCAGCCCCTCATCTTCTTTTAGTTCTTTGATTGTTTGTTTGTGCATTCTTTAAATTTGTTGAATTCTTTGATCATGTTTATGGTCGTTCTTTTAAATTCTGTTCCCTGGGCTATCTCTAGAAGATTTTCCTTGTAGAACTCTTCTACAGAACTGGTGGAGTTTGATGGGCACTTGGTGTTTTGGTTTTCCATATCTTTAATTTTTTGTTGTTATTTTGGCATGTCAATTTCTTTTGTTTGTGATTCTGGTTTCAAACTGAAGCCTTCTTCTGTTGAGTTGAAGTCTGCATCTGTTTTTATTATTGGTGTTTTCTTGGTTTTCTTACTGGGTATGTGAAGCTGGTTGGTCTAGGTTTTAGGATCTCCCAGGCTTTATTTTGGAGGTAACTGATGATTTCAGATCAGCTACTCAGGAGCTCCCACAGAAGCCCAAGTCAGGCACCACTCAGGTACACTCAGGCTTCCTGTAATGTTTGGACCCCTACTAGCAGATAACTCACAGCACAATTTGGGATGTTTGCTAAGGGGAAGCCTCATTTTGGCACTCTCAGGCAGTCTGCTAAGGTCTCATCCCTTACTGTAGGGCAGAGAATGCTAACCCTGGCAAAGTGGGAGGGGTCTCACATGGTCACTATTAGGTGGTTGGGCATGGTATGATTTGGGGAAGCTGATCACCATGGGTAGGCCAGATCCAGGCACTCTCAGGATGTCTGCTAAGGTCTCAGTCCCTACTGTAGGGTAGAGAGTTCTAGCCCTGGCGAAGTGGGATGGGTCACATGTCCCAATGCAGGGGGTTGGGCACTACATGATTTGGGGAAGCTCACCACCAAGTGGAAGCTGGATCCAGGCAGTCTCAGGCAGTCTGCTGAGGAGTCTGCTCCTACTCTAGGGCAAAGAGGTCTAGAACTGGGGACTTGTATGGGGCCTTAGGGGGTTGGGCATGGCATAATTTAGGGAAGCTTACCACCAGGCAGAGCCTAGATCCAGTAGCTCTCAGGTGGTCTGCTAATGTCTCAGCCCCTATCCTCCTATAGGGCAGAGGGGTCTAGCCCTGGAGAAATCATACATCTTGGCTTTTGTGAACATTGCTATAATAAATGTGGGAGTGCAGATTTTTCGGCAAAATGCTCTTGTCATTTCCTTAGATTGTATCCAACAGTGGGATAGTACAAATATAGTTGTTCTGGGTCTAGTTTTTGAGGCACCCACAGTGTATTTTGTAGTAGCTGTACTTATTTATACCTCCATGATCTATGAGTGCTTTCAACTTTGTTATTGTGTATCGCTGTTGCAATTGCAATATGGTTTTTATTATTTTGGTTTGGATTGCATTTCCCTAATGATTAAGTGTGTTAAATATTGGTATACTTGTGAGCTATTTGTATGTTATAGTTAAGAAATGTCTATTTGGGGCTGGAGAGATGGCTCAGCAGTTAAGAGCACTGGCTACTCTTGCAGAGGACCCAGGCTTGATTCCCAGCAAACACATGGAGGTTAACAACTGTCCTTAACTCCACTTCCAAGGGATCCCACACCCTCTCCTGACCTCTGTGGCACTGCACCATATGGGTGCACCTACCTATGTGCAGGCAATACATTCATACACATAAAATAATAATAAAATGTTAAAAAAGAGAAATGTCTATTCAGGCTATTTTTCTACATTTAATCAGGTCGTGTTTTTGCTGTTTAGGTATTTAGGTTTCTTATATATTCTACTAATTAGTTTGCCAGTATTTTTTTTTCTATCTGTAGCTTGTATAGTCATCTCTTGATTGCTTTCTTTTCTCTTCAGAGGATTATTTTACTTTGTTTTGTTTTGAGACAGCTTCTCCCTGTAACTCCAGGTGACCTGAAACTGGCTATGTAGAGTAGGCTGCCCTCCATGTCACAGAGATCTGTCTGCCTCTGCCTTCTAGATAGTGGGTGTGTGCAACCACACCCAGCTATTTTTAGATATTTCTGTAAAAGAGGGTCCTTAATCTTTTCCTCAGATTTAAGTCTTAGTTCCAGAACATAAGTACTTGAAGCCTTTGTGGAAAATCTGTTGACAGGCTAAGTTTAATTATCTTTCTGTTACACTGAAAAACTATTTGAGGTAAACCTCTTAAAAGTTGGAATGATTTATTTTGTTTCTTGATTTTTTTCAGAGGTTTCAGATGATAGTTACTTGAACCTGTGTTGAGGAAGATTATGGCAGGGAGTACCTGCCAGGCCATAGCTCCTCACCCCTGGCCTTTTAGAAGGAAGCCAAGAAACAGAGGGCCCACATCCCCAATCCACTCAAGGTCTTGTCCATGTGACTGACATCCTTTTCCTCCACTGGATACTGTCTCCAAACTGTACCACATATTGGTAAATACACATTAGCCACCTGGCCTTTCAGGTAGATTTTTTAATTTTAAAAAATTTTATTTTATTTTTATGTGTATGAGTGTTTTGCCTGCACAGAAATGCTCTTGTGTTGTGCAGTGCCTGCGGAGGTCAGAAGAGGCATCACATCCCTTGGAATTGGATTTATGGACTTCTGTTAGTGGCCATGTGGGTGCTGGGAACTGAACCTGGGTCTTCCTGCAAGAGCAGTAAATGCTCTTTACTGCTGAGCTATCCTTCCAGCCCTAGAGTAGACTTTTGATCCCAAGTATACCCCTGAATGTGGATAGATTTTTTTTTGTGTGTGTGTTTTTATTGTTCAATATGTGATTGCAGCAAAACCTTGTGAATGTCCATGTTGTGCATGTTGCTTCCCTGGAAGAATTACAGATGATCACAGTTTATAACCTTCTTCTGTTCTTCTATCTTATTTTCTATTTTGTTGGTAGTTTTTGTACAAATGTTCATTGAAGATAAAGGATCAGTCGTTTGGTGGTTGTATCCATGTCTAGTTTTGAAATTACTATAATGCTGTAAGGTAATGCTCAAAGGTGATGACTGACCAGTGGGTGGGTGTTCTTTGTAAGTGGCTTAAGGCTTTCCTTTTGCAGCCTTTGGAATTCTCTTTGTCTTGGTGTTTTGCCAGTTTGACTATGTGATACAGAATCTTTTTTTTTTTTTTTTTTTCGTTTCTTTTTTGGCCAAGCCTTTTGGAGTTACTTTGTTTCCTGGAATTATTTTTCCTATAAAATAAACTTCTTTCACTGAATCTCTATATTTTTATTTTCTTTTTCTTTTCTCCTGGAACATGGATGATGCAAATATTTCCGTTTTTGGGACAGGGTCTCACTACGTGGTCTTGGGTGGCCTGGAACTTGCTATCTAGACCAGGCTAGCCTCAAACTCACAGAGATCTGCCTCTCTCTGCCTCCTCAGTGCTAGATATTTGCATTCTTAATGACAAAGTTATTTGAAAAGGTCCATCATTCCTTATATTCTTTTGAGTTTCCTAATCAGCACTGATTATTTTAAAATAAATATTCTTTGTGTTCAGATTTTCTTTTCTCTGATCATTTAATCTGTTGTGTCTTTTGCTTCGTATTTATTTATTTTTTCCATTTGATTATTTGTGCTTCTCCCTTGCAGTATTTCTACCTGGTTCTTTCTTATGCTGATTTCTTAGTCAAATTTTCCTAAATACCATATGCAAATTTTCTTAAATATCATATGTTTATCTAATTTCATTGTTTTTGCTCTTATTTTGCTTTGACTGCAAGTTTGTTAATATCATTTTGGTTTACTTATCGTGCAGTTGAATAGGTATAAACCATCTGTAATGAAAGTTTTTAATTGATTAATCATAGCATTGTTCTTTAAATAGAGTGCACCTGACATATCAGTTGGCACAATTTCTATATTTCCCATTTACAGGGCACTGCATGACCAAACCTGAATTGATCTTTAAGTTGGAGTGTGGATTTGAGCCATGGATTGTAGCTGAAGATTCAATCCAGAACCTTCTAGGTCAGTGAATCTATTTTTGGCGAGGGAGGACAGCAAGAATGGAACTCATATTAAACTGCTTTTATATCAGCCTTTATCAAAACCTAGTCCAGAAGACAGTTGGTCTCCTAGGTTAGAAACTTGTGTTTTCCAGTTTCTATAAAGGATTTTCTGTCTTTTTTGTTTTGTTTTATTTTTTAAGACATGGTCTAGCCTGGAATTCACTTTGTGGACTTGGCTGTCCTTAAACTCATAGAGATCTCTTTTCCTCTGCCTCCCGAATTAAAACTGGGCACCACCACACCCAGCAAAATACGTCATTTTTATGTTGAAGTATGTTTTCTTAAATTTGTCAAAATTCTAATCATTATATAGATCTTCTTACGTATATTTTTGTTTTGGTGTTTTACTTAAATTCTTAGTTGTCCCTCTCCTTTTTAAAAATTGTCATAGTTATTAAAATTGGGCATTTGTTGTCATATTATTTCAATACTTGCCATTTGATTGCCTTGTAGTTTTCTTTGTGAAATGCAGATATCACAGTATAGGAATCATACAAAGGCATGGGCTATGAGAGAAAAGTGAAATGATTATATAGTGTATCATCATAAGTGCCACAGAATGTTTATAAGGAGTAGAGGAAAAAATACTAGGTTTTATTTATAAAATACATGAAACAAACTTAAGGAATTATTCACTTATTTTAATTTTATTTTGTGATGACTTTTCCAAATTTGTTATGTAATAGGTGAGTAAAGACACAATAGTGATCGTAATTAGAATGGAGGTATACATTTGGAAATTAGTTGTCAAAGAGAGTACTTAATAAAATGAAAATGAGGATATCAGAATTTTCAGGATATGATGGAAGAGTGAAGTTTTCTCCTTGCTGCTCTGGGAATCGGAAGTATCAAAGAGACAAAGACTACATGCCAAAAGCTGAAAGACAGGAAGAGTTTAGCAATGGTTAGTGATTTCAAAGAGCATTCATATGAGCAGGTGAATGAAATAAAGGGTCAGTTTAATGCTTCATGGGGAAGTAGCATCTTTGAGACATTCAGAAAGATTCTACAAGAAAATACACACTGAAACCTTAGAAGGGGAATATCAATAAATGGAGAGCAGCAATGTGTAGACAGTGTGGAAGAAAGAAAAAAATGGAAAGAAGGGATAAATTAAATTTCTAAATGGACAAAGTGAAACACAGCTGGCAAGAATCATTGAGAACTCACGAAGGCAATTCCTAGAGGGAAATACATAGCCATGAATACCTGTCTTTAAAAAGCAGGTCTCCAGTGTATACATATGTAAATCTATCATAAAGTAACTCATTATTCTATACACTAAAAAAGGGAAATAATGATTCACCTCAAGGTCCTAGGAAAACAAGACCAATCCAAACAAAACAGAAGAAAAGAAATAGTAATAAGTATCAATTAGTGAAATATAAAAGAGTAATACAAAGGATCAGTGAGTTGCTTTTTGAAACTACAGATGAAATTGACAGATCCTCCCAGTGTGGTAGCACATGCCTTTAATCCCAGCACTCAGGAGGCAGAGGCAGATCTCTGAGTTTGAGGCCAGCCTGGTCTACATACTGAGTTTCAGGCCAGCTAGGACTACAGGGAGACACCCCCCCCCAAAAAAAAAGCTGAAGACCATCTTCAGTTACTTACTGAGTTTACTGCATTCCCTCTGTATTAACCCTATGTCCAAAAAAGAATTCACAAATCTGATTATATAATCAAAATGGACAGCCAATAGATCAGGAACAAATCTTTGCCAGGTCTTAATCCAACATAAGAGTAACATTTATATTATGTGTAGAACTTAGGTCAAACACCAAAAGAACAAATTATCTAGACAATAAATTAGTAAAGAAAATGAAGGCACTTCTCAGAAGTTCACCTGGGCAATAAAACACGAAAATGTGTTCAGTATACTACGTAGTTAGGGAAATGCAGTGTAAATTATATTTAGATCCAAAACAACAAGGCTTTTTTCAGGAAATGCAAGGCACAAATTATTCTAAAGATGAAGGGGAAAAGGAACCCTTACACAGAGTTAGTGATAGTGTACATTTGTCTGTCTACTCTGGGAAACAATATGGAGTTTTCTTGTGAAATGAATCTCATCCTTGACCATATACATTGAAGAATTAAACTTAGCATACAGGGATGGCAAGATGGCTCAGCAGGTAAAGCTCTTGCCATATGTTTTAGTTACTTTGTATTGCTGTGGTTAAAAACATTGGCCAACAGGTAGATATCTGAGAATTCCAGGCCAGCCTGATCTAGATAGTGAGTTCTAGGCCAGCTGGGGCTATAGGGAGACCCTATCTTTTTTTTTTTTTTTTTTTTTTTTTTTTTTTAAGACCAAATAAATAAATAAAAGCATTGACTTAAAACCAACTTGAAAAGGAAAGGGTTTATTTGGCTTACAGTTCACAACCCATCATTGAGGGAAGCTATGGCAGGAACTTTAGGCAGGAACCTGGAGCACAGATATTGGAGGTATGCTGCTTAGTGGCTTGAACTCTCAGAGATCCACCTGCCTCTGCCTCCCAAGTGCTGGGATTAAAGGCATGTGCTACTTTCTTATATAAGATAGGACCATCAGTGGCACCACCTGCAGTGATCTGGAACCTCTTACATCACTCAACAAGCAAGAAAATGCCCCACAGACATGACCATAGACCAACCCAATGCAGGAAATTCAGTTGATGTTACCTCTACCCAGATGTGTCAGGGTGACTACTGAAGCTATCTAGCACACTGCACAAGCCTTACAACCCGAGTTCCAATCCCTAGAATGCACATAAATGCATAAGGAGAGAACTGACTCCAAAGTTGTCATCTATGTCCCACATACATTATACACACAAAATAATATTTTAAAGATATTTTATTTGTTATTTTTATTTTATGTGTACGAATGTATGACCTGCATGTATGTGAGTGCACCCATGTCATGCAGTGCCACAGAGATCAGAAGAGGGCCTCGGATTTCCCTGGAACTGGAGTTAAGGTCAGTTCCTAGCTGCCTTGTGGGTAATGGGAATTGAACCTGGGTCCTCTACAAGAGCAGTCAGTGCTCTTAACTGCTGAGCCATTTCTCCAGCCCCACAAAATAATTTTTTTTTAAAAAAGGTAGCATACATTGAAAATAGCTTTCAGTTATATTATTTGTTTATTGTTCCATTATTTACAATAGTCAAGATATTGTATTAGCTTGTGTGCTTATTAGTGAATTCATGGATTAATATGAGGTCTGTATAAAAATGGAATACAAGCTGGATGTGGTGGCACACGCCTTTAATCACAGCACTCGGGAGGCAGAGGCAGGTGGATCTCTGTGAGTTCAAGGCCAGCCTGGTCTACATAGTGAGTTCCAGGACAGCTGGGGCTACAGGGAGACCCTGTCTCAAAAAGACCAAAAAAAAAGGAATACAATCCAATCATGAAAAGATCCAAACTTTGTGGGGTGGAAGGATGTAAGGGAGGCTCATCATGTTAAATGAAGCAGGTCAAACTTGTGACATGTACCACATTATCTCTCATGGAGAATACAGGTTTAAATTTAGAATTTAAAGGGTAGAATTGGGTGGATTTCAGAAGTGGAACTGAATAAGGTAGAGGGAGAGCACAGAAAAAGGTGTAAGGGGAATGTGATTATCTTCAAGTTCAGGAAATATTATCTGTTATGTTCTTTATTTAAGTCCCACAAATTGAGTTTAAAAATTTGAATTTGGGGCTGGAGAGGTGACTCTGTGGTTAAGACTCTTGGCTGCTCTTGCGGAGGAACCGGGTTCAATTCCCAGCACCCACCTGGTGGCTAATAACCAACCATAACTCCAGTTCCAGGCCATATGATGCCCTTTTCTGCACTCTTAAGGGCATTGCGCAAATCTGTTGCACTTACATACATGCACACAATATACTCATAACACATAAAATAAAAATAAAAATGTTTGAATTTGACATTCTCAGCCATGCATATTAAAGTTGTTTTCTGTGTAATTTATGTGTTGAAATTTCTATTTCTTTTTTAGTAAAAATATGGGTTTTTTGTTTTGTTTTTTACTAAGTATTAATAGGTCCATATGCGGAAAGAAATGTTTAAAACATCACAGGGGCTGGAGGGAGACATCTCAGCCGTTAAGAGTACACACAAGTCAGGTGTGCCTATAACTCCAGCTCCCCTGGATTGAACATCCTCTTCTGGCCTCCACAGGCACTTGACATTCACATGCATGTATCCCTACACACACACATACCTAATTAAAAATAAATCTTTAAAACTGGTAATTACAGAAATATTTTATCTCTACATGTAATTTTAGCAACTCAGGAATGCAACTACGAAACATAATTTAAAGATTTATTTAGCTGCATTTTAGGTGTATGAGCATTTTGCTTGTATGTATGTAAGTGTACCAAGTGAGTGCAGTGACCACAGAAACCAGAAGGTATTGGATCCCTTTGATCTGGAATTATGGATGGTTGATTGCTGCCATGTGGGTGCTGGGAACTGAATCCAAGTCCTCCGCAAGAGCAGCCAGTGCTCCTAACTGTTGAGCCATCTCTGTAGCCAAACTAACATCATTTAGCACTGTAATGTGTTTTACTTATTAACAACTTAGGTGTGTACATCTATAAAACATACTTCATCACTTTCATTATGAGAATAAGATGCTGCTTTGCTTTTCTAATTATATTGCATAAAAAATCTAATACATTCATCATGGATATTGATACCTTTAATGTCATTTTAGGTGCCCATAATATGAGTGGCCCAATTGAAACCAGCCAAGAAATTGAAGACAGTTATTTGTGGCAAATTGAAATCACTAACAGCAATACATCAAGTGAAGAGATGATTGAAGTAGGTGAAATTTAATGTGAGATCAAACTGTATTTCAAATCTGAGCATAAAGGGTGGAACTGATTACAAAAATCTTTCCTCAGGAACTTAGGTCGTAGAAAATGTACTACCTTTGTACCTTGAACAAGGATAGATGCAGGGTGGATTAATCTGATTGTTTTTTTATTTTTTTTAAATATTATTTTTATTTTATGTGTGTACGAGTGTATTGGCTGAATGAATATAAGTGCATCCCTGTTGTGAAATGCCCGCAGAGGTCAGAACATGGTGTTAGATCCTTGGGAACTTGAATTAAGGATGACTGTGAACCACTATGTGGATGCTGGGAGTCGAATCTGGGTCATCTGCAAGAGCAGCCAATGCTCTTAACTGCTAAGACATCCAGCCCCTAGAACCTGATAGTTTTAATGTTAATAAATCCTTCATTCATCCTATTATGCTATTAACAAGAATCAAAGTGTAATTTATACTATTTTGGAAGATACTTCCATAAGTAAAAATTCTCACATAAGTTTTCTTTTTTGAGAGCTATCTAACAGTTCAGTAAATATAGGAAATCCTTTCATGAGATTATCCTTATTACCAAAGAAGCAAAGTTTTGATGCAACCAAACTCAGTCAACAAGGAAAAATAGATATTGCAGTGAAATGTGAATGTTATGTTTATGTGAAATTTTGCATCAAGAGATGATGATTCATGTTGGGTGTGGCGGCACAAGCCTTTATTCCCAGCACTCAGGAGGTAGAGGCAGACAGATCATTATAAGATCTAAGACAGTCTAAGAAGTTCTACATGTCTTCAAAATAAAAAATTATTTGCTCCTCTTGCAGAGAAGCTGAGTTGTGTGCTCAGCAACCATTTCATCAGGTGGCTCACAATCATCTTAAATTCCTGTTCCTGGACCTTGGACATGCCCCTACCCCTTCTGGCCTCCTGGCACTGCATGCATGTTTTGTACATACAGAAAAGAAAACACACTCATACATACATAAATAAGAATGTATTAAGAAATGATATATAAAATAAAATACGTAAAAGTATATAAAATAAATAACAAATTTTTCTGTTTCAAGGTAGAACCAGAGGTTCATGCAAAAATATACCAAGGGACAAAATCCTGTGAAGAAAAATCATGTACAAATGTGTTTTACCAGAAGTCACAGTACAGTGGGAGTCAGATATATCACCCATATGAGAAACTATGTAACTATAAGAAATGGAGGGAAGAGTTGGATTATAAGTCAACCCTCATCCAACAGGAGAGACTCCATACAGGTAACAAATCCTATGTGTGTATACAGTGCAAGAAAACTTTCTACCAGAAGTCAGAATTCACTTTGCATCAGAGAACTCATACAGGTGATAATCTTTTTGAATGTAAAGACTGCATGAAAAGTTTCCAGTACAAATCACAGCTCGCCAAACATCAGAGAGCTCATTCAAGTGAGAAGCCTTATGAATGTAAAGAATGTGGCAAATTTTTCTACTGGAAATCACAGCTCACTGTACATCAGAGATTTCATAGAGATGAGAAACCTTATGAATGTAAAGAATGCAAGAAAGCTTTCTATGTTAAGTCAGACCTTACTGTACATCAAAGAACTCATACGGGTGAGAAGCCATATGAATGCAAACAATGTGGGAAGACTTTCTACTGCAGATCACACCTCAGTGGGCATGAGAGAATTCATGCAGGTGAGAAACCATATGAATGTAAAGAATGTGGGAAAGCTTTCTATTTCAAATCATACCTCACTATACATCAGAGAATTCATACAGGTGAGAAGCCTTATGAGTGTAAGGAATGTGGGGAAGCTTTTTCCTGCAAAACAAAGCTCAATCTGCATCAGAGAACCCATACAGGTGAGAATCGTTTTGAATGTAAAAGATGCATGAAGGGTTTCCACTACAAATCACAACTCATTAGTCATCAGAGAATTCATTCAGGTGAGAAACCTTATCAATGTAAGGACTGTGGTAAAGCTTTCTGTCTCAGATCAGGCCTCACTATACACCAGAGAACTCATACAGGTGAGAAACCTTATGAGTGTAAAGAATGTGGGGAAGCTTTCTACCGCAAACCACTTCTCACTATACATCAAAGATCTCACACAGGTGAGAAGCCTTATGAGTGTAAAGAATGCATGAAGATTTTTGATTGCAAATCAAAGCTCAGTGTACATCAAAAAACTCATAAGGGTCAGAAGCCATTTGAATGTAAAGAATGTGGAAAGACTTTCTCCTGCAAATCACACCTCATTGGACATGAGAGGATTCATACAGGTCAGAAGCCTTATGAATGTAAACAGTGTGAGAAAGCTTTCTATTTCAAGTCATCCTTGAATGTACATCAGAGAATTCATACAGGTGAAAAGCCCTATGAATGTAAAGAATGTGGGAATGCTTTCTTCCGAAAGTCACAGCTCACTGTACATCTGAGAACACATACAGGTGAGAAACCCTATGAATGTAAAGAATGTAGAAAGACTTTCTCCAACAAATCACATCTCACTGTACATGAGAGAATTCATAGAGGTGAGAAGAGTTATGAATGTAAAGAGTGTGGGAAAGCTTTCTATGTTAAGTCAGATCTTACTGTACATTACAGAACTCATACAGGGGAGAAGCCTTATGAGTGTAAAGAATGTGGGAAGGCTTTCTACTGCAAATCACACTTGACCGGACATCAAAGAGTTCATACAGATGAGAAGCCTCATGAATGTAAGGAATGCGGGAAGTCTTTCCATTGTAATTCAGAACTCACTAAACATGAGAGAATTCATGGAGGTGAGAAGCCTTATGAATGTAAGGAATGTGGGAAAGCCTTTTATGTCAAGTCTTACCTCACTATACATCAGAGACTTCATACAGGTGAGAAGCCTTTTGAGTGTAAAGAATGTGGAGAAGCTTTCTACTGCAAAGCAAAGCTCACTGTACATCAAAGAAGTCATACAGGTGAGAATCGTTTTGAATGTGAAGAATGCAAGAAAGGTTTTCATTACAAATCACAATTCATTAAACATCAGAGAATTCATACAGGTCAAAAGCCTTATGAATGTAAAGAATGCAAAAAAGCTTTCTGCCTTAAGTCAGGCCTGACTATACACCAGAGAACTCATACAGGTGAAAAACCTTATGAGTGTAAAGAATGTGGGAAAGCTTTCTATTGCAAATCACACCTCACTAAACATCAGAGAATCCATACAGGTCAGAAGCCTTATGAATGTAAAGACTGTGGTAAAACTTTCTATTTCCGGTCAGGTCTCACTATACATCAGAAAACCCATTCAGGTGATAAACTCTTTTTATGTTCAGAATGTGGGAAGACTTTCTACTGGAAATCACAACTCACTACACATGAGAGAATTCATACTGGTGAGAAACCTTATGAATGTAAAGATTGTGGGAAAGCTTTCTCCTGCAAGGGAAAACTCACGCAACATCGGATACATCATATAGTTGGTAAAATTTGAGTGTTGGAAAGCTGCAAGTTGTACCTCAGTATATATCAGAGTAATCAAAAAGGTGAGACTTATCAATATAATGAATGCAATAAAGCTTCGTACTGAAAGTCAAACTCATTGTATACCATAGTACACATGCAAACAGGAAAACTTACAAATGTAGATATATAGGAATGCTTACTAATACCTCAGTCTTCATCAGATACTTTATACAGGTGATTAATCTTATGAGCGTACAAAATGTAAGAAAACTTTATTTTGAATTCTCAATATCATAAACCTTCTACAGGCAAGAAACTGAATATGAAGAATACAGTAGACCCTACTGTAATAAGACACTGTGTAATTGTTACTGTGTAATTGTTACTAGTCAATGAATGTATATAAACTTCCTACCATAAATCAGACCTTAATATCAGATAACTTATATTTGTTCAAGAAACCTTTTTTCATTTTGATCTCTGTACATAAGATTCATGCTGTGCAATATCTTATCCTATTTTAGCTGTCAAGTTCATAGAGCTTTGTATCATTTGAGAAGAGAGCTTCAATAGAAAAATTTCTTAAATCATATTTGCCTGTGGGCATGTCTGTGGGGGATTGTCTGTTGTCACTTGTACCTTTCCTTGGGCAGATGGTCTTTAGCTATACAAGGAAGCTAACTGAGCCTGAACCTGAGCATGCCAAGCCATCAGTGGTCCTCCATGGTTTCAGCTTCTAGTTCTTGCCCTAATTTCTTTCAATGATGAACTGTAAGCCACAAACTCCTTTCCTCCCTGAAAATGCTTTTGACCTGAGTGTTTTTCACAGCAACACTTAATGAATTCACAAAATACAATGTCAGGGAGTGGTATCACATATTGCCTTGAAACCTACCAGGAGTACAGACAGGAAAATATGTTGGCTTAAGTTCACTTGGGTTTGTAGTGTCATACTGAACTATATGATCATTAGGCCTGTAGAAGAGGCATTCAGCACATATAACGTCATTTATAAAAGTGACTTGATATTTTAATTTGAAAGTATTAGTTGGGCTGGGTGTTTGGCAACAGGTGACAGTGTCCTTTTTTAAATTCAAGAGTGTTCTTATAGTCATTTGTGTTGTTGTTTTATGTGCTTATTAATCAGTTATCACAAAATATATGTAATAAGGTAAAGTAATAACCCTTATTGCGAATTTTCAGTGAAACGAGACTGTGTGTGTGTGTGTGTGTGTGTGTGTGTGTATGAAATGTAAACTGCTTGTATTGGGATTAAAGGAGTATGGTTAAGGGAGTAGATACAGAAAACCTGTTGCATCACTGAAATACCTACTTCTGTGTGGGTGAAGACTTGAGAATGCAACAATCCTGTTTTAGTTTTTGAGAGAATTTTTTTCTGGATCATAGCTTGTCTTCAAACTGATTTGTTCTCAAACTCTTCTCATATTCATTACTGTCCTGTTTCATCTTCCCAATAAATTGGATTAGGGGTCTGTGTGACCATGCCTAGCCTTAATAATGAACTCTTAATTCAATAAAGTTCATAGTAAAATTTTCTAGTTTTTGTTTCATAAATTTGTTTTTACAAATTATCAGTTTATGTAACTTGAGTATTAATTTTCCAGTGAAATTGTTAAGTATGTTATTGCAAATTAGCATATTCTATTAATGATAGTGTCATTGCCAGTTTAGTGCATTCCTTGTCATAACTGCAGGTTGGTAGTAGATATTGAATCTAGTGAACAGAATCTAGCCAGGTTGTCAAATATCTAGTAGTGCACATTACATCCCAGAATATTCTTCTATGTATATCAATTTATGTCAAAACTCTGCCTTTGTGATACTTCACATAATGTGCACATTTAATATGCGTTTATGTGCTCTTTTGTATATCATTCTTGATTGCAAGTTCCCAGTATACACAAGTATTTAGATATTGTCACTTACTGCATTGTCTTTATGTCTCCATGATTAGATAACATCACTGAAGACAGGAACCTTTCTCTTTTTTTCTTTTTCTTTTTGATGTTTTTGAGACAGTGTCCCCTATAGCCACAGCTGGCTGGCTTGGATTTGCTATGGAGACCATATGTCCCCCAGTTTACAGAGATCTGCCTGCCTCTGTCTCCTCAGTGCTGGGATTAAAGGCATGCACCACCTCACCTGGCCAAAGAAGACAGGAATCTTAAACCAAAGAGATTGAATTCCAGATTTATTTATCATTTTGTTACATCTGTACATGTTATATATGATCCCTTTACACCATGTTGTAGTCTGTGGTCCCAAATTCCCAAAACAGACAAACAGGTTAGTCTGGAGAAAGAAAGGAAGATTTATTACAGTCGGGCTACACTCTTTGCTAGTTGGTTTGAGTGCAGCCCCGAGCCTAAGCACTTTGGCTCTTTTATATTGTTTATGTTGCTAAGCAAGCAAGCAAGCAAGCAAGCAGAATACAGAAGCAATCATTGAGCATTAAGCTTGAGGAAACATTTTCAAGGAAATACATATGAAAATGCAATTTTCCATCCAAACCCCCCACCTGCATGGAACTAGCTTCCTCCTCTTTCATAAACAGACATTATCAATCTTACCGTTATTCTACGTTGTCTTTACTGGTCACAAAGTTCCCTCTTAGGGGGGTTTTGTTATATAGCAATTGTGTCTTAGGAACCTCTAAATAGTGTGGGATACTTCTTGTATAGCGAAACTATAACCAGGAGTGAATAGTTTGAGTTCCCAAGCATACAGGTGGAGAGCCCCCTTAATAATTTCTATTAAGCAACAATTACTATTTTACAGAAGCAAGCCAAGCATAATCTACAGAAGCCATAAATCAGCAGTGAGCAGGAGCACTCTAGGACACTCTGACCTGTTCCCAAGACAACCAGAGTCCAGCTGGCATGTGTTCCCATACCCTGGGCTAATTTCCTGATAATTTCAGAAACTAGAGTCAGCCTAAGCTTTAACATGGTGTAGCTATGGTCAAGAAGGTACCCTATTACAACCATACCATGTTTTTTATTCTAGTGTATGTCTAAGAACATTGTTGTAAAAACTATCCCTTAAGTATAATTTATTTCTTGTGTGTCACCAACATAGAACAAGTGTGACTGGTAGGAAAACATACACAACTTCTGAAATCAGATACATAAATATTTACAACTGGTATCGGAATTAAAGATTATAATCTATTATTTTCTTTTCATCCTGTTAAGTGCTGTCTCTACTTATTTCCCTTTGTTTTTCCTCATATTTATGGCATAAGGAAAGATAATATTTCTTTTCCTAGGGATAGACTTATGAGTATTTCAAAATTGTTAAAGTGGTCACATATTGAAGCCAAATTGGCAAAATCTGGTCCTAGTTCAATGTCATGATTAATTACATATTGAGTTCAGTGTCAGTTTCAGCTGCATGAGACCCTTTCTCAGCAAAACAACAAAACCAAAAAACAAATCTCATTTTTCCTCAAAGGACCTTATACACTTGTGGTTCTTAATTCTTTGAGAGGGAGATTGAGGCCTAGATGTGGGTGAAAAGAGGGGGTGACACGGGGCACCCTGGGGAAAGGGGTGGAGCTGTGGCCATATTGGAACTTGGAGTGAAGCGCATGACCGCTGGGGAGCATTCTGCCCATCCCATGGGCTCCACAGGGTGAGATGAGGCACTCAGACCATGGGGTGAGAGGGCGCATGGCACAGCCCGTGAAAGCTGATGAAGACTACTGGTGGGCTTGAATGGCCTGTGGGTTATGAGAAGCCATTTCTTTGTAAGTCACTCCCAAATGTGATATAAACTTTTCAAAATTCAAATAGAACTGTAGGCAACAATATCCAACTGACCCCAGGAATTCTCTGACTTCCCTTGACTTTGGAGAATGGGGATGTCCAGGACGGCCTTTTTCCTTGCAGAGGAGAGCCTGTACATACCTTCTTCCAATTGTTCTCAAGTGGGGTGGACCAGCAGCAGTTACAAACCCACAGGCGGCCTCCCTCTTGCTTCCTCCCAGTGGTCTCGAGGCGGCAGGTGGATAGGTGGGAGATGCTGGTGGGGCAGGGCAGTGGCAGTGACTAATACCCCAGGTGTTGAAGTTCCTTCAACAAGTCTTTTGTCCTGCAAAACCTGGCTGACTTTTCACAAATTTGTAGGCCTTTTTGCAGCGGCCTGGAGATCCCCATAAGAATCTGGTGATAGAGTCTGAGTGACTCCCTACCTGCAGGGGTGTTGGGATCCCAATCTGGGCAGCGATGAGGGAAAATTTCCTTGATCACCTCAGGATCCTCAGTAAATCGGCCATTTTTGGCCGACTTCTGACAAATTTGTAGGCCTTTTTGTAGTGGCCTGGAGATCCCCGCAAGAATCTGGCGATAGAGTCTGAGTGACTTCCTACCTGCAGGGGTGTTGGGATCCCAATCTAGGTGGTGGCAAGGGAAAATTCCTTGATCGCCTCAGGATCCTCAGTAAATGGGCTACTTTTGGCCGGTACCTGTTTCCGGGCCTCAGAGAGGATCTGGGTGCGTTCCTCAGTGGTGAAGAGGGTGAGAAGGCGTTGTTGGACATCATCCCAGGTGGGCTGGTGAATGCAACCATTTTGGAGGTTTGTCCAAAAGGTAAAAGTAAACCATGACATAAGACACCTGATCAGGGTGTCCTGGGCTTCCAAAGATCACGCCTGAAGAGAAGAAAGCTTGCTAATCTCAAGAACCAGCAGAGGGCCATCCTTCATCAAAGGACAGCCATTCAAGAGAACAGAGGGTCCGGAATTTCCCTGAATAAACAGTGTCTCCAGAGATTGCAGCTGCTTTTTGGAAATCTAAAATGAGAATTAGGTCAAAGAGAGTATCTTCAGATGAAGGAATCTGACCCATAATGGAAAAGAAGAGGATTAATCCAAAACAAAGACCAATGAGAACCAGTAAAACAGGAAACAAAGACTTGACAGCAGGACGACACAGAACAAAAGTGGTGCATGTTAGGGAATCATGCATTCGATGGTCACTGCAGGAGCAACAGGTCAATGCCAAATGCCCGGAGGCCATAGACAGTCATCCAATCAGATGGAGGGTTGGGGCATCCCCCGTCCTCCTCGGGGAGCAATACTGTGTCCAGTTTCTCTCCTTTGAGCCCCCAGAAGTCTGGACAGTCAGAACAGAACCCAAAACAGACTCACCTAGGGAGGAACCAGAACTGAAGTCTCCAGGCGCCAGATGGAAGTCAGAAAAAGTCAGGAAAACAGACCGAGGGTTTTCAGGGAATCCTGGACAGAGCCCCCCAAAATGTTTGGGGTCCGTAAAATTTCCTAAATTGACCACTCCAACACTGAGTCTCAGTAAAAGGGAGTGCTTTATTGGAGCCAACCAGTTGAGGACACAGATAGTCTTGGGAGCTGTACTGCGACCCTGAACAGTGAAAATGCAGGGCTTTTAAGCAGAAAACCCACAAAAACCACAAAGCAGGGCATGTCCATAGAAACTATACACAGAATAACCAGGAAAGGGTTGGAACAATCTAGGGCTGATTTCCAGAGACTTTACCTATACACCCATTGGCTATTTTACCTGGTGCAGAACATTCTTTCTCTTCTGCCCCAGATTATTCCCATAGAAACCATACACAGATGTATCAGGTATACTGCCATTGGCTAGCTTACCTGGGGCAGAACGTTCTATCTCTTCTGCTCCAGACCATTTCTATAGAAATCATAAACAGATATACCAGGAAAGGGGATTTCCAGAGTCAGGTGGAGGGCAGCTTTTTCTCAGAGGACAGGGAGGGGTTCTGAGGGGCACTCTCCTTCACTAGGACTAAAAAAGACCAAGGGAATAATGATACGCCTGCCCTCAAAGCCAAGAGCAAACAATGACAATGAAAATAGGACTTCAGCCCTACTTTGACCACCCCCAGAAGCCAGTCAGTTCACACATGGCAGAAACTTGAGGCTGCAGCCCTGCTCCAGCTATTCTGGAGGCTTGCTGGTCTACACATGGTGGATTCTTGGAACATTAATGGATTATTTTGGGTTTTAAGGTATTCACTCTAACTGTAATGCAGTGTCACCCCTGGCCTATATCAACAATTCCATTTTTGGTATTACTTTTTGCCATGGGTTTGGTAAAAGTTGCTCCAGCTGACTGGACATATACTAAGAAAATTCTATTTGAATGTCTTTATTTTGCTTATGTAGGCATTTTCAGTATCCTCCATTGCTATTATTATTAAGTTAATCTCCTTGATGTTGCTCCTATGTCTGTTAATGCCTTTTGACCCAGGCCATTTTTTTCCTTGGCTGGTATCTCTTTGAGGGACTCTCAAGGCAGGTCATTTATGACTAGACCATGCCTTCTGTGTCAGAGTATGCTCCATTATGAGGGACATTCTCAACTGTTTGTACACTTTGGGTTGTTGACCCCACCAGAGGCATGTTATGTTTCAGTGATCTGTGAGTTTGGGGGCTGTTACAAACGCTTCATGGCATGGATCAGTTCCCAGTATCTATATTGTGTTCCCTGCAGAGGGGACCTTTCCCTCAAAAGGAAAATGGTATTGTTGAAAACCAGTCACCACAGGTCCCATCACCACCAGTCCTGATCCAGCTGCTGTACAATATAAGGAGTTAAGCCCAAACCTTGAACTTTCCTCTTTATGTAAAAACCTCTTTATAGAAGCTGGGCAGGTGTGGTGCTGCATGCCTTTAATCCCAGCACTCAGTAGGCAATATCATCACATAGAGGTAACCACACACCTGTAATTCTTAAGGGCCTGGTCTTGGCTGGTCTGGGCTGGGCACCCATGTAGATGTACCCTCATACTTGTAATTGATGTTGGGCTGCACTAGGCTGGGTGTCCATGTAGCTGTGTCCACCCACCTGTAATTGATAAGGGAATGGATCTTATGCTGTCCATTCATGTAGTTATCTCCACACACCTGCAATTGATACTTGGCTGGGTCGGGCTGTGCTGGACATCATGTAGATGTGCCCAGACACCTGTAATTTATAAGGGGATGGGGTGGACTGGCCTAGTCACCCATGAAGATAAGCCCAAACACCTGTAATTGCTAAGGAGCTGGGGTGGGCTGGGAATCCATATAGATCTTCTGGCACACCTGTAATTGATAAATGAAAGGCAGGACTAGGATGGGCTGGGCAACTACATAGATGTGCCCATACATTTCAAATTGGTAATGGACTTGGTTGGGCCTGCTGAACATCAAGGTAAATGTGCCCACATGTTGCTGGTTCTCTCGTGGGTCCAGCCCATGAGGGACTGCAGGGAACGAGGGTTCTGGCCTAGGTGGGGCTGAGTGGCATGGAGTCAACACAGACACTGGGAGTTGGGTGGAAGCAGGCACTAGGCGAGGTGCTGCAGACTCGTTTATTGCTTGGAATGGCAGGCCTTATATATCTCTCCCCCTGCCCCCAGTGTCCCATAAGCTGGTGTGTTGCTCCCTGATAGATCCCCTCATCCAGGCCACTCACGTCAACCGTCTCTAGGTCTGGGGAAGATTATAGGTTGGCTCTTTTGCGGAAGCATGGGCTGTGCTCCCTAGTGCGGCCTGTGCTTAGGTCTGGCACTTCACCTCCTACAACCATCAGGATCTTACCCATCATTGATTTCCAGCCCTCGAAGGGTGTGACCTCTTGCATGGCCATGTGAGGGAGGAGGAGGGCAAGAAGCTATACAACCACTTCTCAGATATCAGCAAGTCAGACCTGCCAGACCTCGGGGGGCGGGGTGTTGAGGTCTGGATCCACGAGCTTCTTGAGAACCTGATACACTGAGTAATTTACTTGGTTTTGTCTTCAGAAGTGTAGAACAAAGCATTTTATGAGCAAGAAAAGAATTAAGACTATGACACCCAAGAATAAATAAGTAACGATCCATAAAGGGTCAAACAAAACTTTTAAGTTCGACCAAAGTTTGTCGAGGAACTCAGAGTTTATATCTAATATCTGAGCCCATGTATAATTTAGGGAGATGATCTGGTCAGTGAGCAAGGTGGAGTAGTTGAGAAACTTTTGGCTCCAGTGGCCATGGATGTACTGCGAGAGTTCCATCCTGGCGCTAGCGAGGATATCTACTTTTTAAGGTGTGAGACACAGGGCTTTGAACCATGGGTCACAGGCCATTAGTGTCATTTGTTTGATGATTGCCATCTCCTCCCCAAGGAGGTCTACCTGTTGGATGACAGAAATGGCCTGGAAGAGGTGTTGATTAATAAGAGATCAAGTGTGTAAGGCCGCAGAGGTTTTGGATATGACCTCATTGAGTGTTTCCACAGTAGTGGAAGATTGAGTGATAGCAACAGCAGCAGCCCCTAAGGAAAGGATAGTGGTGGTGACAATTGCCACGGTAATATGAAAAATCTCTCTTGATCTGGGGGAAGGGTTGGAGAGCTGTCTGTTCCATCAGGGTGATAACATGGGAGAAGCATTGGGAATGGGAACCCAAATCGCTGCAGGTTCGTGCACAAAGAGAACAAGAGAGGCAGGGAAAATCCAGCACGCCCAGAGGGTGCAGTTAACAAGGGAGCAGTCAAGGGTATCCCCCAGGTCATCCAAGAAATTAGCAAGGAGCAGAGCAAATGGTGGTCGAACACAAACAGGCGAGGAGATCGAATGGGAGATGTTAACAGAGACTTCATTAGGTGCCCAATCTGGGTTCATGAAACCTGTGTCATTCCCTGTATATGTACCATTAAAGATCAGTCCTCCTAATACAAAGAAAAGAGGACGCAAATCCAGGCAAGCCACTGGCCCGCAGAGATCCCAGCCCCCCCCCCCCACAGTGTCTTTATGCCTGTGGTCAGGGTAGACATAGGAGTAAGGTTTTGTAGAGACAAGGTGTCTCCAGGCTGCCAGGGAGGAAGCCTGCCAGCATCCATCATAATCCATAAAGAGGAGCATACCTCCAGGAATGAGTGGGAGGCAGTGTTCCTGTGGAACAGGAAAGCACAATATGGTGAGGTTTTTGGGTGGGAGGGCACCAGATCCATGGAGGACACCTGACCCTTGTGGGGGGAGGGGTGGTGGTCCCAGTAACCCCACTGCTCAGTGTAGTCCCTGTATTGTGTTTTGCTAAGGGAGACCAGATTTTGAGGCCCCATAAGGAGCCCTGGCTCAGATTTCTATGAAAGTCACCTGTTGTGATGTTAAAGAGGGAGTGACAGTGAGAGACATTAGGGGAGGAGGAGTTAAGGACTGGGCTGAAGTAGAGCAATCCTGCAAGAGACCATGTGCCTTTTATGGGAACAGACTCATGAACCAATTCCATGGTGGGGAGACTGGGGGATTCATTAGTAGTAAAGAGAACCGGGAAAGCAGGTGACTGTTCATCTACAGGGAGGATCGGAGGTGGTAAGGCGATCACTGCCCAGAGATCTGAAGCCTGGGGAGAAGCACAGCTAAAGGGCAAAAGGGTGCCAAGGACAACAAAGCTGAAAAGGATGTCATGGCTTATCAAACTCACAGTAGGGCCCAGTCTCCAGATGGGTTTCGTAGCTGGTTGGATGTCTCTCGATGGAATCCAGATGGGGGCCGTAGTGTCCTGTGGAAAAATACAAGTGTATCCTCATCCTCATGTCAGGACAGGCTGGTTCCTGCCATAGGGATGAAATAGGATCCCTCCATCTAACTAGTGGCCGAGGCATAGCCCAAGGCAAGGAGGACCAATGTTTGTATGCTGGACTGAGACCCCGGTCGGTCGTCAAACATGAAGAAATTAAGGTGGAGCAAAGCCTCAGTAAGAGCCAGGTGAGGGTCACTTTTGGCCTCAGCTGAGGGGCTTTTAGCCAGGAGGGACTTAAGTGTCCTGTTGGTCCTTTTGGCAGTGGCTTGTCCTTGTGGATTATAGGGAATATCAAAGGTGTGTTTGATTTCCCAGGAGGAAACAAATTTATTGAGTTCTTGAGAGGAATAACCAGGCCCATTATCAGTCTTAAGTGCCCAGGGTACACCCATGATTAACATGGCAGGCTTTATGGCTTTAATGGCATGTATAGCCTTTTCCCCTGAGAGAGCTAAACCATAAGTAAGGGAGGAGCATGTATCAACTATAACATGAACGAATCTCAATTTCCCAAAAGGGGGGGGGTAGTGAGTCACATCCATCTGCCAAATGGCACTGGGTATCAAATCACGGGGGTTCACTCCTCCCCGGTTAAGGGGCCTGAGAGGCATGAGTGGGGCACAGGTAGCACATGAATGGACAAGGTGCTTGCATTGGGACATGGGGATTTCTGGGAGGAGTTTATGAATACTCTGAGGGGACAGGTGGAATTGATGTAAAGCTCTCGCTTGTTCTAACAGGTCAGACTGGACTGTCATGGTCATGGCATCTGTGGCAGCATTTCCCTGAGCTAGGTTTCCAGGAAGGGCAGAATGTGAGTGGATATGTGAAATGTACCATGGGTGATTTCTATTTTATAGGCATTCCCGTAGCTTGACCATAGTGAGGTGGAGTGGGGTGGAGGAGTTTTTAACATGAGAAAAGGCGAGGACCTTAGCAGTCTGAACAGCATAGACGCTATCAGAAAAGAGATTTAGGGGTTTGTCTTGGCACTCTGCTAAAGCTTTAAGTATAGCAAGAAGTTCTCCCAACTGTACAGAGCCAGCGTTAGAGATGATGTGGGTGATGTCCTTTTTTCCAGGATGATGTATCAGGACCCCAAAGTTCTTATTAGCATCTGAAAAGGCAATGGTCGCTTGGGGAATTGGGGAAGAGGAAGGGGTGCTGTACGGCTGAACCTCAAACGGCAATGTGAGAAGGGCCTGAATTCTTTTGTCTTGGGGCAGGTGATTGTCAATGACGCCTGGGAAGCATGACATCATAGTCTGAACACTCATGAAATCAGCCCAAAGTGTCTGTAGGTTATGGAGGGGAAAGGGGAGCACAATAGTGTCAGGTTCTCTATTGAAGGTTCTTCGAGCTTGAGTGTGCAGTTTGACTGCCAAGTTAAAGGCCAGATCAAACTTGAAGGAAACCTGCTGGAGCTCTGAGTATGAGAGATGGACCCAGATAAGTGGCCTAGTCTGCCAAAGGGCACCAAGGAAGCCAGAAGAAGTTAATAGCACTAAATCCTGTAGGGACTGTAAAGGCTTATACCTGTCGAGGGTTGTTGACGAGAGTAACCCAATGATCTTTTGCAATAAAGCATTGGGCGGGGGAGTTGTTAATCTTTGCTGAAGGGCAGGTGGGACCCTCCAAAAGAGAAAACAGTGCCCTCAATTCCTCCGAGGGAATGGGCAAGAGTAGTTTAAGCCAATTTATGGTGCCACAGAGTTGTTGAAAATCAGCTAGTGTATAGACCAGCTTTGAATTAAAGGCAGGAGCCATAGAGTGTATGCCGGCCAAAATGGTATGCCCCAAAAAGGCATAAGGAGGCACCTCCTGTAACTCATCTAGGGTGATAGACAAGGCAAGAGACGATAGGCAGGAGAGTAAGTCTCTGGTTACCTTGAGGAGAAATTGTGGGTTAGCGTGGGACAACAGAATGTCATCCATGTAGTGAATAAGTTGTACACTATGAGGTATGGCTGAAGTGGCTCGTGAGACAAAAAGCTGACAGATAGTAGGACTATTCTTCATTCCCTGGGGAAGGACTTTCCATTGATATCTGAGGGCTGGCTTGTGGAAGTTTGGTCCCCAAACCGTAAAGGCAAAATGATCACGATCTTGGGAGGGGCCAGTGGGATTGAGAAGAAGCAATCTTTAATATCAGGTGTTATGATATAAGAAGGAGGAATAGTGCCAGGGTGGGGCAAGCCAGCCTGTGTTGAGCCCATATTTTCCATTTGGTCATTAATGGTGCATAAGGCCTGAAGCAATCTAAAATGGCCATTTTTCTTTTTAATAATGAATATTGGGGTATTATATTTACTAGTGGATGGTTCCAAATGTCCGAGGTCCGGCTGTTCCTGGACCACATTTTTGAAGATAGACAATTTAGGTTCTATAATAGGCCACTGCTCCACCCAGATCACATCTGTCGAGAGCCAGGTAAGAGTGATTAGTGTGGGAGACTCCTTAGGGGATGTCTCAGGGAGGGCAGTGACCCTTAGAATTGGGGGTGCTGGTCAGGGCTCTGATTTCTCCCAGAGAGGTCAAGGGTATCATGGGCTATGATGTCATCATAAAAGGCCTGATCGTCTGTGGTAAGGACCACACCCATGTCATCCAGGACATCTCAACCCCACAAGTTGCAGGGGACGTCAGCCACTATGGGAGTGAATGTGCCCTTACTCCCGTCTAAGCCCTTCCAGTGTACTGGGCGGACAACCAACTTTGTGTCCTGGCTGCCACCCACTCCCTTAATGGGCAGGCCAGGCCGATATTTCCAATGGAGGAACCAATGAGACTCATTCTCGGTGATGATGGTAACATCGGCTCCTGTGTCCACTAGGGCCTTCACAGCGATCCCATCCAGAAATAAGGTCATTAGTGGGGAGTGATTAAGAATCGGAAGGGTCCATAAAACCTGTCTCATTCCCCCTCTTACAGTGGGACTGAGGGGTGCCCTGGGTGGAGTTTAAAGAAGCCGAGTCTGATTGGGGCTGAGACCTACAATCTTTTGCCCAATGAAATCCCTTTTCGCATTTAGGGCAGCGTGTCTTGGGACAAGCTCCATTATTCGGGAAGTCCCCACGGAGGTGTCCTGTCCTCCCGCAGTTCCAGCAGCCATCTTTTGAATCAGAGGGGGTGGGCCTTCCTTATAATAAGAGTGCCTCTAAGGAGGCAGTCAGGGTCTTGATGGGCTCTGTCCTGGGGTCTAGGTCTCTAGTGGCAAGTACACATGTATGAATATAATCATTGTGGACAGGCGCGATAGCATTGCGATAGTATTTTGGCCTTCCCATGCCAACTGTTTGACAAGCATATCTCGAGTGGTCCCAGACTCCACTCTCCATTCTACCACTCCAGTAACTTGGGCAAGGAAGTCCGTGAAGGACTCCCCTGGCTGCTGAATCAGATTACGGAAAAAATACCTGTGGGTCACGAGGGAAGCAACATTTAAGGGCCTTGAAGGCCAGGTAACAAACTTGTTGGTAGTAAGCATGAAGGCCAATAGTGAACTGGGAAATGGAGTCAATATATTGTCCACATCCTATGAGCATCTCCAGAGTAATATTAAGGCCATATTGAAGGTTGAGACATGCCTGATTTTCAGCCTGATCTTCGTAGGCCAAACACCAGCTCAGGAAGACTGAGGGCTCCAATACCACCTTCAATAAGTTATACATAATTGTAATGGGCCATTGGTGGAGAACTTGCTCGAAATATGGGGAATCGGGCCTGATTCATTGGCAGCTTTGCAGATGAGTGCAAGGTCTGTGAGAGGGGTGGGCACCCCATGGCTGTTGCGCAGCATTGGGGCTGACAATAACCAGAAAGGCAGACATGGGCTGGCAAGGGGCAGTAAGGGGTGGACAGGCCATGGGGGGGATATAATGAGTGGGAGGTACATCAGAGCAGGCGGAATGTAGTTCCTTCCAGGGGTACTGGGGTGATGGTGTCTCTGATTGTTGTGGCTTTGAAAATGGGGTCTGAGGTAGGGGCGAGGGGACCCCTTCCTTGTCTGGATCAACCTCAAGGCTGGTTCCCATATCAAGGTCAGCAGGGGTTGAAGTAATGGCAAGGTCTACACTGGCCTGATCCTGACAATGCTTATTGTGGGCTGAAATGACTTCTTCAGGGGAGGAAGATTTAAGGCTGGCAATAATGGCTAAAAGGATTGGGACAAACGAGGCAGGGGGAATGACTCCCGACCCTACTTCCCTTTTTCAGGCCAAGAAAAGGATCTGCATCTAGAGGTCAGGATCCCACATATTCTCAGGAGAGACCCAAGGGGCCAAGTTAGTGGCCTCATCCCAGAAATTCTCAATATCTTTTGGTTTCACTTTTAGTCCCCAAGTTCTAAGGAGTGATTTGAGCACTGCTGTTTGTGGCTCCTTGCACTGTGGTGGTAAGTTGTCCATTGTGGGAAGGTCCCGTGAAGGGAAACTTGCCAAAAAAAGTAAAAGGCAAGGGTGATTACCAAGAGGGCACAAATGAAGCAAACATGGACCATGAGCCACTCGGATGTAAACCACCCGAACATGAAAAGGTGTATTGGATCCAAATGTCTTGTGCTTAGTGAGGGACTTCCGAGGGCCATGACACCCTCAGCCATATGCTCCCACGGTGTCTCCAGGACAGGCACCAGGATGACCCGAAGCCTGGGCTCTGAGTTTGGGGTGGATCAGCCCTTGTGTGAACTCACTGGGATGAGCCAAGGAATAAAAGGTGCCTACGTGGGCTTTAGGACCATGCAGCAGAGTGTGCCTTCCTGATCTAACAGCAAATATGGCAAACAGGGTAGAGGGGACAGAGGAGGCCACTCGCTCACCCTTGAGCAGCCGAAGGGACAGACAAAACCCAGGGCCTACTCACTGAACGAACTGAAGTTGGGAGTGTTGCCAACACCGGGGGGCCGAGAACCCTGTTTTGGCACCAACTGTTGCTGGTTCTCTTGCAGATCCAGCCCAGGAGGGACTGCAGGGAATGAGGGTTCTAGCTGAGGTGGGGATGAGCGGTGTGGATTCAACACACAGACACTGGGAGTCAGGTGGAAGCAGGCACTAGGCAAGGTGCTGCAGACTCATTTATTGCTGGGAAGGGCAGGCCTTATATATCTCTCCTTCTGGCCCCAGTGTCTCACAAGCTGGTGTGTCGCCCCTTGATAGATCCCCTCATCCAGGCTGCTCATGTCATCAGTCTCTAGGTCCAGGGGCAGATTATAGGCTGGCTCTTTTGCGGAAGCGCAGGCTGTGCTCTCAAGGTGGAAACTGTGCTCTCTAGTGTGGCCTGTGCTTAGGCCCAGCACTTCACCTCCTATACCCACACACCAGTATTTGTTAGGGGGCTGGCATGTGCTAATCTGGGCATTCATGTATATGTGCCCACACACCTGTTATTGAGATAGACTGGGCATCAGTGTAGATCTTCCACACCTGTAATTGATAATGGACTGTGGTGGGCATCCATGTAGATGTGCCAACAGACCTCTAATCAATAAAGTACTGGGCTGGGATGGTCTAGGCTGTGACACCTGTAATTGACAAGGGGCTGGGCTGGACATGAATGTGTATGTGCTCCAAACTTGTAATTGATGCTGGGCTGGGCTCTGCTGGCCTGGCCTGGCCTGGGATCCATGTAGATGTGCCCACATACCTGCAATTCCTAAGGGAATGGAGTGGGCTGGTTGGCCTGAGCTGGAAATCATGTAGATTGTACCACTCACATGTAATTGATAAGGGAATGGGGTGGGCTGTCTGGCATCTGGCAATCATGTAGATTGCCCACCCAACTGTAATTGATAAAGGAATGGAGTAGGCTGTGCTGGGCCTGTAGGGGAACCATGTAGATATGCCCACACACTTGTAGTTGCTAAGGATCTGAGCTGGGCTGGATTGGACATACATGCAGATGTGCATACACACCTGAATTGGTGCTGGGCTGGTCTGTGTTGGGCTGGGTATAATGTAGATATGGCCATCCAACTCTAATTGACAAAGGAATGGGGTAGACTGTGCTGGGAATTCAGGTAGTGTACCAGTGTACCAGGGACTTATGTGAGTTCGAGACCTGTCTGGTCTACATAGGACATCTGGGGCTACAGGGAGACCGTGTCTCAAAAAGATGCCCCCCCTCAAAAAAAACAAAACAACAACAACAAAAAACAACCCTTCTTTATAGACTGGGTAGAGAAAATTGTCAAAAATCTTACAGAAACCTTAGAGTTAACAATTGTTGGACACGTGGAGGCACTCTCATGAGTGAAGAATGGCCCTGGATAGGGACAAGCCTCAACACTTATTCCATATTGCAATGAAGCCAAAATCTCACCAAACAAGAAGGTGAGAGACCCCCAAACTGGGTCCTCATGTCAGAGGTACTTGGAAAAGAATGTATTAATAGGCTGGTCCCTAGCCACACCCAATGGATAGGAAAGCCCCTATGTGAAAGAATCCTGTTCTGCAGTGCCACCTGGTGGCCAAATAGACATATTTGGTTTTGGGCTCTCAATCTAAAAGGGGAGAAGCACTAATGGTCTTAGATGTACAAGATCTCAAAAGAGTTTGGGTTAACCCACCCCACACTTAGTGGAAAGCTCCACCTGGACAATTTTGGATCTGTGGAAGAAGGGAAAATACACATTTCCCTACCAAATAGTGTACTATTGAAATAACTTGACCTGGTTTCTTCTTATTGCCAAACCAGACTGATAAAACCCAGAAGTGAAGTCCCCTTAATGGGAAAATTTAGGGTCTTTGTTTAGAGAATAGTTTTCCATTTTGGAGGTTTGATAGCTTGAATAGAATAGTAATACTGTTAGCAACCTGTTAGTTCCCTGTCTGCCTCCCCTCTGTATGAGAGGTATTACTTCTTCTATAGAAGCCACTGTGGAGAGAAGAACCACTGCCAAGGTCATGGCATTGCACGAAGCCTCAAATCAAGAAGAAAATGAGACCCTATACTTTAACTCTGAGTTAAATAATGAGTCTCAAAGCATGAGTTGACATAGTGCTTGGTGCAATATTTAAGGAAAATGTGGATTTTAGTCTTTATTTTTTCCTCACTGTCTGTGTCAGCAAAGTTCAGCTGACAAACTTGTGATTAGAATCTGACACAGCTAGCTAGAACCACTGGCCTTGTGTCCTGACTAAACTTCCTCAATTCTGTTTGCCTTAGACAGAGACTTCTCCAATGACTTTCAGACAGGGGATTTTTTAGCATGCTTTTCTTTCTAAATTAATAATAATTTGCCCAATTTTGAGACTGTATTGATAATCAATCAATATGTAAGTTTCCTTCGCACTGTAACCCAATGCCCAGGGTATAAAAGGTATACCTTCAAGGTCCAGACTTTGAGGCTTGAGCCTGCAGACCAGGCTGCAGCCTAAATAAAAATACCTGCTTCCTGTATGCTCCTGGTGTCCTACCTGACCTTTTCCACACCAGTAATGTAATGCTCCATGGAATTTCTTATGCAAATGATCTTCATCTCAAAGTAGAAGACAGTTTCCCCAAGTCTTTCTTTAAGCTATATTATGTTTTATACATCTCATTCACCCCTAGTACATATTATATTTTCTAAAATTAAAATAACTACATTTAAATGAAATAGCTGGGACTGGAGAGGTGGCTCAGTCCTTAAGATTGCATATTGCACCAAAAAATAAAATAATAAAAGTACCGGGCGTGGTGGAGCATGTCTTTAATCCCAGCACTCCAGAGGCAGAGGCAGGTAAATCTCTGTGAGTTCAAAGCCAGCTTGGTCTACACAGTGAATTCCAGGCTATCTGGGGCTACTGGGAGACCCTATCTCAAAAAGACAAAAATAATAATTTTTAAGAAAGAGTGTATGTTGCTCTTTCAGAGGACCAGAGTTCCAGTCCTGCCACAAATGTCAGGCATTTCCCGACTGCCTGTTACTTCAACTCCATGGGGATCTGATTTCTCTGGCTTCTGTGGACACCTACACTCACATGTACACATGTATAATTAGAAATAATTACAAATAATTTTAAAAATTAAGTAGTGGGACTGGAGAGATGGCTCAGCAGTTAAGACTACTTGCTATTCTTGCAAAGGACCCAAGTTTGTTCCCAGCACCCACATGACAGCTAACAACTGTGCATAACTCCAGTTCCAGGGGACTTGATGGCCTCTTTTGTCCTTAACAGGTATTGTCTGCATGTAGTGCACTTACATACATGCAGGCAAGTTTGTTTATTTCTTATAAATAAGCAAATAATACATTAAAAAGTAGCTACAAATATTTTATTATGAAATTGTACAAATAGATATTTTCCTGTGCATATTGTAAATAAGTCAAATGTGAGCCTTTAGGTGACTATCTCACTATATGTAGTACAAAATTATAGGTATCTGTTTGGTTTTCTCCATCCATCTGGATCATTACTCCTTTTGAATCCATTTAATTTGTTTTTATATCTTATTATTTCTATGTTATGTGTATGAGTGTATTGCCTGCATGTATGTGAGTGTACCCATGTCGTGCAATGCTGTGGAGGTCAGAAGAGGGCTTCAGATTCCCCTGGAACTGGAGTTAAGTTCGTAGCCACCATGTGGGTGGTGGGAATCGAACCCTGGTCCTCTGCAAGAGCAGTCAGTGCTCTTACCCACTGAGCCATCTCTCCAGCCCAGAATCCATTTAATTTTAAGTGTATTTTGTATGTGGACTAAACATGTGATATTTGTCATTCTATGTCTGACTGATTTCACTTAACATGATAAAATTGCACTTTCTGCTGTTTACCTACAGACACTATGATGTGATTCTTCTTTATGACTGAATAATGCTCCATCTTAGTATGTGCATTGTACAGCTAGAGTAAGATAAACTCATCACACAGTAATTCTAGTTTTCATTTATTATAAAAACACTGTAGTGATTTCCATAGCTGCTAGATCACTCTACATTGTTGGCAATAGTATGTGTCCCTGGTCAATATGTTCTGAATGTTAATCCCATGTTAGATGAATAGCTGCTATGATTTTCTCCCCAAATAGGTAGCTTTTCATTCTGGTCATTGCTTCATTCCAGGGCAGAAATTTTAGCTTCAGATAAAATGGAAGTGTTTTTTTCTTAAAAAAAACAAACAAAACCTTTTATCTATTTATTTTTATTTTATGTGTATGAGTATTTTGTCTGCATTTATGTAAGTGTACCCATGTTATGCAAGGCCTTCAGAGGTCAGGTGAGTGGGTTGGATCCCCTGGAACTAGAGTTAGATGGTTTTGCATTACCATGTATGTGCTAAGAACTGAACCTGGATCCTCTGCAAGAGCAGCCAGTACTCTTAACTGTTGAGCCATCTCTCCAGTGTGTCACCCCTGCCCCCAAGTGGAGGCTTATTTTTTTTCTTTTACTTATTTTTAAATTTTTATTGAACTTTTTTGTATATTTCATATAGACCATCTTAATCATCTTTATACCCCCTTCCCCATTAGCACCTCCCATACCTCACCCACTGGAGTTCATACATTCTGTCATTTGTGTTAAGGTCTATCATGTAAAGTTAGTGTCCCCAGATGTCCCTCAGTGCAAGTTCATCCACTGGGGTCTAGTCAGCCTCTATAGAGCTCCTTCCTTGAAGAAGATTAGCTCTTCCTCACCCAGCAGTAATCAGCTGTCAATAATTCTTCAGCTAAGATTGGGCTCTACTGTTCATTTCCATACTTCTGTCCTGGGTTTTTGTATGCTTGATTTTGCGTGGGTCTTGTGCATGCTGACACAGTTGCTCTAGGTTCGTATGAGAAGAGTACCAGGAGGCTTTAGGAGTCCATTTCTGTATGGTCATGCACCTCCTCCCTAGCTTTTGCAATCTTTCCACCCCCCTCTCTTCCACAATGGTCCCTGAGCCCTGGGTGGGTGGATTTTAATATAGGAGTCTTGTCCAAGGAACCACTTGCTGTACACTCCATAATCTATGTTTTGGCCATTTGTGAACTTTTGCATTCCTGGCCCTCTGTTGCATGGGGGGCTTCATTGATGAGAACTGAAAGATGCATTAGTGTTCTCTTATCCCCTGTTCTGTGTTCCATGAGCCTCAGGTATAGAGGTTGCATCCTAGATGTGCCCCTTAGGCTTGGGGAATTCATAGACATTCTTTGTGTGTGACCAGTTGTGGAACTCTATAATAATCTCTGTCTGGGGGCTGGAGAGATGGCTCAGTGGTTAAGAGCACTGACTGCTCTTGAAGAGGACCCAGGTCTGATTCCCAGTATCAACATGGTGGCTATGAACCGTATTTAACTCCAATTCCAGGGGAATCCGAAGCCCTTTTCTGACCTCCATGGCACTGCACGACATGGGTGCACTCACATACATGCAGGCAATATACTCATACACATAAAATAAAAATAATAAATAAAATATTTAAAAAATTTAATAACAATCTCTATCTCTTGAAAAAGAAACTTCTTTGATGGGTGGTGACTGGGGTACTTGTCTGTAAGTTTAAGGATCTGTATTGTGCACGTAGTAAGAAATTACATTTGTCTAGGGATGTGAGAGTCTTCAGGTTTTTCTCTAAGACCTATGACCTCTCCAGCTATGTATATTTGTTTAGGTTTATAATACTACCATGCATGAGTTTTCTCCCCTTGAATGGGCTTTAAGTCTTATTAGGTAGTTATTGATTACCCCCAAGATAAAAGTGCCACTAACTGCACCAACATCATTTGCTCTGCTGGTCATTGATGTGGTTTTAGACCTTGAAGCTGGGGTTGGACCATCAATTGATGTTCTCCCTTACCAGCTTGCTTAATAATCTCCCAAGCTATGAGAGCTGTCCTTCAGGGGAGGTGGTTTCCAGGTTAGTTTCAGCTCCATTGCTCCAAATCCTGTTTCTGAAGTGTGTCCTGTCTTCAGCAATAGGGTTTTACCTTTAAGTTGTAGGAGGAAATCAAGGACTGTGATAATAGCCTGTGTAATTTTGGGAGTCTCTTGGACTACCCTGGCCAACAACTCAAAGGAAGGTTTCTCTTGTCTGGCACTGTTTCTTGTTATGTAGCCTTCAGATATACACATGAGATCACATAGAGATACTGTGTATGTAATTTTTCAGTACGTTTTGGACTAATAGGATTCCCTCTTTTTTTATACTAGCTAGACTCTCTCTCTCTCTCTTTCTCTCCCTCCCCTCTCCCTCTCCCTCTTGATCTCTCCCTGTCTTATCCTCCCTCCCTGACTCTCCATTTAAAGTGTCCACATTTCCCCAAGTCTCCCTTGATAATTCCTATCTTCTATGGTCCCACCTCTCTTGAGCTCCTTCTCCTTTATCCCCATAGTTCCTTATATAGTCCTCCACATACCCATTCCATTTAACTACCCCCCTCTTACACATTTCTCCCTTAGTAATACCTGTCTCCTACTATTCTTTCTCAGGTTCCTTCCTTCCCTCTACCTCCCTGGTTCTCTTCCATTTTCCTGGTTCCTGCAGTTACATCAGGATATATACTCATATATAAGGCTTTGGTGCTAGGATACCAAATGAGGGAGAACACACATCTTTTGTTTTTCTGAGCCTGTTTTAGTTAGTATAGCAGCTTCTAGTTCCATCCATTTACCTGCAAATTTCATTATTTCATCTTTCTTTACTGCTGAGTAGAACGCTATTGTGAAGATGCACCATTTTTGTTAATCACCCATCAGTTGAGGGACACTGAGGTTGCTTTCTTCTCTTAGTTACTGTGAAAAGAGCAGAAACAAACATGGGTGTTCAAGTGTCTCTGCAATAGGATGAGTTCTTTGGGTATATGCCAAGGAGTGGTATAACTGGATCATATGGTAGGTTCATTTTTAGTTTTTAAGAGTTCTCCACACTGCTTTCCATAGGGGTTGCACGATTTTGCAATCCCACCAGCACTGAATGAACATTTCCCTTTCTCCACATCCTCACCAGCATTTGGTATCATTTATTCTCTTGATCTTAGTCAGTCTGACTGGGGTAAGATGAAATCTTGAGGTGGTTTTAATTTGCATTTTCCAAAGTACTAATGATGTTGAACATTTTTGGAGATGTTTCTTAGTCATGTTCTTTTGTGAACTCTGTTTAGATCCTTAGCCCATCTTTTAATTGGGTCATTTTTTTCTTGATTCTTTGTTTCCTAAGTTCTTTATATATTCTGGATGTTAAACCCTTGTTGGTGTGTCACTGGTGTAGTTTTTTCCCCACTCTGTGGGGTTTCTCTTCACTTTTTTATTTCTTTTACTGTACAGAAGCTTTTTAGTTTAATGAGGTTTGTCTTATTGATTGTTGACCTTAATTCTTGAGCAACTGGTGTCTGATTAAGAAAGTAATTTCCTTCACCTATATCTTCTAGGTTACCACCAATGTTTTCTTCTAATAGTTTCACAAATTCTGGTTTTACATTGAGGCCTTTGATCCATTTGGAGTTGACTTTTGTGCAAGGTGAAAGATAGGGGTATAGTTTTATTCTTCTACAGGTGGAGATCCAGTTTTGCCAGCACCATTTGTTAAAGATGCTGTTTTTCCTCCATTGTGAATCCTTGGCATCTTTGTCAAATATCAGGTGGCTAAAATGGCATTTACTCATGTTTAGATCTACAATTACATTCCATTGATCTGTGTGTCTATTTTTGTGCCAGTAACATGCTTTTTTATGACTATAGCTCTATAATATAGTTTGAGACCTGGTATAATAACCCCTCCAGCATTGTTCTCTGTACTCAGCATTGCTTTGGCTCTTTGGGGTTTTTTGTACTTCCATATGAACTTTGGGATTTTTTTCTAATTTTGTGAAGTATGTCATGGGGATTTTTTATTGGGATTGCAATGAATCTGTATATTGCTTTTAGTAGGAATGTCATTTTCACGGTATTAATTCTTCCAATCCATGAGCATGGGAGGTCCTTCCATCTTCTGATGTCTTCCTCCATCTCTTTCTTTAAAGATTTAAAATCTTCATTGTAGAGATATATGATGTCTTTGGTCAGGTTTATTTCAAGATATTTTTTGAGGCTAGTGTGAATGGAAGGGTTTTCCTGTACTATTTGTCCAATTGCTTGTTATTGGTATGTAGAAAGGCTACTGATTTTTGTAGATTAATTTTGTAACTTGCCACTTTACTGAAAGTGGTGATCAGTTTTTGGAGTTTTCTGGTGGAAATTTTGGGATCTCTTAGGTATAGTATCATATCATCTGAAAATAGGGATAATTTGACCTCTTCTTTTCCAATTAGTACCCCTTTAACTTCTTTCTCTTGTCTTGTTGCTCTAGCAAGAGTTTTGGGCACTATATTGAAAAGGAGTGGATATGGTGGACATCCTTGTCTGGTTGTTGATTTTAATGGGAAAGCTTTCAGGTTTTTTCCATTTAGAATGATGTTGGCTGTGGCTTTGTTGTATATAGCTTTAATTATGTTGAGGTATGTTCCCTCCAGTCCGCTTCCCTTTAGGACTTTAATTATGAATGCATGCTGAATTTTTCAGAGCCCTTTTCTGCATCTATTGAGATGACCATGTGATTTTTGTCTTTAAACCCTGTGCTGGACAGCTGTAGTGTCAACATGACACATCTGAGTTGAGGGAGCCTCAACTAGGGAATTGCCTCCATAGGACTGGCTTGTGGCCATGTCTGTGGGGCATCTTCTTGATTGTTGAGTGATGTGGGAGGGCCCAGCCAACTGTGGGTAGTGCCACCCCTGGGCAGGTGGGCCTGTGTTGCATAAGAAAGCGGGCTGAGTGGGAGGGAGCCAGGGGAGCAAGCCAGTAAGCAGAGTTCCTCCATGGCCTGTGCTTCAGCTGCTGCCTCTAGGTTCCTGCCCTGAGTTCCTACCTTGGGCTCCCTGATGAACTGTGACCTGGGAGATGTAAGCTGAATAAATCCTTTCCTCCTCAAGTTGGTATTGGTCAGAGTTTTTTGTCACAGCAATGGAAAATCAAACCAGAACAGAAATTGGTACCAAGAGTAGGATATTGTTGTGACAGATCTGACCTTGGTATATTTAGGAGGATTATGGAAGCATTTGGAACTTTGAACTGAAAAAGCCATTGAGTGCTTAGAGTTTGTTGCTGTGGAGCTTGGAACAGCTTTTCTGAAAGACTTGTGAAAAATGGAGGCCTGCCTTGTGAAGCTTGAAAGGGAAGCAGAGACTATCAGGGCTGTATGTGTGATATTTTAAATTGAGAATCTGGGTTCTGGTCAGCTGGGGATGAAGAATAAGCTATGATTAAGAAGAGACCAGAGCCTGAAGTAAAACCTTTGCTTTATTGGGACAATTGATGCTGGTTAGCTGGGGCTGAAAAATTAGCAGTAAGTAACAAGAGACCAGCATCACCATGGTGAAATCTTCTTGGAAGTATTTCCTCAGGGTCTATACACAGAAGCTGTGGTCGAGAGGGGACCCGAGCCTCCATCTCTAGCTGAAAGCAGGTCTTGGTAATGTGTAAGAGTCTTCTGCATGGTTCTGGTGTTGAAAGCATGAAGAGGTCACAGAGAGCAACTGAGGCTTGGCACTCTGGGAGGCTAGGAAAGGCCATAGGTGAAAGTTCAGTTTCAGTTGCACTGAAGACCCCAGGATTGATGGGGTCATGGAAAGAATCTGAGGCTTTACACCCTAAGAGGCAAGAAGGCCATTCGTGAAGGTGTAGCCTCAGTTTCAGTGGAGACCCCAGGTGTTTGGAGATCCCAGGACCATGGGACGACTGCCAAGGACAGCAGCAGGTGTGGAATGGAGCTGGCCTGGGTCTGTGAGAAGGGCTTTGTGTGCTGTGGACAGCAGAGTCAGAGAAGTGGAGCTGCCAGAACCCTTTGGAGGCCAAATGATTGTGAGTGAATCCCAGATGTCCATCCTTGAGCTACTTTGCTGGACTTTGATTTTGCTTAGGTGTGCCCTATTCTTCCCTTTGAAATAAGATAGTACTTGTTTTGGATTTAACAGACCCCCCCCCATTAAGAGATGTTTAAAAGAGACTATGGAATTTTAAGTTTTTGGATTTTTTAAGAACTGTGGGGCTATTAAGGTTGTACTGTCTTATGTTGTGATATTAATGTTAAAGTTCACAAGGGGTCAATTGTGCTGGATAGCTTTATTGTCAACTTGACACACCTGGGTTGAGGGAGCCTCAATTAGGGAATTGCATTCATAGGACTGGCCTGTGGCCATGTCTGTGGGGCATCTTCTTGACGAGTGATGTGGGAGGGCCCAGTCCACTGTGGGTGGTGCCACCCCTGGGCAGGTGGGCCTATGTTGAATAAGAAAGTAAGCTGAGCAGGGGCCAGAGGAGCAAGCTAGAAAGCAGCATTCCTCCATGGCCTGTGCTTCAGCTCCTGCCTCTAGATTCCTGCCCTGGCTTCTTACCCTGGGCTCCCTGATGAACTGTGACCTGGGAGATGTAAGCTGAATAAACCGTTTCCTCCTCAAGTTGGTATTGGTAAGAGTTTTTTGTCACAGCAATGGAAAACCAAACCAGAACAGGCCCACTTATGTGAATTATGACATTTGTTGCCTTGCATATATTGAACCCACCCTTCATCTCTGGAATAAAGCCTAATTTATCATGGTCAATGATCTTTTAGATGTACGTCTGTATGCAGTTTGCAAATATTTTGTTGAGAATTTTTGCATCTATGTTCATTAAAGATATGGGCCTATAGTTTTCTTTTTTGGTTGTATCTTTACCTGGTTTTGGTAGTGATGCTGGCCTCATAGAAGGAATTTGGGGGTTCTCCCTCTGTTTATCTTTTTGAATAATTTAAGTAGTATTAGTTGTAGATCTTTAAATATTTGGTAGAATTCTGTGGTGAATCCATCTTGGCCTGGGCTGGTAGATGTCTGTTTTGTAGGGAGGTTTTGTATTACTGTTTCAATTTCCTTATATGTTATGGGTCTGTTTAAACTGTTGATCTCTTCTGGTTTAGCTTTGGTGGTTCCCATGATTTTAGATATGCATCCATTTCTCTTAGGTTTTCAAATTTAATAGAGTATAGGTTTTTACGTATTCCCTTATAATGTTCTGGATATTTTGGGTGTCTGCTGTGATTTTTCCCCTTTCATCTTTGATTTTGTTGATTAGATCTTTCTTTCTTTTTGTTAACTGGGCTAAGGGTCTGTCTATCTTGTTTAGGATCTCAAAGAACCAGCTCTTAGATTCATTGATTCTTTGTATTATTTTCTTTGTGTCTTCTCTCCTGCTGGGGTTGGGTTTCATTTGTTCTTGTCTTTCCAGAGTCTTCAGTTGCAAAGTTAAGTCAATATTTGTGCTCTTTCTGATTTTTTAATGTAGGCAATTAGATCTATAAACTTCCCCTTTAGGGCTGATTTTAAAGTGCCTCTGAGGTTTTTGTTTTGTTATATTATCCTTTTCATTTAATTCCAGGAATACTTTTAGTTCTTGTTTGACTCATTCATCATTCAGGAGTGTGTTATTTAATCTCCATGGTTCATGTAGTTACCAGGGCTTCCTCCAGTGTTTACTTTAAGCTTTATTGCATTGTAGTCTGATAGAATGCATGGAATTATTTCTATTTTTTTTTTGGTATTTGTTGAGGTTTGTTTTGTTCCAGCATGTGGTCAATTTTAGGGAAAGTACCATGGGGTTCTGAATAGAATGTATATTCTTTGGTGCTTGGGTGGAATATTTGGTAGATGTCTGTTAGGTCCATTTGATGTATGACATCATTTAATTCAGATATCTCTCTGTTTACTCTTTGTATAAATGACATTGCCTCTAATGGAGACAGTGGGGTATTGAAGTCCCCTAGTATTATTGAGTGGGGGGTCAATCTGTGTCTTAAAGTCCTTTAGTACCATTTTTATGAAATTGGGTACACCAGAGTTTGGTTCATATATGTTCATAATTGTAATATCTTCTTGGTCAATTGTTCCTTTGATAGAATGAAGTGACCCTCTTTGTCTCTGCTAATTAATTTTAGTTTGAAGTCAGACATTAGAATTGCAAATGCTGCTTGTTTCTTAGTGACATTTGCTTGGAATGTTCTTTTCCATCCTTTCAATTTAAGGTAGTGCCTGTCTTTGTAGACGATAGAGGTTTATTACAGAGAACTAAAGGATGGATTTTGTTTCTTAATTCATTCAACTATCCTGTGTCTTTTGATTGGGGAGTTCAGTTCATTGCTGTTTAAAGTTATTATTGAAAGATGTATGTTGGTTGCCATCATTTTGAAATATGTTTGCATTCTTGGTCTAATTTTGTGTTTCCACAATTAAACCTTCATTTTCTTTCTTTCTGTTTCCCCTTGGGTGTAGTTGTTCCTTTCTCCATTCTTTGTGTTGTTTCAAGTATTCTTTGAAGAGCTGTTTTTTGAGCATGTAATATTTCACCCTATTCATGTTGTGGGAGCTTTTTCTTTCACCTTCAACCATAATAGACGTTTTTGCTGACTAAAGTATTCTGGGTTGGCATCTATGGTCATTTAGAACTGGTAATACTTTGGTCCAGGCTCTTCTGACTTTCATAGTATGCACTGAAAAGTCAGCTGTAATCCTGTTGGGTTTTCCTTTATATGTGACTTGTTTTTCTTTTGCAGTTTTCAGTATTCTCTCTTTTTTGCTGTACATTTAGTGATTTTGGTGTGATATGCTGTGGGGAATTTATTTTCTGATCCTGTCTATTTTGGTGTATTCTATGTGCTTCTTTTATTTGTATGGGGATGTCATTCCTTAATTTCGGGAAATTGTCTTCTACAGTCCTGTTTAAGATCTGGTCAATACCGTTAATCTGAAATTATTCTCCTTCTTCTATGCCTATGATGTGTGGATGTTGTCTTTTCATGGTGTCCCACATTTCCCTCAGATTCCATTCCTGTGTTTTTAAATTTTTCTCACAATCTGCTTGAGTGGTCCAATTCTTCAACTTTATCCTCCAGTGTTGATATTCTTTTTTCCATTTCATTCATTCTATCTGTGAGACTTTCTCCTGTTGTTTCAAATTGTCTTATTCGGTTTTTACTTCCTTCATTTCAGCCTGATTTTTCTTCAGTATTTCTATTCCTTTGTGAATTCAGTCAGAAGTTTATCCCTACCTTCTTTTTATTCTTTGATTTGTTTGTTTGTGTGTTCTTTAAATTTTTTGACTTCTTTGATTCTTTTTATAATTTTTGTCCTATTAAATTCTGTGTCCTGAGCCATTTCTAGGGGGTTCTCCTGGTGAAATTCTTCTATGGACTGGTGGTGTTTGGTGGGAACATCGTATTTTGGTTTTCCATACTATTATTTTTCCATTGTGATTTTAGCATGTGGATTTCTTTTGTTGTTTGTGATTCTGATATGAAACTCAAGCCTTCCTTTGTTGAGCTGAATTCTGCTTCTATTTTTATTATTGGCATTTTCTTACTGAGTATGTAAACCTGGCTGGTCTAGGTTTTGGGTTTTCTTAGATTTTATATTGGAGGGAACAGATGGCTTCAGTCTAGCTACTCAAGGGCTCCCACAAAGCCCCAAGTCAGGCTCCAGTCAGGTACACTCAGGCTTCCTCTTAAGGTCTGGACCCCTACTAGTGAGCAGTCACAGCACAATTTGGGAAGTTCACTAAGAGAAGGCCTGATTTAGATGCTCTCAGGCAGTCTGCAAAGTCTGGGCCCCTTCTAAAAGGCAGAGAAACCTAGACCTGGGGTGGTAGGATGGACTGTAGGTGGTTGCAATATAGGAGCATGGTGACGTTGTGATTTGGGCAAGCTTACCACCACGTGGAGGCTGGATCCAGGCACTCTTAGGTGGTCTCCTATGGCCTGGGCACCTAGTGTAGCACAGAGAGGTCTAATCCTGACAAAGTGGGAGGGGTCATACGTGGTCCCAGTGTAGGGAGTTGGGCACTGTGAAATTTGCAGAAGCTCACCACCATGCACAGGCTGGATCCCAGTTCTTTCAGGCTGTCTTCTAAGGTCTCCACCCCTATTGTATTAATTATTTATTTTAACTTTATGTGTATAAGTGTTTGCCTACATGTAAGTTGTACCACATGTATGCAATAGTGGTGGTGGCCAGAGAGGGCATTAGATTTCCTGGAAGTGGAGTTAGGGATTATTCTGATATGCCATGTAGATGCTTGGAACTGAATGAGGATCCTCTGCAAGAACTAACAGTCTATAAGAGAGTTTTAAATTCTTTATGTTTGAGACATGGTCTCATGCATCGCAGTCTGCCCTTTTTGAACTCATTATATAGTCAAGTATGACCTTGAGCTCCTCGTTTTATTCAGGATTTCCGAAATGCTCCAAGATGCACAGCTGGATTTGGAAAATCTTCAGCTTGTTTATGGAGCAATTTATATCCTATTCAGAAAGTCATTGACCAAGCCATTGTCAAGTATTTTCCCCATGTATTTCTCCATTATTTCAGCAATTCCAGTTTTAATCTAAGGTCTTGTTATGTTTACTTTTGTATAGGGTGTGAAAGACATGTCTTGTTCTAATCGTCTAAGTGTGGAGATGTACTTTCCACAGGGCCATTTTTCATAAGCTTTTTTCCTCTACAAAGATTTTTGATAATTTTGTTGAGAACCAGATAGTTGTGGTTGTGTAAATATATTCTTGAGTCATCCTCTATTTCACTTCATTCATATGTTACTGTTTTGGACTGTATATTAGTCAGGGTTCTCTAAAGAAGCAGAACTGATAAAGTCAATATATATTAGATTATATATAAGTATATAAGTATATTAGATTAGCTTACAGGATAGAGTCTGAGCAATCCAACAATGGCTGCACCACACTGGAGAGGCTGAATATCAGGTAGTTGATCAGTCCATGAGGCTTGAGATCTGCTAGTCTTCAGTCTACGTTGGAATTTGAAGTTGGTCACAGCATCAAGTTGGTCACAGCAGCAGGATGAACTCATCAGTGAGAGAGAAGGCAAGTGACCAAAAGCAAAAGCTCCCTTCTGCCATGGCATTTTATAAGGGCTGCCATCAGATGGTAACACCCAGAGTTAGGGTGGGTCTTCCAACTTCAAATGATCCAATCAAGAATGTCTCTTTCATTTCAGCTAATCCCAGATCCAGTCAAGTGACACCCAAGATTAGCCATCAGAGACCAATATCTTCTTAGTTTTTACATTTATTTTTATTAGTTTCAATTATGTGTCTTGGGGAGGTGGGCAGGTTTGTGCACCTGAGTGTAGGTGCCTATGGAATCCTGAGGTATGGAATCTTCTGGAACTGGAGTTACAGGCATTTATGAGCCATCTAGCATGAGTGCTGGGAAATAAACACAGGTCCTTTTCATGAGCAGTATGTGCTCTTAACCTTTGGGCTATCTCTCCAGTCCCAATAATTTGTTATTTTTCTTGATAATGCTCTTCAGAATAATTGATGGGCATGGTGAGATATTTTGCATTAACTTTTTTATAATTTCAATGCATTTTATTCAAAATATATCTTAAAAGAACTAAAGAAATAGGATTTCTTTAAATTAATAGACAATTTGGAAGTCATTACACATTTTTGAAGGGGAACACTAAAGTTTATTATAGTCATGAATAGTATTTCTTTAAATTAATAGACAATTTGGAAGTCATTACACAACCTTTTCAAAGGGCAACACTAAAATTTATTATAGTCATGAATGAACATGTAAATATACTTATAACTGTTTAATGATTATTTTCACTTATCTCTCTATTTAGCTTTAAAGAAGAATTTTATTAATAACATTCAACAATACCTACAAAAATACTTAAAATATTAGACTAATAAAATATTAGTAATTCACTGGACTTCCATGTAATCATGTTACTAATCAAAATATAGTTCATTTCAAATATTCAGGATTGGCTGTTTTGAATTAGCAGGGGGCTGAAGCCCAGCACTGCTACTTTACACTGAAGTGCTTTCTTAGTGCACTCGATAAATAAAGCAAATCAACCTTTTGATGTCATTCATGAATTTTGCATAAGGCATTATTAATTCACAGTGCAACTAATATTAATGATGCCTTGATAATGTACTATGGATTCATCAGCTCTTATGCAGCAACTAGTGAAACAAATTATCACATGATCCCTAGAAAGCAAGACATATTGAATTTATTCCCAAATCAAACTAACAAATAGTGTACAGTCTTCAAAAAGCCACAGAACTGGGAACACAACTATGTTTCCTGTAGATATGATTCTATCTACACATGTGTCAATATACATTTTTGTGTATTCATATTTTTATGTAAATATAATAATTTATAATCATATCTTACACAATATTTTTTTCCATTATTAATATTCTGACTTGGCATAATGTCTTCCTTTTTTTTTTTTTTGAGACAGGGTCTCCCTGTAGTCTCAGCTGACCTGGAACTCACTATATAGACATGCCAGAATTACTCTTTTCATGCAGGGTGGCTGAGCCAGTTGCTATTATTTTTTTCTGTATGAGCTTTACAAATGTTTTTATCCCATTTTCTCAAGAGTATATTAGATTTGGGGATCTGGAGAAATGCCTCAGTGGTTAAGAGCACTGGCTGTTCTTCCAGAGGACCCAGTTTGGGTTCCTAGCACCGATATGGCAGTCAGCAACCATCTATAACTCTAATTCCATGGGATCTGACACCCTCTCTGGCCTCTATTGGCACTGCATACACATAGTGCACTTACATACATGCAGGGAAAATATTCACACATAAAATATAAATAAATAAGATTATATTAGATTTCACTGAATGTGTAGATGCCTTTCATTAAAACTTCATTTTGTTCACACTAATTCCATCAATCCATGAATACAAAATATATTTTCTTATTCTAGTATTTTCTTCAATTTCTTTTGCCAGTGATTTACACTTTTAATTGTAAGGTTCCTTAGCCTCTGTGTAGAGGAGTCTTCCTAGATAGTGAACTTTTCCTTAAATTCTCATAAATTACATAGCTTTCCTCATATCCTTCTCAACATGTTCATTGTTCACATGCAGAAAAGGTACAAGGGCTCAGTAGCGGGCTTGCCTAATGTCAACAAAGTCCTGGGTTTGATCTCCAGCACTACAGAAAACTAGGAGTCAAAGTGCATACCTGTAATCACAGCACTCAGAAGTGGAAACAGGAGGATTGGAAGTTTAAGACCACCCTCATCATATAGCCAGGCATGGTAGCACATGCCTTTAATCCTAGCACTCAGGAGGCAGGCAGATCTCTTTGAATTCAAGGCCAGCCTGGTCTACCTAGTAAGTTCCAGGACAGCTGGGCCTACAGGGAGACCCTGTCTCAAAAAAAATCATCATCTACATAGCATGTTTGAGGCTAAACTTGGCAATACAAGACTCTTCCAAAGTGATTGAATGGGATAAAAATGTAGCTCAGGGGCATACAGTTTGGCTAGTATATGTACTGTGTAGATGTAACTTTGACCTACATAAAAAGAAAGAAACATGGGGGCTGGAGAGATGGCTCAGCAGTTAAGAGAACTGGCTATTCTTGAAGAAGGCCTGGGTTTGAATCCCAGCACTCACATGGTAGATAATAACTGTCTATAGCTCCAGTTTCAGGGGCTCTGATGCCCTCTTCTGTCCTCTGCTGGCACTGCACAACACGGATTCACTTACCCACATGCAGGCATAACATTCATACATAAATAAAAATAAATGTAAAGTTATTGGTTTTTACGTCAATTTTGTAACCAGATCTTTTTTGAAAGTGTTTAGCAGACATAAAAGTATTTAGCAGTAGCCCTTCGGATCTTCTCAGTGTAGGTTCATGTCACTTGAATATTAGAATAGCAATTTTCCCCTTCCTGTTTATATCCCTTTATTCAAAATCTGTTTACCTGGACATGGTGGTATGTGCCTCTAATTCCAGCCCTCAGGAGACAGAGGCAAGTGGATTTCTGAGTGTGTTCTAGGTCAGCTAGGGCTACAGGGAATCACTGTCTTGAAAAAAAAGATTTTAATAAGACTGAAGGAAAAGAATGGAAACACTATATTATTGCTAATTTTAATGTACATTCATTATGTTGACATTTTCTCCTATTGATTTCTTTTTCTGGAATATTTTTGTCATGAAGAGATATTGACTTTTGTTAGACTGTGTGCATCAGTTATAATTTATTTTTTGGTCTTTTTGAGACAGGGTCTCCCTGTACTCCCACCTGGCCTGGAGCTCACTTGATCTCACAGAGATCCACCTGCCTGTGGCTCCCAAATGCTGGGATTAAAGGCATGTGCCACCATGCCTGGCCTTGTTTGCATTAATTAATAAAGCATGTTACCATATTTCATTTATATGTGGTATTAGAGTCATTGTTTTGCATGAGTTTATTTGTTGTGGCACACATGAAATGAAATGAACATAATGATGTACAATATTTGTAAATTTGTAAATTGTAAAATAATTCGGTTTGTAAGTATTTAAGAATTTTTTTTTTTTTGGTCTTTTTGAGACAGGGTCTCCCTGTAGCCCCAGCTGTCCTGGAACTCACTACTTAGGCCAACTCAGGCTGGCCTTGAACTCACAGAGATCCACCTGCCTCTGCCTCCCAAGTACTGGGATTAAAGGCATGCACCAACATGCCCGGCTCAAGTATTTGAGAATTTTTAAAAAGTTGGTATGAGTACTTTGCCTGCATATATGTATATGCATCATATGTATGACTGGTGTCTGTAGAGGATAAAGAAGGATATTGGATCCCCTGGAACTGGAGTTTCAGAATATTATGATGTGTTGTATAGGTGCTGGAAACTGAACCCAGGTCCTCTGCAAGGGCAGCAAGTGCTCTTAACTGCTAAGCCAGCTCTCCAGCTCCCAGTATGTAAATATTTTATTAAAGATTTTTCATGGATGTTCATCAAGTAAGTTACTATAGAGTGTTTTTTTATTTATAATTTTTTATTTGCTATTGTTTTGCTTTTAAGTTTAAAGAAAATTTGATTCAAGAATTAAAAAAATATTTTATTATTTTTATGTGTATGAGTGTATTGCCTGCATATAGGTAAGTGTATCCATGTCAGGCAATGCCTGCGAGGACAGAAGAGGCTGTTAGATTCCCTGGAACTGGAGTTACAGACAGCTGTTAGCTGCCATGTGGGTGCTGGGATTCAAACTTGGGTCTTCTGCAAGAACAACCAGTGTTCTTGACTGCTGAGCCATCTCTCCAGCCCCTGATTAAAGAATTTCATACAATTAACTTTTGTTATGTTCAGACTTACTCCCCCTGTCTCCACCCTTGTCTCAACCTCCCTATCCCCCAACTTCATGGGAAAATGAAAAATCCCATCCATCTTACATAATATACCTCTGAGCAGGGTGCTGAAGAAATCATATTTCACTAGAGTGTCAGTTATCTATAATTCTTTCACAAAGGTGTGCCAAAGTGAGGGCCCACTCCCTTTCCTTTGTGCATGGTTTTCCCTCAGAATACATCCAGGGGATTTTCACTCTTAATTTCCATTTCTTTTACAAGCTGCTTAGGAATGTCAAGTAGGGATTTCTCTTTTTCTCAATGGTCAGAAACACTTGTTTTTTTCATCAAAGTTAGTTGTTTGCAGCCCTTGCATGCAGGTTACTCTTTGGCTGTTTCAAGGCTTTACTTAGCACAGTGACCCCACTGTGGACCAAGGTGTTCTCCAACAGGTGGATTCCCCACAAGGTTTTTACCATGGGTAAAAGAAGCATCTAGTTCCTCACAGCAGGCAGGAATTAGCTCAGGTCTTGACAGCCACTGGGTGATGATGATGGTGCACGTGGGTGGCCATGTCCAACCTGGGTGTATAAGTGGCCATGTTGGGCTGGCCCTGCCCAACTGGTATATGTTGGTGGCCAGGCCAGCATGGCCCCACTGGTGCACATGGATGACTAGGCCAGCTCCACCCTGCCAGTGTTATATTCCTTCTTGTATGTATCAAAACTCACACTGAACTGAAAAATGAGTTCTGAGATGCAAAAAGAGATTTATCTCTTTTTGCACCTGTTTTTCATGACTTTGTCCACTAGTTAACAATTATTTTTTGTTTTTTTTTGTTGTTGTTGTTTTCTTTTTGAGACAGGGTCTCCCTGTAGCCCCCAGCTGCCTGGAACTCTATGTAGATCAAGATGGCCTCGAACTTACAGAGATCTGCCTGCCTTTGTCTCCCAAGTGCTGAGATTAAAGGCCTGCATCACCACACTCGGCCTTATTTATTAGTTTTATAATTATATGTATTGGTGCACGGATGTAGATAGGTGCATCTGTGTTGTGTGATGCCCGTGGAGGTCAAAAGAGGGTATCTGAGCCCCTAGAACTGGAGTTATGAACAGTTGTTAGCTGCCATGTTGGTGCTGAACCTGGGACCTCTGCAAGAGCAGCCAGTGCTAACAACTGAGCCATTTCTCCAGCCCAATTATTTGTTTTTTTTTTTAAATACTATTTTTATTTTATATGTATGAATGCTTTACCTTCTCATATGTAAGTGCACCAGATGCATGCAATGTCCATGGGGGCCAAAAGAGGACCCTCTGGAAGTGGAATTACAGAATGGTTGTTAGTTGCCATGTGTGTTCTGGGAACCAAACCTGGGTTCTCTGCAAGTACAGCCAGTGCTTTTAACCACTGAGGGTCAGCCTGATTGTCATAGTGAATTCTAAGCTACTTGGGATCACAGGGAGACCCTGTCTCAAAAAAAAAAAAACCAAAACAAAACAAAACAACAACAACAACAACAAAAAGAGGGGGCTGGAGAGATGGCTCAGCAGTTTAGAGCACTAGCACTGGCTGCTCTTGCAGAAGACCCAGGTTCAGTTCCCTGCACCTACATGATGGCTAACAACTGTCCTTAGCTCCAGTTCCAGGGAATCTGACTCCATCTTCTTATCTCTGCAGTATGGTACACTTGTACACATATAGACAAAATACTCATACATATAAAATAAAAATAAGATAATTTTAAACAAACAGAAATTATTTTATAAGGTCTATAAGGGATAGACAATACAATATTTTAAGTTCTCTTAGTTCCCTTGCCTCATGTGCATTCAGCTACTTGGAGGCTCCAGATTGATGCATCTACTTCTCTAAGACCCAAATCCATGCTCTAGTTTGAATATCAATTCTAGTTTCATCTGCTTTACAAGTTGGAAATATTAAAAAAATATTGGAAAAGTGCTAAGTCAGCTCCACTCCCATTTTCCATTTTGGGAAATGTACAATGACGATTAACTGGAAACTTGTTAGAGAGACTTAGCCAAACTCGCTCATCTACCTCTCCCTTTTGCCCTAACAGTTCCCTTCTATTTACATTCCCCATCTCTACTTACTCTCTCTATATCAACCCAATACTAGTCTCTAATCTTACTTTTATACAGATTTGTTTTACTTCGCACTCGCAACCACAATGATTAATATATACTACTATCGATGTCCCTTTACTCCTCAAATTAATTGGTGCTTAAGAGGTGACTGTTTTCAGGTAACTGTTACTCAGTTTTCATAGTACACCTATACCAACCTAGTGACCGTTGTTGTAGACAGTATTCTACACTCAAGAAAGTACCAGGGCTGTTGCCTAGTGCCTGAACATCAGCCTAACAGAGGAAAGCAACATCTAAGTTGTACTGCAACCGTATCTCTCCTAAACATTGCAAACTCAGGGCTGGAAAGATAGCTTAGTGGTTAAGAGCACTGGCTGCTCTGGAAGAAGATGTAGGTTTGATTCCCAGCACCCATGTGGTGGCTAACAACCATCTGTGACTACAGTTCCAAGGGATCTGATGCCCTCTTCTGACTTTCATGGGCATTGCATGACACAGATGCTTTTACATACATGCAGGCAACATACTCATACACACACATACACACACACACACACACACACACACACACACACAACTCTTCCACTGAAAGAAAAAAAGATGACTTAAATAAATTCAACACCACCACTCCAGATGTGCAAGTACTAACACAAAAGCACAAGTAATGTGAAAAGCCAAGCCAACATGTGTCCTCCGAAAACTACCAATGCCACAGTAAATGACATGCAATGAAAGTGACAGTGATGGTATTCTGGACAAAGAATTCAAAGGATGATCGTAAATGTTCAAAGAAATCAAAAAGGGCTCAATGAAAGAAGGAAGTCAATAAAGGATATGAAAATGGAATTCACTAAAGGAGAACCTAGCTGAAATCCTGGAGTAGAGATGAAAACACTTGCATTATAATTTGTTTTGTTGTTGTTGTTTCTTTTTTTCTTTTCTTTTTGGAGTCAGGGTCTCACTGTAGCCCCAGCTGACCTGGAACTCCCTATGTAGACCAGGCTGGCCTTGCTCTAGCAGAGATACCTGCCTTTGCCTCCTGAGTGCTGGCATTAAAGGCACCATCACACCCAGCCTTCATTATAATTTCTAAAAAATTAGACTGCAAACTAAAATTATTCAGAAGAGACAAAGGAGATCACTTTGTAATGATTAAGGAAACAGCCCATTGGGATATTACAATTCGAAATATATGTTTACCAAACATAGGTGTATCAAATTTCATGACATATTTGTCTACCAGATATAAAGCCACAGATTAACTCCAATACACTAAAAGTGGGTGACTTCAGTATCCCACTCTCATAAATATGCACTGAGCCATCTCTGCAGCCCCTCAGTCAGCATTCTTATGTAACCTAGGCCCATCTGCCATGGGATGGCACTGCCCACAGCGGGATGAGCCCTCCCATATCAATTAGCAATGAATACCTCTCAGACATGCCCACAGACCCATGGGCCTGTCTGATGGAGGGAATTCTTCAGTTGAGGTTCCCTCTTCCGAAATGACTCTAGGTTTGTGTGAAGTTGACAGCTGAAGTTAACTATATGGTCAAAGTGTTGAGAAAAGTGACTGTTGAATGGTCAGCCCTAAGTGGGATATCTATTTTGTAGTGTTTTCTTAGACTTCTTTTGATCAGCTGCCCTGATATTGTTTATTTATCCCTGTGGCCCCATGAGTGTGCTTAGTCCTCTCTTCAGTCTGATGTATTTTTTCCAGTATCCTCTGTCCAGATGGCTTAGTAGTCATAAACTCCTTTCGTCTGCTTTTATCACGGAAAGTTTTTCTTTTCCTTTCATTTTTGATCATTGTTTTGCTGGGCATGATAGTCTGGATTGGCAGTTGTGGTCTTTCAGAACTTGAACTATATCTTTGCAGGACCTGCTGGCTTCAAAAGTTTCTATCAAATAATCTTAGGTGTCATTCTGATGGGCCCGTCTTTATGAATAACTTTACCTTTCTCTCTCAAATATTTTAAATTCCGTTCTTTGTTCTGTGTTTTTAGTGTTTTAGGTATAATATGTTATGGGAAGTTTCTTTTCTGGTTCTGTTTATTTGGTGTTCTGTAGGCCTCTTATACCTGGATGGACATCTCTTTCTGGAAAATTTTCTTCATTGATTTTATTAAAAATATTTTATGTGCCTTTGGTATGACAGTCTTCTTTCTCTATGTCCATAGTTAGATGGGTCTTTTCATGGTGCCCCAAAGCTCTTCCTTATTCCATTCGTATATTTTATTTTTTCTCTTACCATCCTTGGTGGTGCACACCTTTTATCCAGCCCTTGGGAGGCAGAGCCAGGCCTATTTCTGTTTGAGACCAGCAGTTCCAAGATAGCCAGAGATGAGACCATGTCTCAAAATATATAATTAAATTAAATAAAAAGCAAAAACATCAACAACATTTTATCATTGACCTTTACTGAGTGATCTAGTTCCTCTACTTTGTCTTTCACTACTGATACTCTGTTTTCCTCATGACTGGTGAGGCTTTTCCTTGACGTTTTTATTGGCTTATTGAGATTCCTGTTTCCAGCATAATTTGAGTTTTCTTCAGCAATTCTCTCTCTCTTTATTGTACTCTTTAAAAGTTTTTAAACATTGAGGGCACCTGTGGAGATCAGAGGACAACTTGTGGGAATTGCTTCCTTCCTTCTATCATATGGGTCCCAGGCACCAAACTCAGGTCCTCTGGCTTTGCAGCAAGCACCCTTATCTTCTGAGACATTTTGCTGGCTCTCTGTGTTGAATTCTATTTTCATATCTCGGATTGACTTCCTCATTTTATTCAACTCTTTTGCTTTGTTTTCTTAGATTATATTTGTATTTTTTTGAGTTTTTGAACATAATTATAATTATTCATTTGAATTCTTCATGTGAAAAATCAGGTCATCCTCAATAGGGTTAATTGCTTTGGGATTAGTCATTTTTGGTGGGGGACATGTCATGATTTTTTGTTTTTGTTGTTTCTGCTCTGGGACTTGCATATCTAATGTAGTTTGTTGGTTGAACCAACCTCCCTCCTTCCTTCTCCTTCCCTCCCTCCCTCCCTCCCTCTCTCTCTCCCTCCCTCTCTCTCTCTCTCTCTCTCCCTCTCTCTCAATGAACAGAAGACGGCAACTGTGTGGCTGACCTGGGTTGGAAGTCGTGCCCACAGGGTAAAAGGTGTGAGCATATCAGTCTCCTAAACTGGTAGGCTTCCTTCCTTCCTTCCTTCCTTCCTTCCTTCCTCCCTCCCTCCCTCCCTCCTTCCTTCCCTCCCTCCCTTCCTTCGTTCCTATTTAAATCACCTGTCTTCTTCAGTGGTAGTGCATACAATGTTCAAGACAGGGCTAAGTTGTAAGAAAACAACCAAGAGTTGTTTTCCTTGGTAAGACTGGTATTTGAGGCTGCAAGTTCTATCCCTGGTCTTCTTTTGAGAGTTCACTACTTTCTCCTCTAACTTTCATTATCTACTGGTCAGCACACCCCTTGCTGGGCCTTGCTGGGCCATGCAGCCTTCTGGTGTGGCTCTCCACACTTGGATGTTTTACCATAAGTCACTTCTGGTCAACCAGAGATTGGAGGTATGAGATGTGGGAGGCTATGGGGAGATAAGAAGTGGGCCTGTCCAGGGGTGCAGGACTAGGGTACCTAGGGTACCTTGGGGGTGGAGGAGAAGGCAGGATGTGAGGGTAATCAGGATGGTGACCACACAGACAGAAGACCTGTGACAGGGATATACAGAAGGATGAGAAGGGGAAAGGTCCTGGGATAATTCCAGGGACTCGGAAGTTGCAGGTGTTGGGGGTGTTCTCACCATTGGTGGAGAGGAGGCTGTTGCTGACCAGAAAGGCTGTTACACTGGTCCAGAAGGACTGGGGCCACTATGGAGGTGTGTGGTTGTATTATAGGCACAGGTCAGAGTCCTGAAAACACTCGCTGAAGTTTCCAGTTCTTATGTCCCAGGAAGAAGACCTGTACTGGGTCACATGTTAGAAAGGGAAAGCAGTACTGAGAAGGGGAATAGGTAGTGAGTAGGTAAAGGCATATGTTCAAAAAGTCCTGGGCCAAGAGGTTCATAACCTTTACAGGTCATTCACATAGCATCCACATTTGTATAGAGTGGACCTTTCTCAAGAATGCTGTTTATTACATGTAGCTCAGGAAGAGAGCAGCTTCCAGGTTTTGGGCAATGGGCTTCCTTCATATGGCAAACTTGATGGCACTTTATCCAGTGCCTACTGCCCTGACATAATCCTGGCAGTTCTTTTTAAAAATTATTTATTTATCTATCTATATGTTTATTTATTTATTTTTATTGAATTTTTGTGAATGTCATATATCGTGATCATATTGGCCCTCTCCCCTATCTGCATACATACCCTCATAATCCCCTCACTAGGTTTCATATATTGTCATATATATTAAGGCCTATGAAGCCAAGTTTGTGTCCTCAAATGTCCTCTGGTGTGAATCCATCTATTGAAGCCTGATCAACCTATCTAGCATCACTCCCTTAAAGAAAACTAAGTCTCCCTCTCCCAGTAGTAGTCATTGGTTGCCAATAGTGTCTCAGATAAGGTGGGGGCTCCTTACCCGTTCCCCCATTTCTGTGCTGGTTTTTGTCTGCTGTGAGCTTGTGTAGGTCTTGTGCGTGCTGTCACCATTGCTGTGAGTTCAAATGAGCAGCTTCTCAGCTGTCTGTAAAACTCTGTTTTCTTGTGGACATCTGCCACCCCTGGCTCTTACAGTCTTTCTGTCTCCTTTTTCACAGTGGTCCCTGAGCCCTGGGTGGCAGTGGTTTGATATAGGTGTCCTGCCCAGGGACAAACACTCTGTGGTGCCTTATTCTCTGCACTTTGGCAAGTTGTGGCTTTCTGGGTTAATCACCATCTGTTTCATGAGGAAGCTTTACTGTGAGAGTTTAGAGATGCATTAATATGCTTTCTGTGCCCTGTTCTGCTAAGTCCCCTGAGCCTTAGGTGTAGAGGTTTCATTGTAGATGTGTCACTTAGGGTTGGGCTCCTCACAGACATTTACTCTCTGTGTTTGACCAGCGTAGAACTCTGTAATAGTCTCCATCTTTTGCAAAAAACTTTTTTGATGAGTGGTAAGAAGTATACTTGTCTACAAGGATACATGTTTAGAATGTAGTAAGAAATTATGTTGGTCTAGGGATGTGATAAAAGTAGGCTTTTCTCAAGGATCAGTGACCTCTCCAGTCATGTGTATTTGGCTCTGTTTACAGTACCACACATGAGTTCCCTCCCATTGAGCTCCCTCCCTATCAATTAGATAGCTGTTGATTACCCCCAAGGTAAAAGTGCTACTACCTAACTGATATAGATTGCTTCATTGTAGATGTGTCACTTAGGGTTGGGCTCCTCACAGACATTTACTCTCTGTGTTTGACCAGCGTAGAACTCTGTAATAGTCTCCATCTTTTGCAAAAAACTTTTTTGATGAGTGGTAAGAAGTATACTTGTCTACAAGGATACATGTTTAGAATGTAGTAAGAAATTATGTTGGTCTAGGGATGTGATAAAAGTAGGCTTTTCTCAAGGATCAGTGACCTCTCCAGTCATGTGTATTTGGCTCTGTTTACAGTACCACACATGAGTTCCCTTCCACTGAGTGGGTCATACACCCAATTAGACAGCTTTTGATTACTCCCAAGATAAGAGTGCCACTACTGCACCAATAGAAATGGTTTGCTGGGTCATTGTTGTGTTTATTAAGCTTTTCAGCTTGGTAGGACCGCTCTGGTTTTCTTCCTTGGCAGCTTTCCTAGTATCCTATGATCCTATGAGAGCTAGTCTTCAGGGAGGTGGCTTCCAGCTCAGTTCCAGCTCAATTGCTCCAAGTCCTGTGTCCAAAATATGACCCGCCTTCAACAATAAGGTCTTACCTTCAAGTTCTTGGAGCCAAACAAGGGCTGTGGCAATATTCTCTGTTATTTTGGTGACCAATAACTTGAAGGGTGGTTTCTCTTGCCTGACACTATGTTTTTTTCCTTTGGTTATATAGCCTTCAGCTACACATATGCATATATATATATATAGAGAGAGAGAGAGAGAGAGAGAGAGAGAGAGAGAGTATGTTTTTCAGTAGGACTTCAAACTAATATATTTCCTTCTGGCTTTACACCATCTAAGCATTACTTCTCACACCGCTCACTACCCCTGTATAACCCATCCTACTCCCTTCCCAGTCAAAGTACCCCCATTGTTCACATTTCCCCTCAATAACACCTGCTTCCTACCATCCTCCTCTCTAGAGTTCCTTTCCATTTTCCTGCTCCTGCTGTTACATCAGGATAGATACTCACATCTACGGTTTTAAGCAAAGATCTACAAATGAGACAAAGATATACAAATGAGACAGAACATATGTTGCATGTTTTTTGAGTCTGTTACTTCACTTAGTGTAAGAGCTTCCAGTTCTATCTAATTACCTGCAAATTTCATGATTTCATTTTTCTTTACTGCTGAGTAGAACTGTTTTGTGAATGTACCATATTTTCATTATCCACTCATCAGCTGAGGGACATTTAAGTTTCTTCCATTTCTTAACTATTGTGAAAAAAAAGAAGCAACAAACATGGCTGCACAGGTGTCTCTGCAGTAGGATGAATCCTTTGTGTACATGCCAAGGAGTGGTATAACCAGATCATATGGTAGAATTACTTTTTTAAAGAGTTCTTCACACTGTAGACATAAAAACATGGTACTGGCACAAAAATGGACATGTAGGTCCATGGAACAAGATAGAAGACCCAAACATGAATGCACACAATTTCAGGCACTTGATAGTTGATAAAGGTGCCAAGAACACACACTGGAGGAAAGACAGCATCTTCAACAAATAGAGCTGGCAAAACTGGATTTCCACATGTAGAAGAATGAAATTAGACTTATATCTGTCACTCCAAATGGATCAAATACCTCAAAGTGAAACCTGAAATACTGAATTGGTTAGAAGAAAACATAGGCAGTGCCATACAGTGCACCTGCAGAAAAGAACTTCATTTAAAAAATTTTTTTGATTGATTTATTTTTATTTTATGTGTATGAGTGTCATGCCTGTATGTGTATAAGCATACCCATGTTGTGCAGTACCCACTGATGACAGAATAAGGCATTGGATCCCCTGGAAGTGGAGTTACAGATGGTTGTTAGCCACCATGTGGGTGCTGGGATTCAAACCTGGATCTTCTGCAAGAATAGTCAGTACTCTTAACTGCTGAGGTATCTCTCTAGTCCCGTAAAGGTCTTTCTAAATTAAAATCAATTGCTCAAATGGGACTTCATTAGACTAAAAAGCTTTATATAGCAAAAGAAACAATAAATTGAGTGAGGAGAAAATCTTCATCAGCCATATGTCTGACAGAGGATTAATATCCAGAATATACAAAGAACAAAAAAGAAAAAAAGAAATAAGAAAACAAACGACCCAATTAAAAAATGGGTTATGGATCTGAACAGAGAGCTCTCAAAAGAAGAAATAGCTAAGAAACACCTTTAAATGTGTTCAACATTCTTAGCAATTTGGGGAAATGCAAATCAAAACCATCTTACCCTAGTCAGACTGGTTAAGATCAAGAGAACAAATGCCACCAAATGCTGGCAAAGATGTGGGGAAAAGGAAACCCTGATTCACTATTGTTGGGACTGCAAACTGGTGTGACCACTGTGGAAAACACTATCCATTTATTTTTATTTTATGTGTATGAGTGTTTTGTCTGTGTTATATAAGTGAACCATGTGTATAAACACACAGAAGCCAGAAGAGGGAGTCAGAGCTTCTGGAACTGGACATATGAATGGTTGTTAGCTGCCATGTGGGTGCTGGGAACTGAATCCAGGTCCTCTGCAAGGACAGCAAGTGCTCTTAAACACTGACTCATCTCTCCGGTTCCCCTGGAATTCCTAAGGCCACCATCTGTGACGCTGCACATCAGCATGCACAGAAGGAGTGCAACATCAGGCACTGGTTGGTTTCTGACTGAAACCAGCTTGGGGAGGAAAGGGTTTATTTGGCTAACATGCCAGATCACAGGCCTTCACTGAGGGAAGCCAGGTTAGGGACTCAAAGCAGGAACCTGGAGGCAACAACTGAAGCATAAACCCTGGAGGAACACTGCTTACTGGCTTGCTCTTCTGGTTTGTGGCCAGCCTATTTTCTTTGTTTCATTTGGGGGGTTGTTTGTTTTGTTTGTTTGTTGAGACAGGGTCTCCCTGTAGCCTCAACTGGCCTGGAACTCACTGTGTAGACCAGGCTGGCCTCCATCTCACAGATACCTACTTGCCTCTCTCTCCCAAGTGCTGAGATTAAAGCTGTGCACCACCATGCACCGACCCTGTCTGCTTTCTTATACCACCCAGGAACACCTACCTAGGGGTGGCACCACCTACTGTGGGCTGGGCTCTCTCACATCACTTGACAATCAAGAAAATGCTCCACAGACATGGCCACAGGTCCATCTAACAGAAGAAACTCCTAAACTGAGGGTCTCTACAGGTATATGCCTGTAGTTCCTGCACTTTGGAGGCAGAGGAGGAAATTCAAAGCAGGTATGTCAAGTTGACAACTGAAGCTTCCCATGACACTGCTTGAGCACATCTGAGCATTCACCCTGGAATGGTGCAGCAGACTGGGGAATGGCTGGTGTGTCCCAGAGACCTGATTCCTCCAAGGAGTGGGGCCTGCCACCGAGAATGGACTGCAGAGGGGCTTCTGGGAGCCATCTTGGGACAGAAGCCACGAGCCTTCAGGAAAGCACAGTGGCAGGTGTGGAGAAAAAGATGGCCCTGGCATCTCACCCACGTCGGGAGATGGGGCATTTATCAACCTGGAATGAGACTGTGGGCTCAAGATGCATGGGTGAAAGTTAACAGAGACTGTGGATAGGTGGGGAAGTGATCTGGAACTGTGGTGGCCCACTGCGCAGAGCTGAGTGCTGGGTGCTGGGCATTAGTCTCTGTAAGTTTCTCCATCCCCACAAGATATAAACTATAATAACTTCACATAAAAATATATTATATGGTTTGTCTGATAGAATACGAGAACTGAGAGAACTCTGGTGACAAAATTCGTGCAGCTGGCACAGTGGTGTTAAAAATGACAAACCACAGAAGTGTGGAAAAAGCTAGAGAGCTGATGGTGGTGCTGATGTCTTTTTTACAATGGATTATAAAATATCTAACTAAAAAGAGGCCAATCAGAAGTGTGGACCACAACGATGTTGTAAATGTGGGGGTATGTTGCCGGTATGTGAAGATTTGTTAAAGGTTTTCCAGAGGCTAGAAAAACTTTTACCCCCAAACGGAGCACCCAGAGAGGGGGCATGGCCACTTTGCATAATAAAAGATGTGTGGCGGGGAGTAGGACACTTTAACTTGTGTAAGGTCCAAGGACTCATAGGAAAAGACAGATAATAGTAATAAAGAAAATGACCTAAAAATGAAAGTAGCTAAGGCTGCCCCTCAGATTCAACCATTGATACAAAAGGAAAAAAAGCTAACAGTGCTGTAGCTAGGAAATACTCCACACTGAAACTGTTAAAACTAGGAAAAACTTACAAGCAAGCAGAAAGCCCCTAGCCACGTGGCTTATGAGAGTATGGGACATGGGAGAAAATGATATCAGTCTAAGTCCTTCAGAAGCTTCACAGCTGAGTTATACAACCACCCATGTGTCCTTGCAATATAGGCTGTTCAACCTAGGCCAATGCAGTGGGGAGCAGTCCTTAATGGGATGGCTGGTTGAAGGCATTGAGGATACATGGTCATCACCAAGGGAGACTAACATGATTAGCAGGGGCTGGAGGACTATAAAGGAGGGGCAGGCATTACTGAGAGAACTAGGTATGAGAAAAGCAATATATAATGGCTAGTTCACTGGGCCAGATAAGACAGTGTTCACCAGAGATATGAAGGAAAGCTTAATTCAACTGGGACCTCAAGAATGGTATGGGGCTTTACTGGTTTTAGTAAGCCCTTTAATGGGACAGGATCTTTGTAAGGTGAGACAGGATTTGGCAAATCTAAATGATGCTGACCAGCATGTAAAACGTGTCTGTAGAATAACAGAATGCCCTATGAAAGATATAAAAGAGACAAGACAGACAAAATGGCCCATTTGGGTTACTTGAAGACAAATGTGGCAAGACTTATGTAGAGCCCAAATTCCCAGAGAAAAGATTGATAGAAAACCAAATTTGGTACAAAGGAGTTTTTGGAAGGCTTTAAAACCAGAGGAACAGTTTACAAAAGGCATTCAAAGAATAAAAACTGTCCCAGGGATGGTTAAGAATCCACAAGGATTAAGTAAGTTGCATTTCTCTTCTCATAAAGGCTATACTAGGGGTGGAAGCAGTTTTTCCCACCAAGTTCTCCCCCAGCAGCCAGGTGTGGTCAATGGAGAAATGACCAATATGGCTACAGTCAGGAGGCAGACCCAGAGCCTGTCTGACTCAGGGAACCAACAAGTGCAGCAGGGACAGGAGAAGCCCTCTGCCTCCTTAGCCCGGTTCAGGGTCAGGCAATTGGAGCCAACACCTGTAAGTGTATCAAGAATAAAAGAATACAAAGAGACTCCATATAAAATCCCCCAAGTGTGAAATGACTCCAAAGGGATATCTAAAAATTATAAAGAGCTAACCAAATGAATGCCTTGTACCCATGCTATAGCACCTAACAAGGGGCTATGAAGAAACCAGTTAATATGAATGGACAAAACCTTTCCATACTGTGTGAGACCTTGTCTATGATTGATTTAATATATAATGTTAACCTTCCTTCAAGTGTTTTACAGATGTAAAACCCATTTGAAAGATACGTGAAGAAGCAAAGGCTAGCTATAGCTGTAAGATTCTTGGGAGTTTCATGGTTGGGCAAGATAAAGACTCCCAAACTATACAACTGTTAAGAAAATCTACAGTACCAGGGGTGGGTTGCCCCCCCCCCATGAGCTGTTGGTCAGAGAGAGATCCTAGAGGGCCTCAAATTCACCAAGGCTATTGCCACTAATGTTGGTTGTACACTGGAAAGGTCGGTAAGGCCATGTTGCTGAAGACACTGCATGTTGTGAGAGTGGGAAAAGAAGAAGAGATGGAGCTGAGACTAAGTAAAAAAAAAACAAACTCCATGCCACTGGATGGATGACGTTCATATTGCCAGAAGGCACTATGCAGATGGTTGAGGAAGAAAGGATCCCCTATGATTCTACTCAACAATGGACCCCGCATGCTGTACACTATGGACATGCCAAGCAATGTCTGCAAGTGCAATAATGGCTTGACCAACATACTTACAACTGACAAATTTCTAATTGGATAAGGCCCACTCCTAGAGGTGGAACTGGTGCTGTAGACCAAATGGGGAAGCCATCACAAGTATACTGTTTAATGAATATAGTACACCTACTGGGATATCTTCTAGACATTTGTATTTACGTTCATGTTTGTTTGGATGTGTCTACTTCCTTCCATTTGTCTTTATAGTAGAAGAAACACCACTGAGATAGATCAATGGCCACGGCTTAAAGAAAAATAATGGGGAGACCCAAGAAGTCACAATTTTGCCATGATATAAGAGAGATAGCTCTATATCTGTCACCCCTCCAAGGCTCAGAGACCTTAGCAGAAGATGGGCAGAAAGATTGTAAGAGTGGAGGAAAGGGGTGGAGGGTGGAGAGTGTGTCCCAGAGATCTGGTTCCTCCAAGGGGCGGGGCCTGCAGAGGGGCTTCTGGGAACCATCTCCAGATGGAAGCTGTGAGCCACCAGGATTGCACAACGGCAGGCGTGGGGGTCTCACCCACATCACAAGAGGGGGCATTTACCGACCTGGAACAAGACTGTAGGCCCAAGATGTGTGGGCAAAAGTTAACAGAGACTGTGGGTGGGCGTGTAAGCGATCTGGAACTGTTGCAGCCCACTGTGCAGAGCTGGGTGCTGGGTGCCAGGTGTTAGTCTCTGTAAGTTTCTCCACCCTCCCAAGATATAAAGTATAATAAATTCACATAAAAATATATTATATGGTTTGTCTGGTAGTGCAAGAGACCCTGAGAGAACCTGATGGACAGGTGCTCATGAGCCTCTCCAGTGAACCAAGAGTCTGGGACCAGGGAAGGTCCAGAGTGAGGGGCAGGGGCTGGTGATCACCTGTTGGGCTCATGTGGGTAGACAGAAACTAGGAGGGCAGCCTAGATCTCTGCTGAAATCATGAAGGGTGGAAGTAGCTAGGACTTGTAATATATGCCTGTAATTCCTGTTGGGAGGCAGAGGAGGTAATTCAAAGCAAGCCTGGGTTACACAGTAAATCTGAGCCAGCTTGGACTACATCAGATCCTGTCTACAAAGAAAAAAATTCTCGAGACAGGATCTCACTGGTTGGCTTGGAACTTGTGCCATGACTATGCCAACACTGTAATTTCCTGAACAACAACAACAACAACAAAAATCCTAACTTTTCAACTTAGTTTTTGAGTGGGTCTGGCCAGGCATGGTGGCACATGCCTTCAGTTCCAGCACTCAGGGGCAGAGGCAGGTGGATCTCTGTGAGATAAAGACTACCCATAATCTTATTCAAAATGGTTTCTCCAGCTCCAATCACAGAAGTCCAAGTTTGACTCCACCTGTCTTAGTTTATTCTTCATTGCTATGACAAAACACTCTGACCAGTACCAACTTGGGGAGGAAAGGGTTTATTTGTCTTACATCTCCCAGGTCGCAGTTCATCAGGGATCCCAAGATAGGAACTCAGGGCAGCAACCTAGAGGCAGGAGCTGGAGCACAGGCCATGGAGGAACGCTGCTTACAGGCTTGCTCTCTTGGCCCCTGCTCAGCCTGCTTTCTTATGCAACACAGGCCCACCTGCCCAGGGGTGGCACCTCCCACAGTGGGCTGGGCCCTCCCACATCACTCATCAAGAAGATGCCCCTCAGACATTGCCACAGGCCAGTCCAATAGAGGCAATTCCCCGACCGAGGCTCCCTCAACCCAGGTGTGTCAAGTTGACACTAAAGCTATCCATCACACCACCCAAATCTTAACAGACTATCCTGCCTTTTTAATCCCTAGTTCTAGAGTATCTCATTCACCCAAGGAATGTGTCCTTTCCAATCTCCACTGTGTGCCACTTTTCAGTGCTTTGATACTTAATTCTCAAGCATACCTACGTTCATTCATTCATTATCTTTGTAGGAGATAATGACAACTCAACCAAATTGAGTTGTCAAGTGTCAGGTCACAAGATTCAAGAGCACATGGTTTTGCTGGGGTTAATTAAAAGTCATTAGTCCAGATTATGTTCATTTATAAAAATTCATTTCCACAGGAACTCAGTATGTAGACCAGGATGGCCTCAAACTCATAGAGATCTGCCTGCCTCTGTCTCCCAGTACTGGGACTAAAGGCACGTGCCACCATGCCCAGCCCTGAGTGCAAAAGTTTTTTAAAAACAAGCTTACAAAGAAAATGTGGAAGGTAGGAGAGCTAGACATGAAGGTCTGGTCCATGCAGGGGTGGAACCAGAAGACAAAGGTTCCTAGTTTGGGCCAGAACCTAGATGAAGCCAAGGAAATGGACAGAGCAGGGGCAGAGCTGAAGCTAGAAGGCAGGGTTAGGAAGTCTGTCCTAGTGGGTGGTCTAGGAATGGAGGGGCAAGAGAGGACTGGAGGCAGTCCTAGACAAGTTGGCAGTCAGATGAGTGAAATCAGAGGGTTCAGGATGAGGCCCAGAAGGAGGGATCAGAGCTGGAGACAGCAAGAGCAAGGGTCAGAAGTAGAAAGCAAGGTCAGCTCCAGCCATGGAGGAGGCTGCTGTGCTAACTCGGAAGAGGGAGTGGGGTAAGCAATGAAGGTGGGGGCCATCCAGACCAGCAGTGGCTGCACCATCTTAAGGCTGTCAACGAGCAGGGAGCAGGTCCCCTTCATATCCTGATGGAAGGACAGATCTGAGAGTCTTTAAAGCTCAGTGGAAACAACAGGGATCTGCATCCTGTCGCTGGATACAACCTCTGTTGATTTAGATATGCCAAGCCCTACCCAGGTGGGCACTCTTTCTTTGCCAGCCCTGCAACTCTGCCCTGGAATAGGCTGCCTAGCTGGCAGGTCATCCTGGACCACAGCTATATGGAGAGGCCTGATGGTGGATGCTGAGGCAATCACAAACATTGGGGGCTGGGTAACTCTCACTCCACTTAGTTGGCAGTTCTAACTCTTTATCATGTGTGAGATTATTTGGGAGCATCTACAGAATGCAGCCACTTCTCCCCGCCCGCCTCCCAGCACCTTGGCCAGCAACCACTGGCTTCCTCTTAGATTAATATTGTCTCCTCTTCCAAGGCCTTCCTGCTTCCACCTTGCCCTTGTGTCTGTACCCCACAGGACAGACAGAAGGACTGTTTCAGAACATGCCTCTTGTACATCCGAAGCCCTCACCTTCATCATAGGCCTTGTGTGGTTTTAATTGAATTTATTTTGTGACAAGGTACCACCACCTAACTCAGCCTGTTCTCACACTCATGATAGTCCTTGCCAGTCCAGAGCCTCCCAAGTCAATGGCATCTTTTTTCTTTCTTTTCCATGTCCGTTGACTGCATCTCCTGCCTCTCCCCTCACTCAGTCCTAACCTTCGTGCTGTGGTTCTCAGACGTACCAGTTATGTTTGCTTCCCTGGGCTTTTGCATAGAATCTTTCCTCTGCCTGGAACAATCCTCCTTAGATATCTGCAGAACTTGATGCCTTCATTCTGGCCTCTGCTAAGATGCTATGGCAAATGTGTACTCCCACCACCCTCTCCCCATTTCCTTTAAGTCATTGCATGGTATATTGTATAGTCTGTCTGAATCTCTCCCACAAGAATGTTAGTTCATTGGGTTGGAGAACTGGCCCAGTTGTAAGAGCACTGGCTGCTCTGAAGAGGTCCTGGGTTCGGTTCCAGTTCCCAGCACCCACATGGTGGCAAACAACCACCTGTAACTCCAGTTCCAGGGGACTGGATGCCACTCTTCTGACTTCTGCAGGCATTGCATGACATGGGTGCAGACAAGATACTCATACACATAAAAATAAAAATAAAATTTCAAAAAAGAATGTCAGCTCTTTTAGAACATGACTTCACTGTCAGTGCCCAACACACTGGTACAAGTGCTCAGTGACCATGCAGGGAATAAATGACCACACCCCAATAGTCACTTTGTACCTCCTGGATGCTTTCAACTATGTTCCTACATCTGTCTCACCCATCTGTGAAGTGGGGGAGGTGAGTCTGAGGTAGGAGCATCATGAGTTTGAGCTAGACCCTGTCTTAAACAAACCAAACCGAACAATAAAAACCCACAGTGGTTTCAGATGTAGCTCCCTGGTGGAGCCATTTGTCTAGAATTAACCAGTGCAAGGTTGAGATTGTAGCTTTTTTTTTCTTAAATTTTTGTTTTCATTTATTTTTATTTGTGTATCTGTGTGTATGTATGCTTGTATTGGTATGAGTGTGGGTGTATGTGTGTGTGTGTGTGTCGGGGGGTGCCTTCAGAGACCAAACAGAGTCTGGAGCTGGAGTTACAGGCAATTGTGAGCTGTCCAATGTGGATGCTGGGAACTGAACTCAGGTTCTCTAATGGCAGCAAGCACTTTTAACCTCTGGCCATCTCTCCAGTCCCCAAGGATGTAGCTTTGACACAGACAATTGTCCAATATGTGCAAGACCCTGGTTTCCTTAGCCTCAATGAATCAATAAATAATAACCATGTATTTGATCAAGTGCTTTTTCACATGCCACCTGCTTCTTCCTAACCAGATCTCTGCTTAAGCACACAGAACTCAGTTCAAACCAGTTTCCCATGTTTGTGAAGGAGTGTCAAAATCCAGCCTCCAGCAGGTTTGGGGAGGCTCATCTGGACAAGGCATAGATTGGACAGTGGGCTCCCCTTAGCATTAGTGCTAATGCTAAGTCACCTGTTTGTGGAAGCCCAATTTGTCTCACAGGTAAAGTACAGCACACGGTATGGCCACAAGGCAGCACAGATTATGACAGGTGAATCCCTGAATCTGTATCTTTAAAAAATCTGGATCTGTAGACTGTGGTGGTTCATGCCTTTAGTCTCAGCACTTTGAAGGTAGAGACAGGTGGATCTCTGTGAACTGGAGGGCAGCCTGGTCTACATAGCGAGTTCCAGGTCAGCTGGGACTACAGGGAGACCCTGCTTCAAAAATACCCTTCCCACAAGACTATGCTGTCTGTGTATATGCAGAGAGCCTGCATAATAAGTAAATAAATATTATTTAAAAAAAAATCCCTGTAAAGCTGCATATTCCTGGGCATGACCCTAGTTACCCTTCTTAGGGGTTGAGGAGGTTAAGTGAAGACAGGAGTAAATGGTTTCAGAAAACCCTCCAGGCCAGACTTCAGTAAAGGCAGAGCCACAGTAGATGGGAGGGGGCTGGAGGAATTGGAGATAGGAGAGGACATCCAGATGTCCAGACCTGGAGCTTTCAGTAACAGGTCTGCTGGGTGGGGTTCCACTTTTTTCCTCTGGGAAGCCAGTTCAACTGAGCCACATATTTGCTCTGATTAAAGGCGTGCGCCACCACGCCTGGCCTCTGCACAGCCTTAAAGTAAATTCACTACCGGGTTTAGGGACTGCATACCTGTAATCTCTGCGTTTGAGAAGGTACCTGCAGGCAAAACTTTGTTAGTCCGGTTGTATTCACTGGAGAGTTGGTGCATGGACTGTCACTCAGGGCATGAAAGGGTGGGACCTAAAGCTCTCTCCAATCTGCCACTGGCCTGAGGACTACCCAATCCCGCACACTGACCAGAGAGTAGCGTGCGGGCTTTCACATTCTTGTTGGGGTCTTGACTTCCGGACGTGGCCATTTTGGGATTTGCTCAGGTTTTCCGAGCCTGCAGGTCTTGAATCTGGACATGGTGAGTGCGGCGTGCGGACGGGGAGGGAAGCTGTGTCCCACAGAGCAGGCGGTGGCGGCTCCCTGACTTCCGTGCAGTGTCCCAGGCCTGAGCCCTGGTTGGGGCCGCGGTGCTCCAGCTCCGGGCCCTGCGTCCGGTCCCTGTCCCTGCACCGGGAGCCGGGCTGCCGCCGCCTGCAACTCCGCTGGGGCGAGTGGCCGGTCCGAGCCGGAAGGGAAATTGACCTCCATGTCTGCACACTGGCTCCTGATAGTTTATGCTGTGGTGCACCCGGGGTCTGCAGGGCCCTGTAGGGTGGCGGGCTCCGGGCTGGGCGGGGGTGGCTCAGGGGGTTGCAGAGGAGCGGCGCGCAGGTCAAGGGTCCCTCCTCCATGGCCCCAGGGCTTGGAGATGTTTGGTTTCCTGAGCGGTGTTGCGGATGCGTGGCAAACCCACTCTCTAGGACTTTCCCTGACAACTTCTGACTTGATAGTGTTAAAGTGGCAAAAAACCCCCAAACAAACAAACAAACAAACAAACAAACAAACAAACAAACAAAAAAACCCAAACCCAAAACCCTTAAAATTAACTGGTCAAAAAATAAAACCTCTAATCTATCTGTTGGAAGACCCATCTGTTCCATCAATCAATCACTGGACCACCCCTAGGAAGTCATGCTAAATAGCGGTGGATTACCTGGTGTGCTAGTGAGATAGTGAACTTCCCTACCTGGAGTCCCCCTTCCTAAAGTTTCCTTCTCACTCTATGGCTTGCCGGCGTGCTGTGAGTCTGACGGCAGGCAGGCTCTAAACCTGCATGGCTTCATGACTTTTTTCCCTTCTCCCCTGCATTCTCCTCTACAGGGCAGCTGCTGAGCTTCACAGCATGTCTACCTCCAGGATTTTTCCTAGAATGCTCTTTTCTCATTCATAAAAGACTTTAAGAATGGACTCAAACAGAAGTTTTAGGACAGACTATTAAGTCAGCAACAGACTGGGCAAGTGGTGGCTAGTTAGGGGGCTAAAGATAGCCCAAGATAAGCTGTAACTAGGTTTTGGACCTGTAACATTGCAAACTCTACACAATCACAGAAGTTCTAATCAGTCATCAGCCTTAGGAGAGTTTTCAATTTCAAGATGCAGTTTTTCTGGGAACTTTTGTTCACACAGGAAATGGCTACTGTACTCTTACCTTCTGACACTGTCTGTGGGTCCTGGTTCCCTGTACAGGCGTCTCTGCAAATCTGTTCCTCCCTCTTTCCTCTCCACCCTTTTTTGTTTGTAGTTTTGTTTTGTTGATATTTGATTTTTTTGACAGGGATCACTCTTTGGCCTAGACAGGCTTTGAACTTACAGCAATTCTCCTGCCTCAGCCTCCTGAGCAGAGATTTATATAGTTCTAAAGCACCAAGTCCAGCTCCCTATCATTTTTTTTTATCTCATCATTTGTCTCTCTGTCTCTGTCTTTGATGTGTACAGAGCCCTAGTCTGGTAAAGCCTATTGACTTACGTGGACCCACCCAGGTAGATGTTTAACTCAGTATGCAGGATTTCAGGAGCAGTTGTGTGCAAAGGCCTTACCCCTTCCCTCCTCCTCCTGTCCCCTTCACTGCCTTGTTAAGGTGAAATATGGGAGGGAGTTCTAGGCTAGGGTTCAAATCTTATCTCCAAACCAGGCATTAGAGTACAGACCTGTAATCCCAGAGCCCTGAGGTAGGAGGAAGAATTATAACCTTAAGGCCTCTAAAGTGAGTTGAAGTTGAATTTGGCAACTCAGTGAAACCATGTTAAAAAAAAAAAAAGCAACTGAGGGCATTTCAGTTGTAGCGCACTTGACTAACATGTGAGGGCCTTGAGGTTCTGTACCTAGTCACTTTCTCCCTGTGGTTCACCTCTGAGAAGCCAATCCCCTGTCTTTACAACCCATTTGTTCTGGAGAATAGGATGATGTCATCCCCTGCCTGCCAGTGTGGTGGGGTCACAGCAAGGCAAGAGTAAAGAACTGCCTTCGAAATTCTTGGGGTTGCTTTGGGGCCCACTAGCCTTGCTCTCTGGAACTCTCAAGCACAATGCAGAAGAGTGCATTGGGAAGCTGTGCCCACTGTAAAGAAAGGGAAGCTGAGGCCAGGGGTAGGGGCCTAGGGGGAGAGTCTCCCACTGTCTGACCCTGTAGGGCAGGTGGGGAACTGGTTTGTCCCTGAAAGGACTAGAGCACGTTGTGCCTGCACTAGGCACAGAGGGGTTTGAAAGAGCTTGGAGAGTTGGTTCTGATGGTTTCTACTCTCTGAGGATGAAGAAAGGAAAGGGATGAGGGAAGAAGAGCTGTGGGAACCAGACAGTGTAAAGAAAGACAATGTGAGGGAAGATGTGAGGGCCTGAGGGAGAAGGAAACTATCCCAAAGGAATTCCTCCTGCAGACAGCAGTGCAACTCTTGCCAATACCCAGTACTGTTCACAGGAGGAGCAGATACTGGGGACCCCCTTCCATGCGGTTTGGGAGTGGAGAAAGGGAGGGAGAAAGGGAGGGAGGAGGTAAAGAGGTGTTTGGGCACCCAACAGGGATCTGGGTCAGGAGGTCTCCTCTCCAGTGTCAGGAACTGAGGCTGTGGAATGAGGGTGTCTTTGCTTACTGCGACGGACCAGCCCAGACCGGGGCAGTTCAGTCCGACGGGAACAGGGTCATCGAGAGGGTGGACAAGGAGTCGGCGAGTGACAAACACACAAAGGAGCTTGATGAAGGTCTGAGTGTATTTTTGCAGCTGCAAGGTTTGAAATATATACAGCAAAGATTGCAAAAGTTCATCATCAGCATGACTGTTCTGTAATTAGTCACTTCCTAAGATTTTCAGTAAAAGTGAAACAATTTTGCCAACCATCATGTATAGCCAAAACACATTTCTTTATCTTATCAACCTGGTACCAGTCAGCAAATTCCTGCTTTATGATACTATGGTATCTACTACCAGTTTTTATTACGCACTCAGAACTCTGTTTAGTTTTGTGTTTTCAGGTCAGAATGACCTTAAACCATGAAGTACTTTCAATATCAACTGTGCATGATATTTCATTTTTAACTATTTGATAACATTCCTTGCTTATTTGTAGTGGGCCATCGGGCTTCTAAGTCATTCTTTAACCCCTTAGATCCTAAAAAATCATTTTATGTTAGGAACCTATGAAACCATATTTCCCAGCTATTTTTCCAATCTTTAACTACAGTCTGTAGTTGCCTTTTAATGCTCTCTTGTTGATCTTTTATCAAAAGACACCAAGGTGGTCTTAATCTTGCCAATTTATCCATGAATTGTAATGAATACCAAGAAACCCTTCTTCTATCTATATTTACTAATCTATGTCTCTCTTCTAAAATTCTGTTATTCCCTGGACTTTCCAGCATTAATTCTGCTTAACTACTTCTTGTTGCATCTGAAATAGCTTTCATTAATAGTGATGCATCTGGAGGCAAAGTTGTCTTTTGTGATTGAATTCCTGAGAACTTTTCCTGCATACTAGGATAATTAAAAGATTTCAATGAAGGCAGTGACAGCGGTGTCAAGGACACCAGGTGCTTTCTGGGCCCCTGAAAGTCCATGATACAGTGACAGAAACAAAGATAATAGCAAGTAAAAGCATGCCAAGTACACTGCATGTTTTTTAGCACAGCCAATTCCAAGAGGCAACCTTCCTTGAAGTTCCAGCCTCAACCCATGGAGGATCTCACGCGGGCTTCATTGGAGATGGCGTGACAGCTTACCTTATGCTGCTGCCACCTCATTCTTACCTGTGTGTCACCTGTTTTCTTCTGGGCTTTCCAGATGTGTGGGAAACTGGGTCTCAGATCCAGAACCCTGACAAGCGGTTCAAGTAAGGGTTTAGCACTTTCCTGGAAGGGTTTCCAAACATCATTTCCTCCTTTCCACAGTACCATTTGTTCCTCATGCTGTGTTCCAAGCAGACAGTATTTTATCATTCTTTTCTCCAAATCCTGGAGTAATTGATTTTTTTTTGTTGTTGAAACAGAGCCCCCCTGTAGCCCCAGCTGGCCTGTAACTTGCTATGTTAACCAGGCTGGCCTTGATCACAGAGATCCATCTACCTCTGCCTCCCAAGTGCCACCACGTCCAGCTCACATTCCTTTTTAAAAATTTTATTTATAGCCAGGTGTGGCAATTTTTGCATGTGGAGGACTTCATTTTTGCCATGCTCATGTCCTCTCAAACATTCGTCATCTGTGACCATTTTGACATGGCTCTTCTGATGGCATGGTTAGACTGTTAGTAGGTCTGCTATTTGGCACACTTAGTCCTTCATGTAAACTTGTGAAACTACAGGTTGTCCAATAGTTATGGGAATTGTTCTGGGAATAGACAAGGGATCTGTGATTTTTCCTTTTTTCTGTATTACTGCTGGAGATTTTAAACCACAGTAGTGGTTATGTGCCCATTTGTTTTTCTGGGATCTTGGGAGATTTGCATGTTCTCAAAAGCCCGTTTCCCTAGAGCTTGGGGGTTTATCCTATGTTCCTTCAGATAGACTAAGTTAAAGTTGGGATACTCAGTGAACGGACAAATTCCTGCCAATGGCAACTGGTGGACCTGGAGATGTCATGTAGTAAGAAGATGGCTCTGACCGTGCTGAGCTCCCAGCCAGGATGCCAGAAGCCTACCAATTTTGCCATGTTAACACTGTGGAACAAGTTAAAGGCTCAACTCTCAGAAATAACAACTAGCAAACCATAGTAGAAATTCCCTCCAGGGAGAAATAGGACTTTTGGGTATTAACCCCTTTTCTGCCTTAATCTCAGGGGATGAAACCCATGGAAATATTTGCCTTAGCATATGAAACTGGGAGTTTATTCTGGGCTCTAGATAGAATGGTGTGTGTCTATTCACACAGAATGATGGAGTTGGGGTGCTGCATCAATGCTCATGATCTTCCCCTCAGAGTGATGTTTGGGGCTTTGAATCATTTTCCAGTAACCTAGCACATCATCCAAAAAAGAGTTCATGGCCGAGTGTGTCTAAGAATTCCTAACTTTTCTTAGTTGCCCAGTGTATAGAAGTCGCTGAGTCATTTTTGCTTTGGAGAGGGAAATGAGACGTAGATGTTTATTAAACCTGTTGTATGGATGGGAGTCAGGAATGTGTTCAAAGACTTCTTAAATGTTTTCCAATCATGATCCCTATTACCTAAGAAATCTCCTGTGAACCCAGATGCATAGGTATGCAAAATAGCTATGTAAATCAAACACTTACTGATAATAAATCATAAAGAAATTGATTTTAGAAAAATTCTTTGATATACACAAAATTTTGCCAGTTGTTAAAAATGTGAGCAGCTTTGCATATAAATAGATTGGATGTGCTTTTTTATCTAACCGGTACAAGTCAAATATATACTAATATGATATTTAAATGCTAAGGAATAAAGGTAGGAAAATATTTTTAAAATCTTTCTTTTCTGGGACTGGAGAGATGGCTCAGCGGTTAAGACCACTGACTGCTCTTGCAGAGGACTCGGGTTCAATTCCCAGAACCCACATGGTGGTGGTTAACAACCATCTGTGGCTTCAGTTCCAGGGGATCTGATACCTTCTTCTGACCTCTTCAGGCACTGCATGACACGGGTGCACTTACACACATGCAGGCAATATACTCATACACATAAAATAAAAGTAATAAATACACTTTCTTTTCTGTAATCCAATCTTTGTGTTTATATAAGAACAGAAAACTATGCGTAGTAAAACACTGCAGTTTAAAACATACATTTAAATTTTTGGTTTATTTATTTTGGTTTTATGTGTATGAGTGTTTTGCCTGCATGTATATAAGTGCACACATGGTGTGCAATGCCCATGGAAGACAGAAGAGGGTGTTAGATTCACTGCACTATTGGAAGTTGGGTTCAGGGAACCAAACCCAGGTCTTCTAGAGCCACTGAGCCATCTCTCCAGCCCCCAAATATACATTTAAACAAAAGGAGTTTTAGGTAGTGATCCTCTTTGTTTGCATAACAGATCATTTAGTGCTAAGAGCACATGCTGTGGGTTCACAACAAAAGCTGCAGGAATGCCACTCCATGCAACATGAGTGAGTGTTGGCAAAGAAAGAAAAAAAAACAAAACCTTGGATTCATTAAAAATTTCTTTCTGAATTAATTTTTGGTTATTTCACATCTAGAAATCTCGTACTTTGCAGGTTTTTTGTAGCCCTTGCATTCATTTATGTGACTCCCACAGGGGGTCATGACCAACAGTTTAAAGCCTATTCTGTAGGTAGTGAGGGTAGAGCTCATGTTTCTTCTGGGCCCTCACTGTGGCATAATGCTGTGCCTTCAGCCCCAACACTGTCTTTGCATTGTGTGATTCATGCTTTACTGATTTAATGCCATTTTTACATGGCTAGGTTTGTGTATGCTTTTCTCTTGCTCTTAATAATGCAAGCCTTGCATACCCTTGTATTCATCTCCAAAGTTTGTTCTCATTGAAATTTTTTGGAGAATGCTTTATGTTTTTTTATGAGTCACTACACTAATACGGTGTTTTCTTTCTCCCATTATACAGTACACACTTCAAACTTTACTTTTTTTTTTTTTTGCCAATGTGTAGACTTTATTACGTAGGCACATTTTTAAAAAAATAAACTGATTTTACATAACATTAACCACAATAGTGCAAGAAGTTACACTGAGTGAGGATGGATGATGAAGGAAAATACAAGCCTTAGATCAGCTAAGCCATTCAAGGGACCTTGGGTTTATCCATTCCGACACACTGAAATTCACTATGGACACTACAGAAATGGAGGGTGAAGAGGTGCCCACCTCAGTCCCTCCTTGTCTAAAACATTGATCCTGTTTAATCCCCTGAATATGACAAAGTTTTCTCCAGATGCTGTTGACAGGTGAACATACAAAGATAAATGAATGCCGGCTGAGTCAAACTTTACTTTTTATAGAACACTGTTAACACATATGTTCACATAGATAAGTGAAGTCCTATTTTGTGTTTACAAAAATGAATGCTTGAATTGATGAGAAATGTGTCATTGCAGGGGTTGGTGTCCTTTGAGGACGTAGCTGTGGACTTCACCTGGAGAGAGTGGCAGGACCTGGATGCTGCTCAGAGGACCCTCTACAGGGACGTGATGCTGGAGAACTACAACAACCTGGTGTTCTTGGGTGAGTCTGCCTCCCCTGTGACTTTCAGTAGCAGTTACTGTCTTCTTGGTTGATACATGTAGGAATCATTCCTAACGTTTAGCACTAATTTAATATTAAGCATTTGAAGTGACATAAGGCAATGCTACACATTTATGGAGAACAGTATAACTTTTCAACACACTTAGATAATGAGTGCCAACCAATGAAGGTAATCAGTAGGTCTATCCCTGCAGGCATTATTTGTTTGTACTGGGAACATTTAAAATCTCTCTGATAGATACTGTGAAATAATCAGTCAGTTGTTGTCAAACATAGGTTTACTACTCCACTGTAAAATTGAAGTTGTCTGTTCCAAATGCACTCAGAAAATACTAAGTATACTCTCTCCATTCTTCTCCCCTATACATTTTCCAAACACCTGTAACCACTTTTAAATTTTTTCTCTATTTCTTTTTTAAAATTTTATTTTCATGTGTACGAGTGTTTTGCTTGCATGCATGTAAATGAATAAGTGTGCAGTGACCTTGGAGACTAGAAGAGAGAATCAGATCCCCTGGAACTGAAGTTACAGATGGTTGTTAGCCCCCACGTGGGTGCTGGGAACTGAACCGGGTCCTCTGCAATAGCAGCCAATGCTCTTAACTACTGAGTTGTCTCTCCAACCCTAGTCTCTATTTCTTTTTTTTCTTTTTTTCTTTGGTCTTTTTTTTTTTTTTTTTTGAGACAGGGTCTCCCTGTAGTCCCAGCTGACCTGAACTCACTATATAGACCAGACTGGCCTTGAACTCACAGAGATCCACCTGCTTTTGCCTCTTGAGTGTTAGGACTAAATCAGGCATGCGCTACCAAGCCTGGCTGCACAACGGTATTTTAAGCTCAGGCATTTTTGGCATCAAAATGAACAAAGTCAAGAAAATAGATTATTTGTGGGTAAGAAAAATATCAGAATTATAGTTTTTTAAAATATTTCATTTTTATTTTATGTGTATGAGTATATTGCCTACATGTATGCAAGTGCACTCATGTGATGCAATGTCCCCAGAGGTCAGATGAGGGCACCAAATTCCCCTGGAACTGGAGTTAGGAATGGTTGCTAGCCACCATGTGGGTGCTGGGAATTGAACCTGGGTCCTCTGCAAGAGCTGCTTACTGGCTTGCTCTTCTGGCCTGTGCTCAACTTGCTTTCTTATACAGCTCAGGACCACCTGCCCAGGGTGGCCCCACCCACAGTGACCTGGGTATTCCCACATCACTCAACAATCAGGAAAATGCCTCATAGACATGCCCACAGGCTTCCTAGATCCAAGTTCCTGCTTTCAGTTCCTGCCCTGACTTCCCTCAACATGGCCTGTAACTTGTAAGATGAAATAAACCCCTTTCTTCCCCAAGTTGGTTTTGGTCACTGTTTTATCACAGCAACAGAAAGCAAACTAAAACAATATGCATGTGGGTGGGTGTGCACGGGCCACAGCGCACACATGTGGAAATGAGAGGACAACTTTCAGGAGTTTATTCTTTTTCCACCATGTGGGTTCCTGGCATTGGACTCAGCTCATCAGGATTAGTAGGAAGTGCCCAGGTGGGAAGTGCCTTTATACGCTGAGCCATCTCAATGCTAGAGAAAATTCTACTCTTCTGGTTAAATTTTGTTTGTTTGTTTGGTCTCCCTGTAGCTCCAGCTGCCTGGAACTCACTCTGTAGACCAGGCTGGCCTTGA
>NW_008340850.1:304071-317780 GCF_000622305.1 Nannospalax galili
TGAGGATAGTAGTGCAGGCTAGGAGAGTTAGCCAGTGGTGCAGGCCCAGGGAAGCAGAGCGAGGTGAGGGCAGGGCCAGGACCAGAAGTGGTGCTCCTGGAGCCCAAGAAAGGGACTGGGTTGCTCTGGGTGAGAAGGGACAGGAAGCAGTATTGGTTCCCCAGGTGTCTGGGGCCCCAAGACTAGGAGTGGCGCAGGGCTCAAACTAGGTGTATAGAATGGCGAGGGGGGGGATGGAAGGGTGAATGTGGCTTAGGGAGTCCCAGCACGGAGAGCTGCGCTGTAGCTTTCTTTGGTCTTTTAAAGACAGGGTCTCCTTGTAAGAGCTCCAGCTGGCCTGGAACTCACTCTGTAGTCCAGGCTGGCCTCAAACTCACAGAGATCCTCCAGCCTCTGCCTCCCCAGTGCTGGGATTAAAGGTGGGCGCCACTGTGCCCAGCCCTATATTCTATTTCTTTAAGTCAACTTTAGTTTGCAAGTATAATGGGAATGTGCAGGAAGTTTTCTTTTTTGACTGGCATGTTTCATTTGTTTTGTCTGTTTTTTGGAGACATAAAATGGTAAATCGGTATTTACCCCCAAGAAGAAAGAAAAAGAATTGTCATTCCAGTTTTGTGGATAAGTAAATTTATTGGGATCACTTACTTAGAGATGCCTCTCAGACAGCTGTACCAATGGAAAACCCAAACTGTGTCAGTTTTTACCTCTATGTCACATGCAGTTGGGCAGAAGGAGTCCTGATTGGAATCTCAGATGAGGGGTTTGTGACAGTCTTGTGAGGGAATGTTAACAGCTTCATTAACATTATTATAGACCTAGATACCTGCTCTGTAGTTCTTTTTATGTCATTGCCATGACTATGAACCAAGGTCTCTTGAAGATCACAACTGTTCTCCTTTAAGATAGCAGTGTTTAGACTGGAGCTAGAGAACTGGCTCAGTGCTTAAGAGCACTGGCTGCTCTTGCAGAGGACCTGGGTTTGGTTCCCAGCACCCACATGGTGGCTAACAACTGTCCATAACTCCAGTCCCAGGGGATCCAATGCCCTCTTTTGGTCTTTGCAGGCATTGCATTCACATGATGCACTTACATCCATGCAGGCAAACTACTCATACATATAAAATAAAATAAAATTTAAAAAATTAAAATATCTTTTTAGTGTCTTTAGGAATGAGAACGCAATCTCAAGTCTCAAATTTCTCAGCCATTTTGTTCTTGATGCACATATGAAGTTTACACTGTGTTCTGTATTTTGAATGATTTCATCCTTTACCTTTAAAATTTTTTTTCCTCTATGTAGCATCATTTGGCTCATAACTAAGGACCATTTTATATGCCTCTGTCTGTTCAGTTAGATATCCTTTGTTTCTTTTCCTTAGCTTTTAACTACGGAGAGACTTCCAATAGTGTAGGGAACAAGGGTGATGAAAGTGGGTATTTTTTCCTGTCTTAGAGAAAATAATTTCACGCTTTCCACATTCATTAATCTGTAGGCTGTGGCTTTGTTGTATATCTTTACTGTATGGGACTAATTTACTTTGCATCTTTCTGAAGATGGATGTTGAATTTTCTATAATGCCACTTATGATTCTATTGAAATATTCATGTGACTTTTTGTTGTTCATTATGTTGCACCCCTGAGGTGAATCACATGATGTAGTTTATAATCTTTTTTCTGTGTGTGATATTCCACTTGTTTTTCTACTTTATTTAAAAAATTTCATCTCACCTGGGTGTCGTAGCACATGCCTTTAATCCCAGCACTGGGGAGGCAGAGGTTGGAGGATCTCTATGAGTTCGAGGCCATGTAAGGTGACAGCTGCAAACTTGATGCCTCCTCTTCTGGTTGTGCTTTTATACATGACATTAGGTTTTTTTTTTTTTTTTTTTCTTGGAATTGTTAGACTGTTTTTCATCTTGGAGTTTCACCAGTTTTATTATAACATGACACAGAATCATTTGTTGGTGAAGTCTATTAGGGTTCCTGTGGGCTTTGTGGACCTGGATGTGCATATCTCTCCCATGATGTAAATTCTATATTTTATAACCTTTATCTACATTTTATATCTAGCACTTTTCTCCTGTGACAACATTCATAATGCAATTGTTTGCATTCTAAATGGCAGTGGAATGGACTTGCCTACTTGGCACAATTTGTATTATTTTCCATTTACAGGGTACTGCATGACCAAACCCGAGTTGATCTTCAAGTTGGAACATGGATTTGATACTTTTATCATAGGAGAATCCTCAGTCTGGAGTCTCACAGGTCAGCAGCTGGTCTTACGTATCAGACACTTGCTAAAGCAGTTTCTGAACCAGGATCTCTGCAAACCAATTTCTCTTTTTAAAGAAAATTTTCATTTATTCTTTGATAATATCATATATGTTTATAATGTTTTTGATGGTACTTATCCCCATTTTGCTTTCTTACCCCCCTTTTGTTCCCTCTGAACCCTGCCTTCTTCTTGCTAGACCTTCTACTTTCATGTCCGTTCCGGTTGTCTTCTCTGTTGCTGTGATAAAACACTGACCAAAAGCAACTTGGAGAGGAAAGGTTGTGTTTGGCTTACAACTTACAGTTCATCACTGAGGGAATCCAAGGCAGGAACCTGGAGGCAGGAACTGAAGCAGAGATCGTGGAGGAACACTGCTTACTGGCTTGATTCCGAACCTGGGTTGTTCAGCTACCTTTCTTATACAGCCCAAGCCCACGTACCAGGGATGGCATCTCCCACAGTGCGCTGGGCCCTCCCACATCATTTAGCAATCAGGAAAATGCCCACCATGGAGGAAATTCCTCAACTGAGGTTCCCTCTTCCCAGGTGACTCTAGTTTATGTCAAGTTGACAAAAACTTGCCATCACCATGACTTTTTTCTTTTTTTAATGACTCACTAGAGTTTAGTTAAGGTTGACTGATTAAGCATGGGTGTGAAGTTTATACCACTGAAGAAAAATGACTCCCATTGTCCCAGCAGCTATTAATTGCCAATAGCTGATTAGCTAGAGTGGGACCTCATGAGCCCCTCTCCCATCAGTGATGGAATGTTTATGGCGTGTGTAGCCAGCGATCTCTGAGGAAAGGTTTTGGGTGCAACAGCCATGTCAGGTTCATAAGACAGGGTTGCATAGCGCTCTTCATCTATCAGCTCTTAACTTTCCACCCTGCCTTCTGCAGTGTCCCATGAGCCTTTGCGGTTGTGATATAGATGTGTCCTGCTTAAGGCTGAACACTCAACAGTTACTTATTTCATCTCTTTGGCCATTATGAGGCTCTGCATTAATTGTTGACCATGACAAAAGAAATTTCTCTGACCATGACTGAGAGCAGCACTAATTTATAGGCATAAACATAAATATTTTGAATGTAGTTTGACAGGCACAGTATATCCATCTAGCAAAACAATAGTAGTAGGTGCCCCCTAAGGTTTATGACCTCCCTAACCATGGGCTTTTGTCCAAGTTTACAGTACCAGGCCTGAATTCCCTTCTGTGTTGCAGATTTAAAATCCAATAAAAAGAACATTTGACTAACCTCTACAACTATTGCACTAGTGGGCACGTCTTGCCTGGCAGGTTAATATTGTAGCACGAAGGGTCCTAGGTGGGGTAAGACCCTTGCTGATTGCTGTGGCCCAGTAGCTTATATAGCACATTCGGGCTCTATGAAAGCTAGCTGGCAGGGACAAAATTTCCAGCTCATTTCTGTTGTCATTTCTTTATGACCTGTAACCGAAATGTGTGCTGTCTTCAGGAATAGGGTCTTTACCATCAAGATCACTAACAATAGCTAGTATTTTTTGAGGGGACCCATGGAGTCTCCTGACCAACAAAGTGTATGAAGATGTCCCACACCTGGCACTGGGATGTTCATTTAATTACCTATGACCTCTGGAAGCAGCATTGTCCATCTATGCACAGGACCTCCCTTCAAACCCATTGATTTTTAAAAAATATTTTGTTTATTGTATTATTATTATTATTATTATTGGCCTTTTTGAGACAGGGTCTCCCTGTAGCCCCAGCTGTCCTGGAACTTACTATGTAGAGCAGGCTGGCCTTGAACTTCCAGAGATTCACCTGCCTCTGCCTCCCAAGTGCTGGGACTAAAGGCATGCGCCTGGCCTTATTTTTATTTTGTATGTATGATTGTAATGCCTGCACCCATGTCATGCAATGGTTGTGGAGGTCAGAAGAGGGCATTGGATTCCCTGGAACTGGAGTTGTGGATGGTTGTTAGCCACCATGTGGCTGCTGAGAATTGAACCTGGGTCCTATGTAAGAGCAGCCAGTGCCCTTAACCACTGAACCATCCCTCCAGCCCCCTCAAACCCATTTTTTTAATTAGCTTATAAAATAGTGAGTTTCCACATGACTTTTTCATGCTTCCTTCATTTTGTTACTACTCCTCCCACAACCTCGCCTACCCAACCCCTATGCCCCCAACTATTCTTAAACATTTAAGCACTGAATATTTCTCAACCCTGTTTTCATATCACATGTATTCTATTATATCCCTTCCCCCACTGAAGGTCTTTGCCCCTGCCCTTTTGAGCTTCCTGGCTTTTACAGACACTCCGAATTAAACACAGATTCTAAAAATTCAGTGCTAGGATCTGCATATGAGAAAGAACATATAACATTTGTCTCTGTCCTGGTTGTATTTTCCATTACCATTCCCATCACCTTCACTTCTTCCCTCTTCTGCTGAACCCTATCTCCTTCGAAGCAAATGTCTACTTTCATGACTTTTTTGCCTACTGAGTTTGATTGGGGTTCCTTATATGATCATTGGTGGGGGGCTATTTATTGGAGCACAGGCAACTTACAAGTGACTAGACCACTGAAGAAAATGACTCCCCCTCTCCCAGGAACCATCACATATCAGTAATTCCTCAGGGATAGGCGGGGCCTCCAAAGACCCTCCTCTAGCTGTGCTGTGGTGTTGACAAGCCTAGAGTGCAGATAACCACAGATCCTGTGATTTCATGAGTTGAATGACCGTATCATTTTGAGAATGTTTTACGGCACTTCTCCCCATCTTCCATTCTTTCCAGCCCTTCTTCTGTGATGTTCTCTGAGCACTGGAGGGGATGACACAGATGTGTCATTTAGACCTGAGCACTCACCAGTCACTTTATTAAATGCTTCCCAATACAAAAAGATGTTTCTCTGACAAGGCTTGAGCACTAATCTTTTCATATATATATATATATGTATGTATTTTTGAGACATGGTCTCCCTATAGCCCCAGCTGGCCTAGAACTCATTATGTAGACCAGGCTGCAACTTGAATTCTTGTTTTTCATTAAGGGAACCCTCAAATTCTAATTCTTCATCTTTTGTATTTTTACCAATAGCCATTGCTCTTGTTGCAAAGCAAGGATCTGTTAGTTTCATTTTGGCTAGGAATGCCTGGGACAAGCCACCCCCGGCCACCATGCCCCGCTTTCTTTTATATTTTATTTATTTATTTATTTATTTTTATTTTTATGTGTGTGAGTGTTTTGCCTGCTTATATATAAGGGCATCTGTGCCATTCAATTCCCAAACAGGCTAGAAGAAGGCATCAGATCTGGAACTGAAGTTATGGATGGTTATTAGCTGTCACGTAGATTCTGGGAATCAAACCCAGGTCCCCTGCAAGAATAATCAGTGCTCTTGACTGCTGAGCCATCTCTCTAGACTCTAATTTGTTGACATAAATATTTAGAAGACAGTTTGACAACACATCTATTTAGCAAAATATAAGTAGTAGATTCTCTGTGGGGCCTATTCCTTTCTTAGCCATGGGACCAAGTCTACAGTACCAGGCATGAATCCCTCTGATGAGGTGGGCCTCAAATCCAATCAAAAGTAGTTGGTTATCCATAACACCCATGCCACGATTGCACCAATGAGTACTTCTTGACTGGAAGGATGTTATTGTACATAGAGGATCCACAGCTGGGTGAGCCTGTTAATCACTTTTCTCCCTCATCAGCCTGTATAACATCTGTCTATGAAAGCTAGCTAGCGGGAAGAAGCTTCTAGTTCAGTTCCATTTTGATTTCTCTATGTCTGACAACCAGTGTGTAATTTCTTCAACAATAGGGTTGTACCATCTTGTTCTGATGGGCAATCTATATCAGTGGAACTAGCCTATATTATTTGGTGGTCTCTGTGACCTCTCTGACCAAAAATTTATAGCTATGTATCCTATGCTAGGCAATGGAATTTTCATTTGATAACCTATGACTTCTGGGAGCAGCATTACCATCTATGCAACGTACATCTGTTGATATTCTTTTAAAATTATACATATTTTTCTTTTTAAATTTTTTTATTGAATATTTGTGTATTTCATAGATTATCTTAACTTTATACTCCCTTCCCATTGGCATTCATCCATAAGCCTAACCCCCACCAGAGTTCATACATTCTGTCATTGTGTTTAGGCCTGTCATGTCAAGTTAGTGTCCCCAGACATCTCTTAGTGCAAGGTCATCCACTGAGGTTCAGTCAGCCCTCCCTTTAAGAAGATTGGATCTTCCTCATCAAGCAGTAATTAGCTGCCAATAATTCTTTGACTAAGAGTAGGGCCTTCTGTGTATTTCCACAGTTCTGTGCTGGGTTTTTGTCTGCTTGAGTTTGCATGGGTCTCATGCACGCTGACACCATTGCTGTAGGTTCGTATGAGGAGGGTCCCAGGAGCCTGTAGGATTCTATTTCCATATGATCATGCACCTCTTCCCTGGCTCTTAGAATTGTTCTGTCTCCTCTACTGCAATAGTCCCTGAGCCCTGGGTGAGTGGATTTTAATATAGGAGTGTCCCCGACCGCTTTCCGTCTCGCCGGCAAGAACGACGCGGGAGGACAAGTCAGGATCCTTCTGCAGCAGTTTATTTCATAAGCCTCTTACATAGCATACTAAGGATGAAGACCGAAGACGCCGAGAAGTGGGAGAGCTGTTGCTTATATATGCCCTAAAGGTCCCATTTATGACGTATAAGAAGCGGATTGGTTGCTGGAGATCACGCCACGGGAGGAGGCGAGGGAGAGCAGGCTCTTGTGCACGCCCCTTATGGGTACAGCAGGATGTTTACTATTAAGAAGGTCCGGATACCGGCGCCATCTTGTAATGGCAGCGGAGGCTGTGGCTCTCCACATAGGAGTCCTGTCCAAGGATCCAGACTCTAGACTCTTATTCTCTACATTTTTGCCATTTGTGGCCTTTTGTGTTCCTCCCTCTGTTGCATGAGGGAGCTTCATTGATGAGAATTGAAAGATGCATTAGTATCCTCTTCATTTCTTGTTCTGTGTTCCGTGAACCTTAGGTCTAGAGGTTACATCGTAGATGTGCCACTTAGGCTTGGGAAGTTCACAAACAGTCCCTGTGTGTGACCAGTTGTGGAACTCTATAGTAATCTCTCTGTTGAAAAAGAAGTTTCTTTGATGGGTGGTGCCTGGGATACTTGTCTATGAATTTAAGAATCCATATTTTTCACATAGTAAAAAATTACATTTGTCTAGGGATGTGACAGACTTGGTGTTTTCTCTAAAATCTATGACCTCTCCAGCTATGTGTATTTGGCTAGGTTGACAATACCACACATGAATTTCTTCCCGTTGAGTGGGCTTTAAGTCCAATTAGGTAGCTGTTGATTACCCCCAAGATAAAAGTGCCACTACTGCACCAATGTCGTTAGCTGTTCTGGTCATTGGTGTGGTTAATGGGCCTTGAAGTTGGGATTGGACCATCGATTGTTCTCCCATAGCAGCTCATGTAGTGCTCTCTAAAGCTATGAGAATTATCCTTCAGGGGAGGTGGCTTCCCGGTCAGTTCTAGCTCCATTGCTCCAAATCCTGGGTCCAAACTATATTATGTATTCAGCAACAGGGTCTTACCTTCAAATTCTGGGAGGCAATCAAGGGCTGTGGCAATAGCCTGTGTAATTTGGGAGTCTCTTGACTACCCTGGCCAACAACTCAAAGGAAGGTTTTTCCTCTCTGGCACTGCTTCTTTTTATGTAGCCTTCAGCTGTAGACCCATGTAGAGATATTGTATGTGTAATTTTTCAGTAGGTTTTTGGACTAAAAGGATTCCCTCTGTTTTTTTATGGTAGCTAGGCATTTTTAAAAATCTCTCTTTTCGGGCCGGGCGTGGTGGCGCACGCCTTTAATCCCAGCACTCGGGAGGCAGAGGCAGGTGGATCTCTGTGAGTTCAAGGCTAGCCTGGTTTACATAGTGAGTTCCAGGCCAGTTGGGGCTACAGGGAGCCCCTGTCTCAAAAAGACCAAAAAAAAAAAAAATCTCTCTTTTCTCTCTCTGTCTAATCCTCCTTCCATGCCCTCCCCATTTTAAAGTGTCCCCATTTTCCCCATTTCCCCTTTGATGATTCCTGTCTGCTATGGTCCCACCTCTCTTGAATTCCTTCTTTCCCTGTATCCCCATAGTTCCTTGTATAGTCCTCCCTCAACTCTCTCATTTAACTGCCCCCATTTTACACATAGTAGCACCTCTCTCCTACTGTTCTTGTCTCTTGGGTTCCTTCTTTCTCTTTACCTCCATGGTTACTTTGCATTTTCCTGGTTCCTGCAGTTACATCAGGACATGTTAATGCATAAGGATTTGGCTGTAGGATCCACAAACGAGGAAGAACATATGTCATTTGTTTTTCTGAGTCTGTGTCACTTCACTTAGTATAACAGTTTCTAGTTCCATTCATTTACTTGCAAATTTCATTATTTCATCTTTCTTTACCCTTGAGTAGAACTCCATTGTGTAAAAGTACTACATCTTCATTTTCCACTTACCAGTTGAGGGACACTTAGGTCGCTTCCATCTCTTAGCTATTGTGAAACGAGCAGCAAGAAACATGGTTGTACAAATATCTCACAATAGGATGAGTCCTTTGGGTATATGCCATAGGACCATGTCATATGGTAGGTTCATTTTTAGTTTTTTAAGAGTCCTCCACACTGCTTTCCATACAGGTTGCATGAGTTTGCAATCCCACCAACAGTGAATGAGTGATCTCCATTCTCCACGTCTTCACCAGCATTTGGTATCATTTGTTCTCTTGATCTTAGCCAGTTTGACTGGGGTAAAATGAAATCATAAGGTGGTTTTAATGCCCATTTCCCTAATTAGTAATGATGTTGAATACTTTTTGAGATGTTTCTTAGCCAACTTTATTTCTTCTTTTGAGAACTTTCTTTTCAGATCTTTAGCCCATTTGTTTTTTGGGTTATTTTCTTGATTCCTTGTTTTTTGAGTTCTTTATGTATTCTGGATGTTAAATCTCTATCAGATGTGTCACTGGTGAATATTTTCTCCTACTCTGTGGGTTTTCTCTTTACTTTCTTGGTTATTTTTTTTTGCTGTACAGAAGTTTCTTAGTTCAATAATGTCCCACTTGTTGATTGTTGACTGATGTTCAATTTAGAAAGTCCTTTCCTACACCTATATCTTATAAGTTACTGCCAATATTTTCTTCTAATATTTTCAGGGTTTCCAGTTTTACACTGAAGTCTTTCATCCATTTGGAGTTGACTTTTGTGCAAGATTAAAGATAAGAGTCTAGTTTGTGGAGATCCAGTTTTGCCAGCACCGTTTGTTAAAGATGATGACTTTCCTCCATTGTGTGTTGGCACGTTTGTCAAATATCAGGTGGCTGAAATTCTGTGTACTAATGTTTAAGTCTTCAATTACGTCCCATTGATCTTTGTGTCTATTTTTGTACCAGTACCATGCTGTGTTTATGACTATAGCTCTGTAATGTAGTTGGACACCTGGTATAGTAACCCCCCAAGAATTGTTTGTGCTCTGGGTTGCTTTGTCTATCCAGGGTCTTTTGTACTTCTGTATGAATTTTATGATTTTTTAAAAATTCTATGAGGCTTGCCATGGAGATTTTGATTGGGATTGCACTGAATCTATATACTGCTTTTATTATGATGGTCATTTCACAATATTAGTTTTTCCAGTCCATGAGCATAAAGGTTCTTCCATCTCCTGGTGTCTTCCTGAATTTCTTTCTCTAAAGATTTAAACTTTTCATTGTAGAGATCTTCGATGACTTTGGTTAGGTTTGTTCCAGGATTTTTTTTTTTTTTTTTTTTTTTTTGAGCCTATTGTGAATGAGAGTTTTTCTGTATTCTTTCTTCGATTGCTTGTTTTTGGTATATGGAAAGGCTACTGATTTTTGTAGATTTATTTTTTTGACACAGGGTCTCCCTGTAGCTCCAGTTGACCTGAAACTCATTATGTAGACCAGGCTGGTCTTGAACTCACAGAGATTCATTTGCCTCTGCCTCCTGAGTGCAGGGATTAAAGATGTGCAACACTGCCTGGTTTGTAGATTAATTTTGTAACCTTCCACTTACTGAAAGTGTTGATCCGTTCTAGGAGTTTACTGGTGGAATTTTTGGGATCTTTTCAGTATAGTATCATATCCTCTGCAAAAAGGGATAATTTGACCTCCTCTTTTCCAGTTATTACTCCTTTAATTTCCTTCTCTTCTCTTATTGATCTAAGAAGAGTTTGAAGCACTATATTAAAAAGGAGTGGACAGTGGACAGTCTTGTCTGGTTCCTGATTTTAATGGGAATACATCCACTTTTTTTTCCATTTAAAATCATGTTCACTGTGGGTTTGTTGTATATAGCTCTAACTATGTTGAAGTATGTTCCCTCCAATCCAATTCCCTTTAGGACTTTTATCATGAATCCATGCTGAGTTTTGTCAAAGGCCTTTTCTGCATCTATTGATGACCATGTGATTTTTGTCTTTGAGTCCATTTATACGATTTGTGACATTTATTGACTTACTTATATTGAGCCATCCCTACATCTCTGTAATAAAGCTTACATGATCATGGTGCATGATCTTTTTGATATGTGTGTGCATGTGGTTTGCAAGTATTTTGTTGAGAATTTTTGCATCTATGTTCATTAAGGATATGGGCCTATAGTTTTCTGTTTTGGTTGGTTAAAGTGATGCTAGCTTCAAAGAAGGAATTTGGGAGTTCTTCTTCTGTTTCTATCTTTTGAATAATTTAAATAGATCTTTTTTAAATGTCTGGTAGAATTCAGCCCTAAATCTATCTTGGGCTGGACTTTTTTTAGTCAAGAGGTTTTGTATTACTCTTTCAATTTCCATACATGTTATGGGTCTGTTTAAACTGTTGATCTCTTCTTGGTTTAGCTTTGGTGGTTCCCATGATTTTAGATATCCATCCATTTCTTTTAGGTTTCCAAATTTAAAAGAGTACAGGTTTTGAAAGTATTCTCTTATAATGTTCTGGATCTCTTTTTGTGTCTGTTTTGATGTTTCCTGTTTCATTTCTGATTTTGTTGATTGGATTGTCTTTCTTTCTTTTTTGTCATTTTGAGAGAGAGGGTCTCCCTGTAGCCCCAGCTGACCTGGAACTTGTTATATAGACCAGGCTATCCTCGAAGTCACAGAGATCTGGCTGCCTCTGCATCCCAATTGCAGGGATTAAAGGCATGCCCTCCTCCCCCAGCTGCTTTCTTTCTTTTGGTTAACTGATCTGCTCTTTCTTTCTTTTGGTTAACCAGGCTGGTCTTGAACTCACAAAGATCCACCTGCCTCTGCCTCCCAAGTGCTGGGATTAAAGGTATGTGCCACTACACCTGGCCACATGTGAATTTCTTTTGTTGTTTGTGATTCTGTTGTGGGACTCAAGACTTCCTTTGTTGAGTTGAAGTGTGTTTCTGTTTGTATTATTGGTGTGCCTTGGTTATTTCCTTTTTGGGTATGAAAAGGTGGTTTCTCTAGGCTTCAGGTTTTCTCTTTTGATTTTATATTGGAGGGACCAGGTAGCTCTTTTCCCACAGAGGCCCAAGTCAGGGGAGAATCAGATTCTCTTGGGCTTCTTCCTTAAGGTCTGGGCCCCTGCAGCTAGCAGGCACAGCACAATTTGGGAAGCTTGCTAGGTGGAGGCTGGATTCAGGTGTTACAGGCAATCTGCAAAGGTCTGTGCCCCTTCTAAAGGGCAGGGAAGCCTAGCCCTGCAACCATGGGAGGGGCTGCAGGTGGCTCCAATGTAGGAGGATGGGCATGGCATGATTTGGAAAGCTCACCACCATACACAGGCCGGATTCAGGCAATTTCAGGCAGTTTGGGAAGTTCTGGGCCCCTACTAAATGGTAGAGAAGCCTAGCCCTATAGCAGTAGGAGGGGCTGCAGATGGTCCCAGTGTAAGGGGGTGGGCTTGGTGAGATTTGGAGGGCTCATTGCCATGGAGAGGTAAGATGGTAGTCCAGAGATCTGGGGTGCTAAGAGCAAAAGCAGGCCTGTGCACAAAACTAGAAGGAGAACAGGTTGTGTGGTCAGGGAAAGTGAAATTGTTCAATGGTGGAGTCAAGGAGTAGTGGGTGGAATCAGACTTACCAGGGAAGAAGCCTGGTCCAGGAAATTTAAGGCATATTGGGGTTGGGGACAGCCTGTGTAAACAGCTGGTCTCAGGAGCCCAAAGGCAAGTTAGGGTGGGGATAGTCTATGAAGACTCTAATAAACTAGAGTGAAAAATTGAGCTGGTTTGAGTGCAGGGGATCAAGATGCAGCAGGTGGGTCTGGACTAAGCACAGCAGAGAGGTCTGGGGTGCTAAAAGCAAAAACGGACCTGTGCCCAAGGCTAGAAGGAGAACAGGATGTCAGGGAGATTGGAGTTGTTCTGGCTGTAGAGGACTCAAGGTGCAGCGGGAAGGATCAGACTTACCAGGGAAGAAGACTGGTCTCAGGACACCAAGGCAAGTTGGGACCTGATTTATTTATTTTTATTTTTATGTGTTATGAGTGTTTTGCCTGCATCTATGTAAGTGTATCACATGCGTGTAGTGCCTGCAGAGGCCAGAATAGAGCATATGATCCTCTGGAATAGAGTTACTGATGGTTGATAGCCACCACGTGTGTGCTGGGAACCAAACCTGAGTCCTCTGGAAGAGCAGCCAGTGCTCTTAACCATTGAGCCATCTCTCCAGTCCCTTTAATTATATTTTTTAATTAGCTTCTGAAACAGTAGGTTTCCATGTGGCTTTTCATGACTCTTTAGTTTTGGTTAACCCATATGCTTTTCTCCCTCTTTCCCCCAATATCATCCCTTCTTAAACCCTTCAGACTCCAGTATTCATGACTACTGTCATGTCACATATTCTACTCTCCTCTCCATTTTAATGTCCTCTCCCCCCCTTTTTCTGTTTATCAAGACAGTCTCACTATGCATTCCTAGGTGGCCTAGAACATGGGTCACTGTTTACTCGGCTTGCCTCAGTACTAGAGATCCTCCTGCCTCTGCTACTCAAGTTCTGTGATTAAAGACATGCATCACCATCCCCAGCTCCCATGTCTCCTTTTGAATCATTCAATAGACACTCCAAGATAATCACCCAAATCTAAAATTCCAAAGTAGTATCCACATATGAGAGAGAATATGTAGCATTTGTCTTTCTTAGCCTCTGTTGCCTCACTCAATATAGTATTTTCTGGTTCTATCCATTTTTCTTACAAGTTTGATAATTTCACTTTTTCTTACAGCAGTGCAATTTCACTGTGTATATGTGTCATATTTTCATTATCCATTCATCAGTTGGTGAACATGTAGACTAATTAATTTCTTAGGTGTTGTGAACAGAGCAACAATGAACATGGATCTGCAAATATCTCTGTAGTAGGATATAGAGCCTTTAGGGTATATACCCAGG
>NW_008340850.1:318409-355235 GCF_000622305.1 Nannospalax galili
ATATATTATATTTGGTCCTTTTGAGACAGGGTCTCCCTGTAGCTCCAGCTGGCCTGAAACTCATTATGTAGACCAGGCTAGCATCGAAGTTGTAGAGATCCGCCTACCTCTGTCTCCCGAGTGCTGGGACTAAAGGTATGTGCCACCATACCCAGTGGTTTTTAATATTCTTATTGAGCTTTTGTACATTTCATACAACAGTTCTTAATCCAATCTAGATCCCCAATCTGTGCCTTCATGTTCCCCCGCCCCCGCAACTGGACCTTATGCATTCTACCATACATATTAAGTTCTATCCAGTCAAGCATTTGTACCCAGATTTCCTTTAGAGCAAGTTCATCCACTGGAGTTTGGTCAACCTATCTAGAGATCTTAATGAAGGTTTACTCTCCCTCACCCAACAGTAATCATTTGCCAACAGTTCCCAGGCTAGGAGCAGCCCACTGCCCATTTTCCTTGCTTCACTTTGGGCCTTTGTCTGATTGGCATGGGTCTTGTGTATGATGTCACCATTGCCACAAATTCACATGAGCAACTTCCAGTGGCCTGAAAGCCTATCCCTATGTTCATGGACCAACCCTGGCTCTTACAATCTTTCTGCCCTCCCTTCTACAATGGTCCCTGAGCCATAGGTAGGTAAGGTTTAATATAGGAGTCCTATCCAAGGACACACATTCTGCAGTCTCTTATTCTATAAAATGTAGTCATGTGACCTTCTGTGTGCTTCACATTCTGTTGCATAAGGAAGCTTTGCTGATGAGCGTTGAGGTATGCACTGGTATTCTCTCCACCTCCTGTTATGCTATGTTTGGTGAGTCTTAGGTGTAGAGGTTCCATTGTAGATATGTCACCTAGGGCTGAGCAGCTCGCAGATGTATATTCTCCATGTGTAACCAGTTGTAGAATTCTGCAATAGCCTCCATCTGTTGCAAAAGGAAGATTCTTTGATGAGTGGTGTATGATATATTTGTCTGTAAATATAAGGATCCCTATTTAGCATATGGCAAGAAATTTCATTTGTCTAGAGGTGTGACAGAGATAGGGATTTCTCTGGGATCTATGACCTCTCCAACTATTATGTATTTGGCTATAATTACAGTGTCACCCATGAGTTTCCTCCCATTAAGAGGGCTTTAAGTCCAATTAGATTAAGCTGTTGATTACGCCCCCCTCCCCCAGATAACAGTACCACTACTGCACCAACAGAGGTATTTTGTTGTGTCAGTTGTTAATGGTTATTAGGCTTTAAGGCTGGGTTGAACTGATTTTCTGCCTTAGCAACTAGCATAGTATCCTCTAGAACTATGAGAGCTAGTCTTCAAGGAAGAAGCTTCTAGATCAGTTCCTGCTCCATTGCTCCAAGTCCTGTGTCTGAAGTATGTCCCGTCTTCAGCACTAGGATCTTATCTTTGAATTCTGGGAGATCACCAAGGGCTCCAGCAATTGCCTGTGTTATTTGGGGGAGTCTCTTGGACTACTCTGATCAACCACTCAAAGGGAGGTTACTCCTATCTGGCACTGTGCTCCTTGCCATACAGCCCCAAGGTATACACATGTACTAATGTTCAGTCACTGTGTGTGTATTTCTCAGGGGTTTCCCAAACCAATACATTTTCCTCGGCTTCCAGCAGCACCCAAGCTCCATTCATCCCTCCTCCCCCCTCCCCAGTCCAAATGCCCCCATTTTCCCTGCCCTTCCCCGAATAACAACCATTTCCTGAGTTTCCTTCTCCCCCACCCCTATAGTCCCCTGCATCTCCTTCCCTCCCAGTTGAACACCCCCCCCCCCCCGTTAGCACCTGTTCCCTACTATCTCTCTTTCAGACTCTTTCTTTCCCTTTACCTCCTGGCTTCCTTTACATTTTCCTGGCTCCTGCTGTTACATCAGGATATATGTCATATATAAGGGATTGGTGCTAAGATCTGAAACTGAGGGAGAACATAAGTCACTTGCTTTTATTACTTCATTTAGTATAACAATTTCTAGTTCCATCCATTTACCTGCAAATTTCATAATTTCATCTTTTCTTACTGCTGAGTAGAACTCTGTTGTGAAAATGTGAAAATGTTTTCATTACCCATTTGTCAGTTGAGGGACATTTAGGTTGTTTCCACTCAGTAGCTATTGTTAAAAGAGCAGCAGAGGACCTGGGTTCAGTTCCTAGAACCCACATAGCAGCTAAAAACCACCCATAACTCCAGTTCCAGGGGATTGGAGGTCTTCTTCTGGCCTTCATGGTCATTGCAACATGTGGTGCACTTATGTACATACAGGCAAAACATTTATACACAAATAAACTTAAAAAATTGAAAAGAATAAATAAAAGATATTCATTAACTATTTATATTTTTTCAGTTTAGAACTTTAAGTTTCATAGCCCATTAAAAAAATTTGGGATTGTTGCCAGGTGTGGTGGTGTACGCCTTTAATCCCAGCACTGGGGAGGCAGAGGCAGGTGGATCTCTGTGAATTCAAGGCCAGCCTGGTCTACATAGTGAGTTCAAGGTCAGCTGGGGCTACAGGGAAACCCTGTCTCTAAAAGAACCCCCCCCTCAAAATTGAATTGTTTTCTTGATTTTTAGTTTTTGAGTTCTTTGTACATTCTGGATATTAATCCTGTGTAAGATACATAGCCTGCAGAGATTCTCCTATTCCGTATGCTGCCTCTTCACTTGGCTGATAATTTCTTTTGCCACAAAGAAGCATTTTAGTTTAATGAGGTCCCCTTAGTAGAATGCTGTCCTCTTCTGAGTGACTGGAGTCTTATTCACAAAGTTCTTAATTTTTCTTTTATTTTGATGGGTATTCCCTACTTTTTCTCTAGCAGTTTCAGAGATTCAGTTCTTACATTTAGGTTCTTGATCTTTTTGGAGCTGATTGTGCTCAAGGTGAATGATAGGGATCTAATTTAATTCTTCTAAATGCAGACAACTAATTTTCCCAGCACCATTTGTTGAAGATACTATGTACATTTTTGGCATATTTGTCAAAAGTCAAATACTTGGGGGCTGAAGAGCTGGCTCAGCAGTTAAGAACACCGACTGCTCTTGCAGAGGACTTGGGTTTGGTTCCCAGCACCCACATGGCAGCTAACAACCATCTATAACTCCAGTTGCTTGGGATCCAGTTCTCTCTTCTGGCCTCCACGGGCATTGTACACACCAGTGCACTTAACATACGTGTAGGGAAACACTCATACACAAATTTCTTTCCTAATTAAAAGAATTTTTTGGACTCAAATCTAGACATATGGACCTATATCTGGGTCCTATATTTTATTCCATTGATCTATTTTTGTACCAGTGCCATGTACCAGTAACCAGTTTTTTTGGTTACTACTATGGCGTTGTAGTATAACTTGAAATCAGATATAGTGATACATTTAGCATTATTATTTTTCTTAGAATAATTTTGTCTAATCTAGAGTCTTTTGTGCTTCTGTATATATATATTTTTTGGTCTTTTTGAGATAGGGTCTCCCTGTAGTCCCAGCTGGCCTAGAACTCACTATGCAGACCAGGCTGGCCTTGAACTCACAGAAATCCACCTCTGCCTCCTGAGTGCTGGGATTAAAGGTGTGTGCCACCACACCCAGGTCCTTCTGTATACATTTTTTTTTTTAACCATTTTACGATTGGTAATTGTATTGAATCTATAAATTGCTTTTGGTAGGATGACCATTTTTACAATATTTATTCCCTTAATCCTTAACATATGAAGTCTCTCCATCTTCTAGTGTTTGCCTCAATTTCTGCACTCTTTCAAAGTTTCATTCGAGACCTCTTTCACTTTCTTTCATTTCCAAGGAATTGAATTTATTTATTGTTTTTGGAGGCACTTTGCTGAATGTGTTTATCAGTTGTAGGAGTTTTCTGGGGGAGTCTTCAGGGCCTGTTATGTGTAGAATCTTATCACCTGCAAATAAGGGTACTTAGATTCTCTATTTTTTTAAAAATATTTTTATCTATTATTTTTATTTTGTGGGTATGAGTGTATTACCTGCATGTGTGTAAGTGTACCCATGTTGTGCAAAGCCTGCAGAGGTCAGAGGAGGGCATCAGATCCCCTGGAACTGGAGTTACAGATGGTTGTTAGTCTCCATTGTGGTCACCAACTGTGGCTGCTCTCCTCTGTCTATGGTTGCTCTCCTGCTCTCTCAGTTCCTCTGATCAGCCGTCTGGTCCAGACCCCAGGGCTGGTGAGGAGTCTGTGCCAGCGTCACCACATTCAGATGCAGGAGACCAGGTTCAGTGACACAGATCTGCTTTATTGCAGGAAAGTATGGGCTTATGTAGGGGTAATAGTCCAATCATAACATGGCATATGGGATCCCTTATTAGCATGGCAGACTAGTATCCTATTACAATCTAGCAGGCCAGATGCCCTATTAGCATGATAAGTTTCAGTTTCTCTAAGTTTCGGATTCCTGGAAACCATGTGACTCACAGTTTTCTCTCTGATAAGAAACAGGAAGCACTGCATTCCAGCATGATAGGTATGTAAGGCAAAAGGCAAAATCAGTCACAAGGTTTTCCACAATATCACCCCCTATTTTTTCATTTTTAAGAGTGAGGCACAGTTCAGAATATGTAGCATACTGATATCAGTCCAGGGGCTGTATGTGGCGGATTTTTCTGTTGTGCATCAAGGCAAGGTAGAATGGCTTGGGAGGCAAGGGATTGATCCCTTATTGTGGGCCCCATCCTTCAAGATGTTGAGTTCTCTCAAGAGCAGGCTGGGCTAACTCCCTGCCAACCAGTGGGAGTTGAGGTTCTTTGCCTCAGCATTGTTGTCCCCACCTCAAGTGTCACCCAGCATTATGGACTGTCCCTGTCTTAGGTTGTCCCATCTTTTGGGATCTTACCCATCATTGACTATCAGCCCTCAAAGGGTGAGTCCCTTGGTATGGTCTGGCAGAGGGAGAGGCAATGTATCAAGCTTTGGCCCATGCAAAGTCCTCTTAAGGGGCTAAGAATTCAACAAATGCCAATGGAGCGGGGTCGTCCCATCTGGGGTAATGATGGGGATTAGGGAGTGGCAAGTTCTAGGCATCGGTCTCACAGTCTGCCAACAGGAGTATATATCGCAAGGCATTTCCTGTGGCTCCGGCAGTCAGGCTGTTGTCTCAGGTCTTTTGCATGGTTGTTCAGTAAGACTTTTCACCTATGCTCAAGCCTGTTTTTCATATCTCTATTATTATAGGGTGGTAAGGGTAAGGAACATTGGGTACTTGTTTGCAGAGACATGCCTGGCAAGATCTAGAGGTGGGGCAACAGCTAACTGAACCAGAGAAATACGAGTTTTAACAAAATTATCAAGACCCTTAACAATGCAGGGTCCAAAAATCAGGAGTTCACACAATAAGGAACATAGACAGGGGGTTCCCTCTGGTTTGAGGTTTTGATTGGCTATAGTCTCTGTTTGTGAAGTAAGATACTTAAGGTCGCCCCAGGTTATCGGGTGTGCCGTTGGAGCCTGTCGCTTTCATGGTCTACAACGCTGGGTTGGTCTCTCAGTGGTTGAGAAGTACGCTGCTTCCTCAGGACTGCCATCTCCGGGGTCGGTGGTTGTGGAGGGAGGTTTTCCATCATAGGCAATTCTGATGTTCCGGGCTGGGATCCAAATGGGGGCTGGAACATTATCTGAAAAGACACAAGCATAGCCTCGCCCTTGTGTTAGCAATAAATGGGGCCCCCTCCATTCGCCTGTGAGAGGGTCCTTCCATCTCACCATGGGGGCAGGTGTAGGCTGAGTGAATGCCCCCCAAAGGCTTTATTGCTGGTGGGAGGCCATGGGAATCAAATTTGAGAAAATTTAGGACAAATAATGCTTGTTGTATAATGAAGTTAGGATCCTTATAGTGAGGACCCTTGTCAATATTTCCCCTCATTTTTTGTATTTGTTTAATGAGTGTTTGGTGGGAACGTTCAATAATTCCCTGACCCTGAGGATTGTAAGGGATACCTGTTATATGCCTAATATTCCAGTCAGAGCAAAAATGGCTGAAGGTAGCAGAAACTTAATAAGGACCATTATCTGATTTTATTTGCCAAGGAACTCCCATAAGGACCATGGCATATTTGACAGTCCTTATGACATGAGATGCCATCTCACCAGAGCAGGCCAGCACAAAATGGACCTTGGAATAAGTGTCAATAATATGATGGATATACTTGAGCTTGCCAAAAGGAGAAAAATGAGTGATGTCCATTTGCCATATCTTGTTGGGGCTAAGGCCTCTAGGGAGAGTTCTGGTGGGTTGTAATGGTCCCAGAGGTAGAAGAGGGGCACAAGAGGAGCAGGCATGGACCAAATACTTGCAGCTCTGAATTGGTAGAATGGGTAGAAGCCTATGTATAGCTTGGGGAGAAAGATGAAAACGGGCGTGTAAGTCTCTAGCTTGTTGAATTATGGTGGAGTCTAGGGTGGCACTCAGGACCAGTTTGTCAATGGCGGCACTTCCCTCTGCCTGAAGCCCCAGGAGATTGGTATGAGACCACAAGCATTGACTATGCCAAGGGGCAGAGCGCTGCTTGAGTAATAGTTGTAATGAGGACAGCAACAGATCAAGGGGACTCTGGTAGGGCCAGAAAGCTGCAAAGGCCAGATGTTGTAGAGTCTGAGCTACATAAGCATTGTCAGAAAAAAATATTACAGGGAGTTGTAGGGAGATCCTGAAAGACCTGTAACATGGCTGAGAGCTCTCCGAGCTGTACAGATCCCTGGAAAGGGAAAACCTTATGTGAGGAGAGTTGTCTTTCCTGGTAAATTACATAACCAAATTTGAATTTACTAGAATCAATAAAGATTAGAGGAGCCTTAGGAAGAGGGCTATGCTTTGGGAGTGCCTGGGGAAATAGGGACAGGGGAAGCTGTCTTACTCCTTGAAGGAGTTTATGTTTAGGATAATGATTGTCATATTTCCCCTGATAGACTAGTAGGAGAGTTTGGAAGCCATGGTTGTCAAGGAACAATTACTGGAGCATGTGAAGTGGAAGGGGAAGAACCAACGATTTGGGTTTGTGGCCATACAGAAGGCAGGAGGTGTGGACAAGTTTAAGGGCTAGCATAGCCCATGCCTCAATAGCCAGCCAGGGCGACCTTGTGAAGTTGACTCCATGAAGAGTGGACCCATATTAGGGGACCCTGGGTCTGCCAGAGCACTCCCAAGGGGGTGTTTTTAGTAGGAGTAACTAGTGGTTGGATGGGCCACTTTGGCTGTATCCTATTTACAAATGCTTGGGACAGGTGAGAATTGAGCATTGTGACAACACGTTGTGCCTACGGAGAGACCTTGCAGGGAATGGAGACCATATCAGTACCCTGCAAAAGGTCAAAGTGGTGTAAGCTCTTCTGTGGACATGGGTAAGAAGCCCCGTATCCAATTGATGTTGAGGGTCTGCACCTCTGAAAGGGTAACCTCATCTGGTAAGGTAAGAACAGGAGCTATGGGCTGGATGACATCTTGAATAGAGTGGCTCAAAAAGGTATAAGGGGCATGTAACTGTATTTTATATGCTGCAATAGTAAGACCTAATGCCTGGAGGTTTGAGTTTTTGAAAAGATCCTTGTAAGATCTTAAGATCCTTATGGGTGGTAAGAATGTCATCCATATAATGTAAAATATAAACCTCAGTCAGCAAAGGTCTGCAGGCATGGGCCACATAATATTGGCAGATAGTAGGATAGTTTTTCATGCCCTGAGGCAAAACCTTCCCTTGATAGCATTGAACTGGAAGGTTATGGTTAGTGGCAGGTATAAAGAAGGCAAAATAGGGCATGGAGAGGAATAGAGAAGAAACAGCCCTTAATATCTGTTATAATAATTGCGTATTCTTTGGGAATAGCAGCAGGGTGTGGCAGTCCAGGTTGAAGGGTCCCTAAAGGCTTCATATGCTCATTAATAGCCCTTAAATCATGTAAAAGTCTCCATTTTCCCAATTTCTTTTGTATTACAAAAATGGGAGAATTATAAGGACTAAGGGAGGGCTCGATATGACCCAAGGATAATGGTTCCTGGACGAAAGAGATCAAGTGAGTTAATTTATGTAAAGGAAGAGGCCACTGCTCCACCTGTATGGGACAATTAGTGTCCCACGTTAGTTTGATGGGGGGTGGCTTGGGCAGCAGAACAGTGGCCATTAGAATTGGGGGTGAGGGTGGAGGGCATTACCTAACCACTAGTCTACAATGTGGTCATCATAAAAGGCTTTGTCATCTGTAGTTAAACCAGCTTCCATGTCAGGAAAGCTATCTCTCCTCCACAAATTTTGGGGAAGCCCTGCGGCTAAGAGCGGCCTAACAGCTCCTGTGTTGCTGCTCAGATCAGTCCAGATTACCAGACGTTGGACCTGTTGGGTGTTCTGTAAACCCCCAGCTCCTTGTATAGGGGGTCCAGGTTTGCAGTGCCAATGAGACAATGCTTCCTCTTGTCTGATTACAGTAATATTGGCCCCTGTGTCAATTAGGCCTTTAAACTTATGGCCATCTAGGGAAAGTTGTATCATCCATTGGACATGGGGGGGTGTATTCCCTTACTTTCTCTCTTTGGGGCGGGGCTGAGAGGTGCCCCATTGCCCGTTTAAAGGCACCTTCTGTATGGGTTTACCATCTGCATCCACCTTAGACCTGCATTCTCTTGCCCAATGAAAGCCTTTGTGGCATCTTGGTCATTTTGAAGGGGGAACATGGTTCCTTTTGGCCTCTTTCATAATCTTATTAGGACAGGTACATGACCAATGGCCCTGTTCCCCGCAGGCCCAACATTTGCCTTTGTCAATCTTGGCTTGTGGCTGATGAGCAGCCAGTACCTCAGCAAGGGCCGTGACATGGGCCTGAGTGGTCCCCACATCTCGGCAGGCCAGAATCCGTTCAGAGACAACCTTGTGTCTAACGGGTCCTATGGCAAGGCGACACTCTGTGGAGCAGCCTTCATATACAAGATCCTTGAGCAAGGCATCGGCAGCTCCCTGATGACTGATCTATTTACACTTTGTTGGCATCTCTCAACAAAATCAGAGAAAGACTCACTTGGTTTTTGTATCAATTTGGTTAATTTGGTATCACCGCAAGTTGGCATACTTCAAAAAACACGAAGCGCACAAAGCCATACTTGTTCAAAGTAGCGGGGAGGTCCCTGTGCCTGAGCTTGGGGGGGGGGTCTCAAAATTGCCACGTCCTACTAGAGCATCAATTCCAATGTTTTGGATGGTGGCATTTCTATTGCACTCTGCCTGTTGTTCACATTCATCTTGGTAAGCAGCTTTCCATAAAAGGAAATCACCTCCCTGTAAGCAGGCACAGGCAATATTCTGCCAATCATAGGGGGTATTGGCTGAATGACTGATTGTATCTAATAACTGACCAAACCAGGAAGAGTGAATGCCATCCTCAACTGCTCCCTTATGCAGCTTCCTTAAGGTATCATGAGAATATGGATTCTAGACATTGGGGTTCTGTTGTCCCTGATTGAAAGTAACTGGGAAGAACTGTGGAAAATCTCCCATTGTATCATAGAAGAGGGGCCTAGGCGGGAGGGGCTTCCAGTCCTCCTCCAGGAGGGAGGGGTAGATAGACTGGGGGGAAACTTCCTTAAAGCCAGTATAAGATGGTAGAAGGTAGCCACCGCCCCATAATGGCAGAGCAGAGGTGGTCTTAACTTCCTGTTTTTCATCAAGGGGGCTCTCAATCCCCAATTCCTCATTTTTTATATCATCATTAGCAGTCATTGTTTCATCAGAACAAGAATCCGTTAGTTTTGTTTTAACTGGAAATGCCTGGGTCAAGCTGTCCCCAGCATCCTGTTGTTGTATTTGCTCATCTATCTTCTTTAATAGGAGTTTGTCCTGTTTAGGGGCTTCAGGGGGAACCCCCTGAAGGGAGGCCAGAATGGCTGTCACAATGGGGTAGAACAGCCCAGACTGTGGGCTGACTTCTCCCTGACTTCTCTATGCTGGGTGAAGAATTGAATGCAAGCCCATTGTTTAGGATCCCAGCAACAAGAATCTGTAAACCAGGGGGCAAGAGTTAGTACTTCATCTAAAACCTTAGTTACATCCTTTTCTGTTACCCTAATATGCCTACTTCTGAGGAGAGGAGCCAGTGCAGCAGTGTGGAGGCTGGAAGCAGCTGGATGACAGTCCCCATACCAGAGATCACTCACCCGGCAAGACGTACCCAAAGGGACTCAGGAACCATTCAAGGAGACGATCAGCAAAGACAGGAGTGGCACACCCAATTGAAGATTGCGAACCAGAAGAAAAAGCAGAACAAAATGAAAGCAGTGAGCAACCATGGGAAGAGCACCGAGAAAGGGGGCATTGGGAGCCCAAGGTGTTACAGCTCAGAGTGTTACAGATCTGTGAAGAGGGGCGTCCCAGTCCCACATTTGGGCGCCAGCTATGGTCACCATATGTGGCTGCTCTCCTCTGGCTATGGTCACTCTCCTGCTCTCCCAGTTCCTCTGATCAGTTCCTCTCTCAGGTCCTCTGGACCCCAGGGCTGGTGAGGAGTCTGTGCCAGCGTCGCCACATTCAGATGCAGGAGACCAGGTTCAGTGACACAGACCTGCTTTATTGCGGGAAAGTATGGGCTTATATAGGGGTAATAGTCCAATCATAACATGGCATATGGGATCCCTTATTAGCATGGCAGACTAGTATCCTATTACAATCTAGTGGGCCAGATGCCCTATTAGCATGATAAGTTTCAGTTTCTCTGAGTTTTGGATTCCTGGAAACCATGTGACTCACATAGTTTTCTCTCTGATAAGAAACAGGAAGCACTGCATTCCAGCATGATAGGTATGTAAGGCAAAAGGCAAAATCAGTCACAAGATTTTCCACAACACTCTATATGGGTGCTGGGTATCAAACTCTGGTCCTCTACAAGAGCAGTCAGTGCTCTTAACTTCTGAGTCATCTCTCCAGCCCTTCCTTTTCTATTTTTATCCCTTTTACTTCCCTTTCTTGTCTTTCTGCTGTGGCTAAGACTACAAGAACTTTATTAAATAGAAGTGCAGAGAGTGGACATACTTGCCTTTTTCCTTATTTCAGTAAGAATGCTTTACTTTATTTTCATTTACCATGATGCTGGCTATGGTTTGTTGTATATAGCCTAATTGAAATGTGTGCCCCTAGTCATTCTCCAGGGCTTTTATCATGAAGGATGTTAGGATTTGTTAAAGGTCTTTTCTGCATATAATGAGATGATCTTGTGATTTTTATCCTTGAGTCCATTTATGTTTTTGTTTTGTTTTGTTTTGTCTTCTTGAGACAGGGTCTCCTTGTAGCCCCAGCTGGCCTGAAAGTCACTATGTAGATTACCTTGAACTCACAGAGATCTGCCTGCCTCTGCCTCCCCAGTGCTGGGATTAAAGGTGTGTGTCACCACACCCGGCTTGAGTCTATGTGACAAAATTATATATATTTATTCTTTCATGTTCAACCATACCTACATCTTTGAAATCAACTTGTTTATAGCAAATGATCTTTGCGATGTGTTTTTAAATTTGATTTGCAAGTATTTTCTTGAGAATTTTTGTGTCCTATGTTCATTAAGGAGATTAATATATAATTGTGTGTGTGTGTGTGTGTGTGTGTCTGTGTATCAGAGTAGTATAGGCTTCATAAAGAGAATTTGGAAATGTTCCTTCCCTTTCTGTTTTACACAATTATTTGAGAGTGGTGTTAGTTCTTTGAAAGTTTGGTAGAATTCTGAGGTGACTCCCTCTGGACCTGCAATATTTTTCATTTTCTATGTCTGGCTTACTTTGGTGTTTCTGTTGAGACAGTTTGTTTCTCCTTTCTGAGTGGTACTGGATATTGATGCTGCAGGTGAAGGCTGCTCACTGAGAGGAAACTTTATACAAAATGGGAATAACTATCCATTCTGATACTTGTATAATTAGCAATATGGAAACCCAATATTTATGGCAAAAACCAGGCAAATAGCCAGGCATGCCCACACTTCTCATCCTAGCACTTGGGAATTCCAGACCAGCCTAGGCTATATAGTGAGACCCTGTCTAAAAAACAAAACAAAACAGAAACAAAAAACAGAAGGAAAAAGAAGAATCTATATAAGTAGTCAAAATATGCAAAATTATTCAGCATACTTACCCATTAGGGAAATGCAATGTAAATTACATTCAGATCAATCTAGTTTAAGGCACAGTGTTTCTTTCCAGGAAAGAGAAAGATCCAGCTTATTCTTGAGGATATAAGGTGAAAAGAAGGAGAAAAGGAGCCCTTTCATTGTTAGTGATAATTATTTTTTACCGAAATGAAGAGTACAACTACTCCATGATGCAGGTCTGCCACCACTGGCTATATCCATGACGGAATGAAAATATGCTGTGGTGGTTTCAACAAGTGTCCCTCATAGGCTCTAAGTGTTTGAACAGTTGATCAGTTGGTGGCACTATTTTGGGAGATTTAGGAGGTGAAGCCTTGTAGAGGAACTACATCACTGGGGATGGGCTTTTGAGAGTTCATAGCATTGCTCCACTTCAAGTTTCTCACTCTGCTTCCTGTGCCTGATTGAAGATGTTAGTGCTCAGCTTTCTGCTTCAGCTGCTTCCTGCCATGCCTCCCCCACCATGATAGACTTTTATCTCTCTGGAACCATAAACCCAATAAACTCTTTCTTTTATAAGTTGCTTTGGTCATGGTGTTTTATCACAGTAGCAGACAAGTAACTAATAATTATGCATACAATACATATGCCTGCTGGCCCATGTTTATTGTAGTGTCATTGACAATAGCCAGGATACTCTATCAGTCTAAGTTTCCATTGGTAGAGTCATGCATAAAGATGTACATACAAATGGACTATAGTTCAGCTATGGAAGAACCAGAGGATGTTGTTTCCAGGAACATAAATGGAAGTACACCACATCATATTAAGTGGGATATCAAACTTACAATGACAGATGTCACATGGCTTTTGTCATTTGGGAGAGTAGTGAACCAGTAGGATGTTAGAATGAGAAGAATAAGAGGTGGGTATGAATAATGAAGGTCACTTAATTTTTGCATTTGACACTCAGCTAGCCACAGGATAATTTCAGTTTATGCAACTGAATAATTTTTTCTTCACCTTTAAAATAAATTTATTTATTGATTTTTATGTATGTGTGTTTGTGGGGTGTGTGTGTGTGTGTGTGTGTGTGTGTGTGTGTGTGTGTGTGCATGTGCCTGTATGAATTTCTGTGCCACATGTGTACAGGTGTCCATAGAGGCCAGAGAACATTAGATCCCTCTGTAGCTGGAGTTACAAGTGTTTGTGACTCACCACATGGGTGCTGGGAACTGAACCTGTGTCCTTTGCAAGAGCATCAAGTGCTCTTAACTTCTGAGGCATCTCTCTAGCCCTCACCTTTAAAAAAAATTTCATTTTATGTGTCTGTGTATGCCTGAATGTGTATATGTGCAACATATACATGCAGGTGGTTTGCTGGGAACCAAACCTGGGTCCTTTGAAAGAACAGCAAGTGCCCCATCATTTATTTATTTATTTATTTATTTATTATTTATTTATTTATTTATGTGTTTGTTTGTCTATTTATTTTTCAATAAACGTCTTTATTAATCCACCTACAGGCATGCACATCATACAACATTAGCCAAAAGTTTTGATTTCCAGAGCTCATCTTTTATTTCACTTTATGTGTATTTTATTTTATGTGATTGTATTGCCTGCATGTATGTAACTATTGTTTGTTGTTGCAATGCCTATGGCGGTCAGAAGAGGGTGTTGGATTCCCCTGGAAGTGGAGTTACAGATGGTTCTTAGTTACCATGTAGGTGCTGGGAATCAAACCCGGGTTCTCTACAAGAACAGCCAGTTTCTTTCTTTTTTTTAAATAATAATTTGAGAATTTCACACAGGCATATAAGCATATAAGATATAAGCATATAAGATGTTTTGATCAAATCCATGCCCACTCTCCCTCCTCCAACTCCTCCCATATCTCCCCATCACTTTCTTTCTGGTAACTTCATGTACTCCTCCTCCTCCTCCTCCTCCTTCTTCTTTTTTTTTTTTTTTTTTTTGGTTTTTTTGAGAAAGGGTCCCCCTGTCCCCCCCTCCCCAGATATTTTCAAAAGTTTGGGCCTTTGGAATGAAGTATGTTGCTAAGAGGCCCAAGAACATTTTGACTTTTAGCCAAGAAACTGGCTACTTTTCTTTGGGATCTTTTTATACTAACTGCATAGCCAAGTCCTACCTCCTATTCTTATCACACCATCCTCTGAAGAGGTTACTCAACTTTCAGATAGGGAATCGGGATGCAGACCACTCTGGCTTCTTCCATGCTGAACAGGGATGCAGGCTGAGGCAATTGGAGTACCCCTTCAGTGGGTCTATCTAAAAGACCCCCAAATCGCATAACTCTTATCTTGAGGAGGAAAAGAAAGTCTGAATCGTGAATAGGAGATGTGAAGGAGAAGTAAAGGCAAGAGTAGTTAGCATTACAAGTTCTAGACAGGGAACTAGAAAAAAGTCAGAAACAGGGCACATTTCAAATGTTCATATGAGAGTCCACTGGACTTCCTTGACGAGAGCTTCCAAAAGTATCCCTCTATTGGGTTCCTCCTTTCAGGCATTTTGATAGCTGAAGAACAGCCAGTGATCTTAACCATTGAGCCATGTCTCCAGCCGCTCATCTTTTATTTTTAATAAAAATACTTATGTTATTTTAGAAAACATACCTGGACCCAGGTGATGAAAGAGATGTGCATAGACTAAGGTGGGTTAAAGGAAGTACTTGGAGGAAGCTGTCTTCTAATTTGGAAGGAAGATAATGTTCAGTAGAAAACCAAAGAAGGATTCTTCAGCTATTTAGAAAACAAATTTAAACATATGTATAACAATCCTTTCCCTAGCCTATATTTCTGCTCAGAAGAAAGATATTTGACCAGGATTGTATCATATTAGTAGTTCATGATGAGTATAAGTAGTTCTTATTTCACATATGAGAGAGGTGTGATGCAGGATGAGATGTGTACTATTAATATAATAGAGGAATGGAACAAGGGGGGAATAGCAGTTGAAAATTTGGGTGCAGACCCTTTCTGATGCTCTAGGATCATTGTGGAAGAGGGGCAGAAAAATTGTAAGAGCCACAGTGGAGGATAAATACTAGGAAACCATGTTGTCCAGGCACAGTAGGGCAGTTGTACATACTAACCCACAGTGTATGCATGTGACAATGTGCACAAGACCTGTGCAAGCCCAAGCCAAACAAAAACTCAGCATGGACAGGGGAAGTGGGCAAGAAGCCCCATCCCTACCAAAGGAACTATTGACAGTTGATAGCTGCTGGGAGGAGCGTCAATTTTCTTTTAGGGTGTGATGATGGTTGACCAGTCTCCAGAGGATAGACTCACAACCAAGCACATTTGGGGAACATGAATTAGACTCAGTAAGCCTTAAAGAATGATAATAGAAGACATGAAATCCTGGAGGATAGTAAGGTGGGAGTGGGGATTGGGGAGCGGAGGTCTGGATATGACCAAAATACATGGTATGAAATTCTCAAACAACAAAATATAAAGGATGTTGTGCACAGAATGCTATAGCTGAGAAGTAAGTGAATAATTTATCTCCACATTTCAGCACAGAATTATAAAAGCAACAAAGAGGGGGCTGGAGAGATGACTCAGTGGTTAAGAGCACTTGCTGCTCTTGCAGAGGACCCAGGTTCAATTCTCAGCATCCACCTGGCAGCTAACAACTGTCAGTTACTCTAGTTCCAGGGGAATCCTACACCTTCTTCTACCTCTGGGGCATTGCATAACATGGGTACACTTAATGAACATGCAGGCAATACACTCATGCACAGAAAATGACACAATAAATAAAAGATTTTTTTTAAAGCAACTAAGAAACTACTTAGGACTGCCATATGTATCAGTATGATTTGTTATATTAAGGACTAAAATGTGAGCATTTGTCATGATTCAGTATAATTTTAAACTTACATAAAGTGAGAAGTAATGGCTTTAATCTTTGAATTGAATTCACAGTATATTTGATTTATGAATAGTGATAATTTTCATATAATTTCAGGTGTTCATAAAATGTGTGCTCCAAGTGAGACTGGCCTGGAAAATCAAGAGATACATTTTTGGCAAATAGGAAGCACCAACAGCAATCTGTCAACTGAAGAAATGATTGAAGTAGGTAAAACATTGATATTGAGGACAAACCAAAGTTTGAATTTGAAAATGAAGAGTATAAATGGTTCAGAAATATTTGTGACCAAAGGCAGACTGTACGCTGGGTCCGTAGTGAGCCTGATAAGAGGCAGACTGGTGAAGAACTTGATAATGTAAATGTAACCCCCCTCTGGCATCCTGAACATCTTACTCTCCCTAACTAGATTCAAAGTTCTGTATTATGTTTAATATAATCAACCTGGAAAATTCATCTGCACAAAACCAATACTACTGACACATTAAATGTTTCATATTTAAGAGACCTATAATAAATTAAGTGAATATTAGAAATCTTTTGTTTGAATATTTTTTTATTTTAATCTTAGTTTTTGTTTGCATGTTTTTGAGTGCACTCATGCATGCAGTGTACATGGAGGACAGAAGAGGGCATTAAACCTCCTAGAACTGGAGATAAGGACACTTGTTAGCTACCATGTAGGTGCTGGGAACAGAACGTGGGTCCTCTGCAAGAGAAGCCATTGCTCCTAATTGCTGAGCCACCTCTTCAGCCCTGAAATCCTTTGTATAGCACTTATTGTCCAAGACATGTCTCATGTAAGTAAGCAAACCATTGCATGTAATGTATGTCTGGAACAAGACAAAAGTCAGAACAATATAAAATGCACATCAGGGGGAATTATTATAAATGTAGTTTTGTGAAAAATCTTTTTAAAAAGTAATTTATTACTTTTATTTTAATTTTATGTATGAATGTATTGCCTGTGTAGGTCAGAAGGCATCAAATCCCCTGGAACTGGGGTTATGGACTGTTATTAGGCAATATGTGGGTGCTGGGAATTGAACCTGTGTCCTCTGCAAGAGCAGTCAGTGTTCTTAACTGCTGAGCCATCTCTCCAGCAGACCCCTTTTAAGAATATTTTAGAAAGAAAAAAATATTTTTTTAGTATTTTATGCGTATGAGTGTATTGCCTGCATGTATGTGAGTGCACCCGTGTTGTGCAATGCCACAGAGGCCAGAAGAGGGCTTCGGATTTCCTGGAACTGGACTTAAGGACAGTTCATAGCTGCCATGTGAGTGTTGGGAATCGAACCCAGGTCCTCTGCAAGAGCAGTCAGTGCTCTTAATCACTGAGTCAAGAATAAAAAATGTTTTTTAAGGAAATCATCTCACAGAATATCAGAAAGTTCATGCTAAAAGCCCTAATGATATAAAATCTTTAACAAATTCTTTTGTCTGAAGGCAGGACAGGGGGAACAACAAGAAATCCATCAAGGTGCAAAATCCTGTGAATGTAAAGCGTGTCTGAAACTGTTTAACCAGAAGTCACAACAGGGAAAAAATACCATATACCACTCAAGTGTGAAACCCTATGAATGCAAGGATTGTCAGAAAGCTTTCTCTTATAAGTCAACCCTCACTGAACATCAGAGAGCTCATACAAGAGAGAGGATCTATCAATGTAAAGACTGCAGTGACGCTTTCCCCTCCAAGTCAGAACTCATTGCACATTATAGAACTCATGGAAGTGAGAAGTCCTTTGAATGTACACAGTGCGGGAAAGCTTTCTTCTGCAAGTCAACCCTCACTGTACATCAGAAGAAGCATGCTGGTAAGAAGTCTTACGAATGTGAAGAATGTGGGAAAGCCTTCTATTATAGGTCAGTACTTATTGCACATCATACAACACAGAGAAGAAGCCCTATAAATGTGAAGAATGCAGTAAAACATTCTGCCACAAGTCACACTTAACATCATAGAACTCATACAGGTGAGAGACCCTATGAATGTAAGCAATGCAGGAAAGCTTTCGTCTGCAAGTCAGCCCTTAATAGACACCAGAAAATCCATACAGGTGAGAAGCCTTATACATGTGAAGAATGCAGTAAAACTTTCTTCTACAAGTCAGACCTCACTGCACACCATAGAACTCATGCAGGTGAGAAACTTTATGAATGTAAAGAATACGATAAAACTTTTTACCATAAAGGAAGCTTAGCTCGTCATCATAGAACTCATACAGGTGAGAAACCCTATGAATGTAACACTTGCAGGAAAGGTTTCTACGAGAAGTCAACTCTCATTGTACATCAGAGAACTCATACAGGTGAAAAGCCTTATGAATGTGAAGAATGCTTGAAATCATTCTCCTGCAAGTCTGAGCTCATTGTACACCATAGAATCCATACAGGAGAGAAGCCCTATGAATGTGAAGATTGTGGAAAAGATTTCTACTGCAAGGCAACTTTCACTGTACATCTTAAAATCCATACAGGTGAGAAACCCCATGAATGTAAAAAATGTGGTAAAGCTTTCTACCGCAAGTCAAACTTAAATCGACATCATAAAATTCATAGAGATGAGAAACCTTACAAGAAAGCTTTCTTATGAAGTCAGAACTGACTCAACATCAGAAAACTCACACATACACATGAGAAGTCTTCTATAAAGAATATATAAAAGTGCTTTCCTGTGACTCATCTTAGTCAACATCAAAAACTTCATACAGCCAGATGTGGTGGCACAAGCTTTTAGTACCAGCACTCAGGAGGCAGAGGCAGGCAGATCTCTGTGAACTTGAGGCCAGCCTGGTCTACATAGTGAGTTCCAGGCCAGCTGGGGCTACAGGGAGACCCTATCTCAAAAAGACCTTACCCCCCAAAAAACCTACCACCAACAAGAAAACATACAATGAGAAAGCCTATCAGTATAAAGAATGTAGGAAAATGTTCAAATGTTTTACTATGAATCAGTCCTCACTCCACATCAGATAATGTAAGAAACCCTATAAATGTGAAGGTGAAGAATGCAGGAAAGATATATATATATATGTCTTTTTGAAGCAGGGTCTCCCTGCAGCCCCGGCTATCTTGGAACTCACTATGTAGACCAGGCTGGCCTTGAACTCACAGAGATCCACCTGCCTCTGCCTCCCAAGTGCTGGGACTGCCGGTGCGCCATCATGCCCAGCTAGGAAAGATCTTTCATAATGCATACCTCATTTAATATAAAAGAACTCAGGAGGAACTTTAAGAATGTAAAGAATAAGAAAGCTTACAGGTTGTCAGTCCTCTATTGACATTATAGAGTGTGTAGGTGTTCAAATTGATGAAGACAATTTGGATGAAAACTGTGTACCATAATGGAAACCTGCAACATCTGAAAACCTCTATAATTATGAGACACCATGTCTCTAACGATTTATTATAAGACTGGGTGTGGTGACTCATGCCTTTAATCCAAGAATTTAGGAAGCAGAGGCAGGTGGATCTCTGGGAGTTTGAGGCCAGCCTGGTTTTCATAGCAAGTTTCAGGCCAGTTAGAGCTACATAATGAGACCCCGTTTCAAACAAAAAAACAAACAAAGAAACAAACAAACCCAAACCAACGAAACAAACAGTATATTTCTCCTGTAGTTTTCTAGGTGAATCATACATATGAAAAAGCCTATGAATTTAAAGAGTATGTGAAAGCTTTGAATGATAAATAAAATTTTGGTTGACATGTGAGTATACAATCAGGAGGGCAACCATGAAAATATAAGGAAATCAGAAAACATTTTCTAACCAAACATTGTCACTTGAATGGTGAGGGACCTTAGTAAAGAAAATAGGAAAACTTTGAAAAATAAGTCAGGCCATACTCTACATCTGAAAACTCATATAGATGAGAAACAGTATACAACAAATAATTTTTTCAGGTACAGTGGTCCATGTTTTTAATCCAAGCATGCTGTGCTATAGGTTCATTGGGATTTAGAGATTCTAAACTAACCTGAAGACCAAAGCAAGGCATAATATCCACAAAATGCATGAAAGCTTTCTACTAGTTCGCCTTACATAATATCAAAATGCACATTGGTGCCTGGTGTGGTGGCACATGGCTTTATCCCCAGAGGCAGGTGGATCTCTGAGTTCCAGGTCAGCCTGTTGTACATAGTGAATTCCAGGCCAGCTAGAGTTATATAGTGAGAGGTTCTTCAAAAACAAAAACACATTGTTGTCAGTCCAAAGTAAAGAATGTCAAAAAATATTTAATAGAGTTAGAAAGTCTACAGGCATAAGAAAATAAAGAATGGCAAAAGCTTTTGGTAGCACTTGAAACACTACTGGCATCACAAGCTCTATAAAGGTGATAAAGCACAAGGTTATAATGTAGGAAAAGAGGCCCCTGTGCTTCATCTGACTTGTATCAGTGACCAATACTGGAAATCCTGGGAATGTAAGGACTGTAGAAAACTGTTGAAACTCACATATTAGCAGGGATCAAGTCACTTATAAAAATAAGAGCACATTTGAAATTAAAGAATTAGTTGGATTGGGGTTGTGGCCTGGTGGCAGTGTGCTTGAAGCCTGTGTACTACCTTTTCATTTATATTGAAAAGTTTACATCTCTTATTTTTCTTTTTTCTTTCTTTTTCTTCCAGGGCTTTGTTTATTATTGACAATGATTTTAGAGATAACACTGAAACATGCTTAACATTTCTAGGTAAAATCCCAGATTTCTGTTAGTAAGAAGAACTTTTTGTAGCTCTTCAAATGGCTTGGTGACAAAAAGTGAGAAGTGAGCTTCTAATCAGAAAAATCTAACTAGAAGAAAGAAAATATAGAAAAAATACAGTCATAGCAAGAGAATAAAGACGGCCCTTTCCAAGGCCAAGGGCTGACAACAGTCACCATGAAGTCCAAGCCTACAACAGTAACACTTAACAATATACAAGAAAAATACTTTTCATTTGTTATAAAAGGGCTACTTTACATAAAAAGTTAAAAATACACTTAATATAAACCCCAAAGGAAACACAACTTATTAAATGCTTGAACTACATGGAAAATAAAAAAAAGGGACATTGAGTTCAACTACATTTACTGTATTGCCTCGATATACTCTATTCCTTTTTACTCTGTACAGAAGCTCAAATTCTGTGGTGTCAGATATATTTCTTATTTTATTTTTTTAAAAAAATCTTGACTCCCAAGCCACTTAGAGATTTGCCTGGGCTTGTAGTGGCAATCTGCTCTTTGTAACAGAGTGCTCTGTGGTTTCTTCGCTTTAGATCTCTCCACTGGGTTAATGACACCTGTTATTTTTCTGTTGAATATTTTTGCACAGGGATCAATGGTTTGTAAATAGAAACATTCATGTGGAAAAACTGCATCAAATTTAGAATGCCTTAGGGATGTTTGTGTGATCATTTTTAGTGGAATAAATTTTCATAGTTGTTTTTGAGCCAAAATCTTAATCTGAAGCCCTAATTATTCTCATATTCATGATGCTCATCATTCACGTGCTGACTGGATAGCGTCAGTTGTTAACTTGATGCACCTGGGAAGAGGGAGCCTCAGTTGGGCAATTGTTCCTACTGGATTGGCCTGTGGGCATGTCTGTGAGTCATTTTCTTGATTATTGAATCATGTGAAGGGTCTACCCCACTGTGGGTAGTGCTACTCCTGGGAAGGTGGTCCTGGGTTATATAAGAAAGAAGGCTGAGGGTCTACAGAGATGACTCAGTGGTTAAGAGCACTGGCTGCTCTTTCAGAGGACCTGGGTTCTGTTCCCAACATTCACATGGTGGCAAACCACCATCTGTCCGTAACTTCAGTCGAGGTTAATCTGATGCCCTCTTCTGGCCTCCATGGGCATTGCATAGTATGGGAATATGGGTGCACTTCTATACATGCAGGCAAAACACATTTTTTTTTTTTTTTTTTTGTTTTTTTGGAGCCAGGGTCTCCTTGTACCCCCGCCTGTCTAGAAACTCACAAGGTAGACCAGCCCTGTCCTTAAACTCAAAGGGGCCCGCCTGCCTCTGCCTCCCAAGTGCTGGGATTAAAGGCGTGCACCACCCCGGCTGGCCAAAATACATTTTATACATACTCACAGCTCACAGCTACTCAGTACAACTACACTTCACACTCAGATGCCTTAGAAGTCTTAGCTCCAGTCACAGAAGAAGACCTGAAGAAGCCTGAAGAAGACCGCATTCCAACTTCAGGAATTTCTACAGCTGTTAAAGTCACTGCTCTAGTTGTCGTTTTGAGTGTAAGATTCTTTGGCTTCTCCAGACATTATGTGACAGCTTGGGATACTTTTCTTCATCCATGACAGTTGAAAATGTCCTCTAGATGACTCCACTTGCAGCCACTCCAGATGAACTTCTATATAGCTGCTTCTTAACTCTTTAGTCTGCAAATCTGATGAAAGAATATCACTTCTCTAAACCATAGCAGCCTATAGCGACATGTCTAGAATGTAAGCAGCACTCTTATTCTCTGGTCACTGAAAGAGCTACTTGTCCTGTGCACTTCATTAGTTGCAACAATGAAGCCTTATCCAAGTGGTTGATATGGGCTTGTGGTTGTTGTACAAGGGGAGATGCCTGAGCTGAATCCACAAAAAGCAGACAACTCAGCAACTAAACTGTGGCTGGAAAGTTCCAGAAGTTAGCTAGAAGCAGAGGCTATACAGACTCCCAAGACTCTGAAAGGGTGCTGAGTTGGAGATAGACTGTGAGTAGTCAAGAGTTAAAAAGGTGTAAGACTGTGGATTCCTGAGGTAGAAGCAGAGGCACAAGCTCTACCTGCAAAAAGAGTTCCAGAGATCCAAGACTAAGGAGCCAATGAAGAACCATGTCAAAGAGTAAGGACCTCAAACTCCAAAGCTCAGATTTCTAACACTAAGTGTTGACTCCAGGCTGAGAAGGTGGAACTCATAGCTCAGAGCTATAAGCAATTGGCCACAAAACCCTCAAACTATAAGCCTTTGGTCCTAAAGATCTACAGATGGAACTGTTGCTTTGAAAAATCAAGACACACAAGCCTCTGGTGATAGCACAAAACAAATACAGCCTGCATATTCAGATCTCTTCAAGTAGAGTAAAGGAACCTTCAGGTAATTAGGGTTGTCGACCAATCTACAACTCAGTCCAGTTGCTAGGCATTTGTGCCATGGCCACATCAATGTAGTTTCACATGTTACATGTTATGGTATGTTCTTTCATACTGTCAGTATTCTCTCTTTGGATTGAACCAAAATCCTGTACCCTGTGAGTGTTCTCATTGGTTATCTCTCCAGTCTGAAGCATATACATGTTTCAAGACAAAATATAATGTTCACATGGATATGCTTTCTCAATAATAGCATGCAGGTTGACAAGGTGTCTAGAGTAGGACTTGGCCACGGCTTTCTTGGTATTCTGGGATTGCTTAGGAATGTCAAGGCACCCTTAGAGTTCGTGTAGCTTGTTAGGTGGAGTCTCTCAACCTTTAGAGCATAGGCTAAAATTGCTGAATCAGAACAGATTTATTTACTATTAAGTGCAATAAGTTGGCAAAATTAAGAGACTTTGAAGCATTCATTATCCAGCAATAGGACTATCCAAATGAAATTTATGCTGTCAAAACAGTGGTTCAGTTGAAATGGGGAGCAACCTCAGTGTATCAACACAAGACCTCTCATACAGTGGCTTTACTCTGCATCAGAGAAAAAGAATCAGAATACTAATGAAGGCAGTTCTGTATCTGGATTATTACATTTGAGGAGTTTGTACTTGTTTCTCCAGTTGATGCTTCCTTTTCTCCTCACAACAGAAAAACATTTAAAAAAGTTAAAAACTTGTGACAAGGATAAAGCACTGTATAGGAATGTGGTCCTAAAGGTAGACTTGAGTCTTGGAGATAGAATGAAAATATATAAGAGACAGAAAAGGAAGTGAGGGTTGAATGTTGGATGTGGTGGCACACGCCTTTAGTCCCAGCACTAGGGAGGCAGAGGCAAGCAGATCTCTGAATCGAGGCCAACCTGATCTACACAGTGGGTGGCAGGCCAGCTGGGGCTACAGGGAGATCCTGTCTCAAAAAGACCAAAAGGAAATAAAAAGTTAGGGTTGGGTACTGGGTCCTCAGAGAGTACCCAGTGGCAATAGTAGTGATTATTATATAAAACTGAGAGCCCAGGAGAAACAGGTACGTGTACTTTATACCATACATCCTAGAAATGGAGACATGCCTAAGATAACACAAGAAATGAACGTTCAAGCAGGGATTGAATCTTCTATCACAACACATTGGAGATGGTAATGACTTGAGCTATTTATGTGATCTGAGATCAAGGCACTGTGCTGTGAGTTGCTGAAGGGAGAACAGTCTCACTAATATTTTCCAACTCTGGAAGAAGGATATCTCCAAAATAGTCACTTACAGACATGTGGCCTCAGAGAACCCACATGAGGCAGTGGCAGCACATGGTGATAGTGATGTTGGTCCGGAGGGGCTGGTCTAGGGAGGTGAAGGACAGAGTGTGCCTCTTTTTCTATTTTTATTTTATGTGTATGAGGGTTTTGCCTATATGTTTGTAAGTGCACCACATGTATGCAATGCCTTTGGAGGTCATAAGAGGGTGTCAGATCCCCTGGAAATGGAGTTAGGGACAGTTGTTAACTTCCATGTGGGTGCTGGGAACCAAACCTGGGTCCTCTGCAAGAGCAGCCAGTGCTCTTAACCACTGAGCCATCTCATATTCCTCTCAAAACCAAGAGAACATTGATCCTTCTAAATTCTTTCACATTTGTTGTTTCTATTTTTCTTTATTTTTATTGTTTTATTGTGTGTGTGGGGGGGGTATGTGCACATGCCAAGGTAAAGATGTAGAAGCTGGAGGACAACTTTGTGGGATTCTTTCTCCAATTTCCTGGCTTGTAGGGAATGAACTCAGGTTGCCAAGTAACAAGCCCAGTGCCAGATGTGGGTAACTTCCCTTCATGCTGTTCATCAGAGGTGTCCCAGAGATCCCCTGAACAATGCAGCTTCTTGCCATTTTTCTTGAATACTCACAAGATCTTGGTGGTAAGACCGTATTGTTGAAGACATTATACACAGTTGTCACAGGACGTGGAGAAATCAAGTTGGTATTGACAATGAAATTTCCCTCTTTCTGGCTAACTTTCATAGTACCAGAAGATGCTATCCAGGCTGCTTGGGTAGAAAAGTCAACAGTCATACCCAGCTTTGACCCCTGAAAACTGCAATAATGACCAACCTAGCTTAGCAAGTTGTGCTCAAGTGGGCTCCAGTGGCACAAATGTTATGGGGTAACCAAGCACTTTCTGCTTGAATTTATGACTGTTGCACAGACAGAAGTTGTGCATGACACTTTTAAGGTGGCCAAAACCACCTATTTCAGGTAGGTCATAGGGTTAGGGGTGAATCTACTACTATTATTTAGCTAGATGGACATGCACTCAAACTGCTCATTAAACTTTTTTTCTCATATCTGTAGATTAGTGCAGCTCTCAGGCCTCATTAGTGAAGTTTCTTTGGGCAGTGGATAGGGGTTAATTCAGAAAAAAACTCATCAAAGTACAGAGAATAAGTATAGAGTGCTCAGCCATAAATAAGTCATTATATCACACTCCTTCCCCCTAAGGTTCAGAGACTATTTTGGAGAGGGAGCAGAAAAATTGTAAGAGCCAGATATCATAGAAGAGAAAAGTGAAACAGTGTTTTCTGGCCATAATAGGACTGCTGAACTCCTCAACTCAGTGTGACTGTAGTTGCCTTCACAAGAGTAAGCCAGTCAACATTTCAGTGTGGAGGGAAGGGGGCTTCATTATATATACTGAGCTCTCCATTCCCTAGCTGAAGATCTGTTTGGCAGTAGATGGCTGCTGGTGGAGAGACTGTCAGTTTTCTTTAAGGGCTCATGGTAGGTTGAGCATGTTCCAGTAGATAGTCCCACACCCATGAGTATAAAGTAGCACAAATTGGACTTAGTAGGTTATTTTTTACAAAGACATACAGTTGTAAAATGTGTATGGGGGTGAATATGATCAAAATACATTGTGTGCATATATGAAATTCTGTTACTAAAAATATTTTAAATATTTTCATTATTTGAAAATTTCATGTATTTAGGCAATGTGTTTTGATCATATCCATCCAAAAGTACTCCCTCCAGCTCCCACTGGTGCCTCCCACCCTGCTACCCTCACAACTTTATGTCCTCCTTTTTTGTTGCATATTTGTTATTAATAACCCTTCAAGTCAATTAGTGCTGCCCATGTGTACATGGGTATGGGGACATGAACTGTCTCCTAATAGCCATGTCTCCAAAAAAGTGACTCTCCCTCAGCAGTCATCAACAGCTCCTCAACCAAGGAATGAAGTGAAAATTATTGCACAACCTACTAGAATCTCTCAGATTCAGCTACAGTTGTAAGAACAAAGTTGTTCTTTTACATTTAAAAATATGAAAGATCTCTAATAAATCTCTAATAATATACTTTAAGGTTTTAGAAAACAATAAGAAGTCAATTCCAAATACATGATAAAAATACTAGACTATGGTGTTATGAGGTGTCTCACCAGAGACCACTCAGACACAGAGTATTGCCAAAGAAAGTCTTTATAGTTGGCCAGTGACTACACTGGGCATTAGATCCTGAATTCAGCCCTGAGCCTTTCTCAGGGTAGACTTTTACACAGAAAAACCACATCCTTGTCCACTCAGGGGTGGAAAGTCCCCCCAACAGTTTCCCATAGCTCAGGGAAAGTTCCCAACAATTCCTTTCTGCAGGTGCAGGCCAAGTGGAGTAGAAAACACAGAAGCCAGAAACAAGCAGTTAGCAAGAACAGCCAGGTATATGTTGACCTTTTTCTAAAACCCACATCATGGTGCAGCCAGGCCAAACTTCTTTATTCCCACACTTTGAGACAAGTGCCTCTAGTTTTCAGTTGCTTGGATTAGCTAGAACTGTAACATGTCATAGCTATGGTCAGTCCTCAGGTACCCCATCACAATGGTATAAATTAATGAGACAGCGATTAAAAGATAGAGAATTAATCAAACAAATGTTGAAAACACAAGATTGATTAACCCTTAGTCAAAGTTACCAAAGGAAATTGAAGACTCAATAAAGTTAGACGTGGAAAGGACTTGTTACAAAAGATCCCAGTGACATCCAATGAGTCATCAGGGTACACTTTCAAAATTTGTATTTCAAAATGTTAGAACACCCAGGAAAAAAATAGATTGTTAAATACATATGATATACCAAAACTAAATCAAGAATATGTAAATAGTTTAAAAAGACCCATAAAAGAAAATGAGATTGAATCAGTAATTAGTTTATTTAAAAAGAAAGACCTAGAACCAGACTGACTTACTGCTGAATGCTCCTAAAATTAAAGGAATGTCTTAAACTGATACTTTCCAAATTGCCTCCCCAAACAGAAAGTTAAGGAATACTTCCAAATTCTGTCTGCAAAGGTATTAATTGCCTTGATACCAAAAACAGACAGACAGACACACACAATTTCCTGATTAATATGGATATGAAAATTAGAAAAACTTGTAAATTCAACCACTCATTAAAAATGTCATATGTTGTACTGGGAAGATGATGGATCAGGGGATAAAATGTTTACTTAAAAGCATGAGAACCTATGTTTGGATCCCTGGCCGTCATAGAAATGCCAGGAACTTTGGCACAATAGTATGGGGCAGGAGCAGAGATAAGTGGATCCCACAGGCTAGCTGGCCAACCAACTGGTGAGCTCCTGGTTCAGAGAGAGGCCCTGTCTCAAAAAGTAATAAGGTGGAGGAGCTGGAGAGTTGGATCAGTGTTTAAGAGCCCTGGTTCTCTTGCAAAGAACCCGGGTTCAATTCTTAGCACCCAAATGGCACCTAACAACAGCCTGTAACCATTTCCAGTGGATCTGCTGCTCTCTTTTGGCCTCCACAGGCATTGCATGATGCCGGGGCACTTACATATATGCAGGTATAACGTTCATTAAAATAAAAACAAGGTGAAGAGCTGGGTGTCTTCCTCTGGGTTCTACACACATGCACAGGCACATGTACACATCCACACATTGATATAACACACACACACACACATAAAAATATAAAATAAAAATACCACTGAGCCTCTCTCTAGCCCTCACAATAACTTTTTAAAACTACACGAGCATGAATCTAGACAAGCTGTGAAAAACATATACTGTGAGAACTTTAAAACACTGAAGAAATTGAATGTGACTGTGCTGAAAAAAATCTTTTATGATTTGGATAGGCAGAATTAATACTATGATAGGTATATGATCAAAAGTGATCTATAGGGGCTAGAGAGATGGCTCAACCGTTAAAGAGCACTGGCTGCTCTTGCAGAGGACCTGGATTCAGTTCCTGGCACTTACATGGTGACTAACAACCATCTGTAACTCCAATTCCAGGAGATGTGATGCCTTCTTCGGGCCTCCTTCAGCATTGCATGCATGAGTGTACTTGCATGCATGCAGGTAGAACACTCATATACATTTTTAAAAAGTGGTCTACAGATTCCATGCACTCTGCATCAAAATTTCAATGACATTCTTTACAGAACTAGATAAAACAATCTTATTTCTTTGTGTGTGAGTGTGTGTGTGTGTGTGTGTGTGTGTGTGTGTGAAGTGTGTATGCATTTCTGCATGTGAGTATAGGTTCATGTATGCCACAGTGTGTAATGTAGAGGTCAGAGGACAATCTTCACCTTCTACTTTGAGACTTGGTCACTTTATAGTTTTTCCATTGAGTGCCTCAGGCTAGCTGGCCCATTAGCTCCTGGACATTGTTTTGGCTCCACCTCTCATCTCCCCACACCAGCACTAGGTTTACAGATGCTTACACTACACTTCAAGCTTTTACACAGGTTGTGAGTTTTTGAACTCAGGTCCTCGTAGTTCTGCAGTAAGTGCTTTTATCCACTGAGCTGTCTCCCCAGCCCTGAGAAGACATTCTAATATTCATCTAGAAACCAAAAGACACTAATAGTTAAGTCAATCCTAAACAGAAATAAGAATGTTGTATGTATTACAATACATGATTGAAGTTATATTACAGAGTCATAATGACAAAGACCACATAGCACCGGCACATTAAAAAGAAACAGACCCTGGGGACTGGGAAGATGGCTCAGCAGTTAAGAGCACTGGCTGTCCTTGCTGAGAACCTGGGTTTGGTTCCCAGAACCCACATTGCAGCTAAAAACCATCCTTAACTTTGGGTCCAGGGGATCCAATGTTTCTTTTCCTGGTGCCTCATTGGGTACAAGGAATGCTTGTGCTGCACTATTTATGTCTTCCTGCATGTGATCTTTATCTCCACCACTGAGGATTTAGATGTTTGGACCAATATTGCTATAATATCCTGTTTGTCGTAGAACACATGGGCCTATACCTGAGGTGGGGGTGTCATGTCTATTTGTCTGCTTATTTCCCTAAATGGATACTAACAACTTATATTGCATCTTTGGTTCATTAATATTCTGTTGTCCATTTCTTAATCAATGCTGTAATTTTGTGTATCTGCTGTGATTATTTATATTTCTGTAATTTCTAAAGATATAGAGGACATTTTGTGATTATTGAACATATGTAATTCCTATATAAAGTGGATTGCCAAGTCTTTTTTTTTTTTTTTTTTTTTTGGTGTTTTTGAGACAGGGTCTCCCTGTAGCCCTAGCTGGCCTAGATTCACTATGGAGACCAGGCTGGCCTCGAACTCACAGAGATCTGCCTGCCTCTGCCTCCCGAGTGCTGGGATTAAAGGCATGCACCACCACGCCCGGCTCCAAGTCCTTTTAATGTTTTTAGTATCATGTATTAACTCTACATTGTAATGTAGAATTTATTTGAGATGTTTTCATACCTGTATAAAATGCATATTGAGCATATTCTCCCTCCCCCATTAGCCTCTTCACTGTCTTCCACTCCTACAGATGCGCTTCCACTTTCCAAATATTCTTCCTTCTACTTTCTTGTCTTTTTGCTTTGGCAAACCAATCAGTTTAATTAGGGTTACTTAGATGAGCTTGGATAACGTGATAACGATGGAAACAAGGACAACTCATTACTGGCTGCATCACTGAAGAAAATGCTTTTTTCAACACCAGAATTCACTAACTGCCTATAAAGCCTCAGGGAGAGGTGGGGCCTCCAGGAACCCCTCCACTCACCCTGACAGGATGTTGATGGGTTGTGTCTTTTACAGGTCTTGTGCAGGTAATCACAGAGGCTGAGAATTCAAGACTGCATCAGCCATGTCCTGTCAGAGGACACCATTAAACAACACTCCACCCAGTCCTTCGCCTCTCACATTCTTTCTTTTCACGCCTCTGTGACGTTCCATGACACTTACAGGGAGTGAAGTAGGTGCCGTTTATGATTTACATTCAGTAGTCACTTATTAACAGTTTGAACAGTTATGAGTCTCAACTGCTTCCAGTGCAAAAAAAAAAGTGTTTCTGAACAAAGCAGAGAGCAGCATCTATCTATGGGCATAAACAAGTTTAGAAAGAATTTGAAGGAATTTGACAGGTGCATTATATCCATTTAGCTTCACCAGGAGGGCCCTTGACCCCACAATATTGGGTTGTGATCAAGTTTAAAGTGCCTGACCTGAATTCCTTCTTGTGGAATGAATGGCAAATCAACTCAGGAAACTCATTTCTCCCCACATCAGTCATGCCTCTATTGCAACAGTGTGCTTCCATCTCAGCCCCAGTCTGGTTTCTGTATGTGGTTTCTTTGGGAATCATGTCCTATCATCTACTTCAGGTTGAGAACCAGCAGCATTGATGATAGCCTATATTTTTTGGTGGGGTCATTTGGAATTCCCTGACCATCAGTTCATAGGGAAACAATCCATCCTAGGCACTGGGATTTTCATTTAATGACTTCTGGGAATGATTTTTTCCATTCAGGTTGAAACTTTAAAAAATTTTATGTGCTTTTGCACATGTGTATTCTGTATGTTGGACACTTTCTCCCTTGTACCATCCCACCTCCTCTCATTGATCCCCTAAGGGAGCTATACTTCTACTGCCAGGTTTCATATGTGTGTGTGTGTGTGTGTGTGTGTGTGTGTGTGTATGTGTCCCCAAATGTCCTTCAGTGTGGGCTCATCTTGGTGGATAGGCCCACCAAGAGTCCTATCCTTGCAAGACACTCTCTTCCCCCTCATAGAATATCTAGGAACAAAAATGAGACAATATAGAAACAGATTTGTTTTTCTTTGATTGGCTTCAGTTGCATTAATTCTTTGTAAATGGATAAATTCTTTAAATTGAAAAATATTGTTTATATTTTCCCCCATTTTATTTACTGTTTTTGTACACCTAGTTTGGTTCCATAACTTAGTTAAGGTGAAGAATGCTACAATAAACAGTGATATGCAAGTATGCTTGTGATGTTACCTTTGGGGAAATGCCCAGAAGTGGTATAGGTAGGTCATATGGAAGAACTATTCTTAGTTCTTTGAGAATCCTCCTCACTGACTTCCATAGTGAACAGACTGGTTTACATTCCCACTAGCAGTGTATAAGGACTCCCTTTTGTCCATCTTATCATCAACATTTGTTTGTTTTTCTTAATCACTTCCAATCTGATTGGTGTAAGATGGAATCTCAATGTAGCTTGGATATCCATTTCTCTGATGGCTGGTAAAACTGAGTGATTTTTCATATGTTTATTGGCCATTTGTATTTCCTCTATTGAGAACTGTCTGTTCATTTCACTTGCTCATTGATTTTTTTAAATTTTCAGTTCATTATATATTATAGATTTCAATCTTCATTCAGATGTATAGATTTGTAAAGATTTTCTCCCACTGTGTAGGCTACCTCTTCAGTCAATTTACTGTTTCTTTCTTTCTTTGCTTGTTTGTTTTTTGAGACAGGTTCTCCCTATCCAGGTGGCCTAGAAGTTGCTGTGTAGGCCAAGGAAGTCTCAATATCACTCTGTCTCCTGAGTGTTGGGATTAAAGGTGTGTGTCACCACACCCAGCCTCAGTCAATTTACTATTCCTTTTGCTGAACAAAAATCTTTTAATATCATGAGGCCCCGTTTGCCAATTTTTGGCCTTATTCCCTCAGCAACTTGAGTCCTAGAAAGTCCTTGCCCATGACTCTATCTTTAAGTGTTTTCTCTACTTTTTCTTCTGTTACTTTCAGAGTTTCAGGTCTTGCATTAAGGTCTTAGATCCCTGTGGGGTGAGACATTGTTAATCTAGTTTTTTCTTTTACACATGGATATCCACTTTTTCTGCATTGTTTGTTAAAGAATCTGTCTATTCTGCAATGTATATTTTTGGCATCTTTGTCAAAAATCCAGTGGTTGTACATCTGAGTTCTTTTCTTTAGACATGGTCTCATGTATCCAAAGCAAGCCTTGAGCTTGCTATGTAGGCATGGATGACTTTTAACTGCTTATCCTTCCCCCACCTCCCTCATGTTGGGGTAATACATGTACACCACCATTCCCATTTTATGTGGTAGTGAAGATCACCCAGAACTTTATGCATGCTAGGCAAGCACTGTACCTACTATGCTACCTCTCTAGCCCTTTATCTGCATTTTCTATTCTATTTCATTGGTATACATGTCTGTTTTGTGCTTGTACCCTGATGTTATTACTATGGCTCTACAGTTTAACTTGAAAACAGGTATGCCGATATCTCCAGTATTATCAGTTTGTTCAGAATTTCTTTGTCTATCTGGGTTCTTTGGTGTGTTTATGTGAATTTTAAGATTTTTTTTTTCTATTTCTGTGAAGAATGGTATTGGAATGTTGTTTCTAATTTGTTATGTGACACTATTCCTGGGGATACATGAACAAACACCTATTCATCCAGATAGGGAACAAACAACAGACCAAAGCAGGGATACCACCCAAATCGAACTTGATAACCTGATGAGTTTATTGGGGTGACTTACAGGAGTATGGATGAGGTTTTACTTACAGGAGAAGGGGTGACTCAAAGATGGCTGTATCACCGAAAGCTCACCCCAGCACAGGAGATGGCTCATGAAAGCTACAAACCTGGAGCTCACTGCACAACTTGCAGGTAGCTTGACAGGTTGGAATGTCCTTTTTAGGTAGCTCAGTTAGTCTGAGTTTCTTCCAGGCATCTTGGCTAATCTGAGGGCCTTCTCGGAAGCTTGCCTTGTATGAGAGTATCTCTCAGCAGTCCTTACTACTTATACATGTTGGGGGAGGGAGGGACCTAGTGGACCTGGAAAGCTTCAGGGACTTCCGAAACCTTTGAGTTGTGTACCACATGAGTTTAAGAGCTTCCCTGCAGGATAGACTATTTCACCACCCTTTAGAACATCTGTGTCTTAATGAGCCTCCCCACAGAATGGAATGTTTCATTTTGGAGGAAATTGCTACATAACAGGATTGCACTGAATTTATAGGTTTTTTTTTTAAATAAGAAGATCATTTTCAGAACATTAATTCTTCTAGTAGATGAGCATAGTAGGTCTTTCAATCTTATGGTGTTTCCCTTAATTTCATTCTTCAGTGTTTCAAAGTTTTCATTGGAGATCTCTCTATCTTCCTTCCTTAGGTTTAGTACATGTTATTTTATTTTTTATTAAATTTAATTTATTTTTGTGTGTGTGTGGAGCACATGCCAGGACATGCACAGAGGACAACTTGTGGAAGTTAGTTGATTATAAATTAACATTTATTTTTATATGTATGAGTATTTTGCTTGCATGTATGCATGTGTGTAATGCCCATGGAGGCCAGAAGAGGGCATTTAATACAATGGAACTGGAGTTATGGGTGGTAGCCACCATGTGGGTGCTGGGAACTGAATCCGGTCCTCTGCAAGAGCAGTCAGTGCTCTTACCCACTGAGCCAGCTTTCTTCTCCCAGCCATGTGGTTGCCAGTCAGTCATGTGTCTGACCCCCAGAAGTGCTACAAGAGCCTACCTAGCCCCTCAGATTTCTTTGAGACATTGTGTGACACCTTTAGGAAGTTTTTACAAGTTTCCATATGACTTTTCCAGAAACTTTTGTATTAGTCATTCCTCCTTATACTCCCCTCAAATACCCTGCTCTCCCATCCCTTACCTCATTTAACCCTTCCTATTCCATCATTCCCCTTTATCCCATCATACTACCTGCATTCTAGCCACCTTCCCTTGAAATCCACCCCCCAAGGTCTACTAGTTTCTTCATTGAGTACTCAAATTTAAACACACAGATCTAAAAATTCAAAGCTAACATCTACATATGAGAGAGAACATGCAGCATTTGTCATTCTGGGTCTGAGTTATCTCACTTAGAATGATTATTTCCAACTCAATCCTTATATATGTGAATTTCATTTTTCTTTACAGCTGAATAATATTCCATCATGTATATGTACCACATTTTCCATTATCCAGTCAGTCATCAGTTGATGATCATTTAGGCTATTTCCATTTCCTGGCTCTTGTGAATAGAGAACCAATGAATATGGATGAGCAAATATCTCTTTAGTAGCATATAGAGTCCTTTGGGAATATACCCAGGAGTAGTATAGTGGGATCATATAGTAGCTATTTCTAGCTTTTTGAGGAAACTCCACATTGATTTCCCTATAGTGCCTGCACCAGTTTGCACTCCCATCAGGAATGAATAAGACTTCCTTTCCCTACACCAAAGCTGGTATTTGTTGTCATTTGGTTTTTGGATCTTGGCCATTCTGACTGAGCTAAAATGAAATCTCAGTCATTTCAATTTGCATTTCCCTGATGACTAGGGATGTTGAACATTTAAAAAATATTTCTCAGTCATGTGTATTTCCTCTTTGGAGAACTCTGTTTAGTTCCATGCCCCAATTAAAGAAAAAAATTTAAATTATATTTTAATTTTTTATGTATTCATTATTTTTATTTTATGTATATGTGTGTATTGCCTGCATGTATGTGAGCACACCTGGGCCATGCAACACTGCGGAGGTCATCAGATTCCCCTGGAACTGGAGTTAAGGACAGTTTGTAGCTGCCATGTGGGTGCTGGGAATCGAACCTGTGTTCTCTGCAAGAGCAGTCAGTGCTCTTAACCACTGAGCCATCGCTCCAGCTCCATGTTTTAATTTTTATGTGTATCAGTATATTGCCTGTATGTAGGTAGGTGCATCCATGTCATGCAATGCCTGCAAAGGTCGAAAGAGGGCATCGGTTGCCGGGTGTGGTGGCACGTGCCTTTAATCCCAGCACTCGGGAGGCAGAGGCAAGTGGATCTCCATGAGTACAAGGCCAGCCTGGTCTACAGGGAGATCCTGTCTCAAAAAGACAAACAAAACAAAACAAAACAAAAAAAAACGAGGGTATCAAATCCCCTGGAACTGGAGTTACAGATGGTTGTTAGCTGCCACGTGGTTGCTGGGAATTGAAATCTGTGTCCTCTGCAAGAGCAGGAGTGCTCTTAACCACTGAGCCATCTCTCTAGCTTATCACCCCCATGCCCTAATATTTAATTGAGTTATTTTCTTGGTATTTATTTCCTGAGTTTTTGTATATTCTAGTTAACCTCTGTCAGATGTATACCTAATAAAAATATTTCCCCACTCTGTAGGCTGCCTTTTCACTCAAATAATTATATCTTTTGCTATTCAGAAGCTTTGTAGTTTTATGAGGTCCCATCTGTCAATTGTTGGTCTTAATGTCTACACTACTAAGGTCCTGTTCAAAATTTCTTTCCTGTATTCCTAATTTTAGGTGTATTCCTTAATTTCTCCTCTTTAAGATCTAGAGTATGGTCGATCTCCGACCCACAGGCTTCTCTCTCCGGGGTCTCTCCTTCTAGCCTGGGCCCTGTCCCATTCCTTGTCTTGGCACCCCAGACACCTGGGGAACAACAACTGCTTCCTGATCCTTTGCATCCAGACCAACTCAGTGCCTTCTCGGGTCCCCAGGAGTACTCTGGGCCTGATCCTGCCCTCACGTCCCTCTACTTCCCTGGGCCTGCACCACCCACCAGCCTCTTTCCTGGATGGCGGAGCTGACCTTTCCTCTTCCTGATCCTTTGCATCCAGACCAACCCAGCTCATCAGTGCAGTCCCCAGGAGCTCTTGGGGCTGCTTCATGCCCCCATCTGCCTTTGCATCTCTGGGTGGCATGGCCACCAGCTGACTTAGACCAGCATCTTTCCTGGGCCTGGCTCCCAGGCCAGTCCAAGCCCCAAATTCCCGAGGCCAAAATATTTCCTGGAGGAACCCAGACCTTAGGAGAAAGCCTGAGAGCATCTGATTCTCATCTGACTAGGGCCTCTGTGGGAACTCCTGAAGACAAAAGCAATCTGGCCACTCCAATATAAAATCAAAAGAGAGAACCAGATGCTTAGAGGAACTAGCTTTTCATGCCTAAAGAACTGAAGGAAGATAGGGATAAACTTCTGAATGAATTCAGAAAAGAATTAGAAACATTGAAGAATACTCAGGCTGAAATGAAGGAAGTGAAACACTCAGTAAGCCAATTAGAAACGATAGGCGGAAGCCTCACCAATAGGATGAATAAAATGGAAAACAGAGTATTAAGACTGGAAGATAAAATGGACGAGCTAGACCACTCAAGCAAAGAGCACCAAAAATTTAAGAAATCACAAGAATGGAATATGCAGGAATTCTGTGACGCCATGAAAAGACCAAACTTACGAATCATAGGCATACAGGAAGGAGAAGAATCCCAAGATAATGGCATGGACCAGATCTTCAACAGAATCATTGAAGAAAATTTTCCAAAATTAAAGAAAGACATGCCCATACAAATACAAGAAGCATATAGAACACCAAACAGACAGGACCAGAAAAGAAACTCTCCACGGCACATCATAG
>NW_008340850.1:355304-361081 GCF_000622305.1 Nannospalax galili
AATTGAGTGATACCATAAAAAGACCAAACTTGCGAATCATAGGCATACAGGAAGGAGAAGAATCCCAAGACAATGGCATGGATCAGATCTTCAACAGAATTGTGGAAGAAAATTTCCCAAACTTAAAGAAAGACATGCCCATACAAATACAAGAAGCATATAGAACACCAAACAGACAGGCTCAAATGGGAAACTCTCCACATCACATCACAGTAAAAACACTAAATGTACAAAACAAAGAGACAATACTGAAAGCTTGAGTTGTGAACAGAATTATATCACCATAATGGTCTTAAAATTTTTGTCTTTATGCATTCATTATGCTCTAACTGAAAATGTTTCTGCTACACAATCAACTCCCTTTCTGTGTTCCCATTTAGTTTTTCATAAAATCTAGCTAACTACTTTTGTACCACACATCTGTACATACCTTCCCATTTGAGATTTATGTTCCATTAGTTGCATTTGGCAACACTGGAAGCTTCAGAGGACTGTCTCCTAATACACTCAAATTATAGGATGGTAAAAAAAAAATGTTGATTGGAGCTGGTACAATGGTCATTAACTCGTCACACACTAAAGGGAACCTAAAGCACTTCATATATGTCCCCAAGTAGTAGTTTATGGAATATAGTATCAGTAGACCTTCAAACAGCATTCACAGTGGCTATACACTCTTTAATGATAAGCATAGACATCTCATATGAGGGCACCATATTCAACCCACCTACATATGCACACCCACAAATGTCCTAACAAAGTATCTCTGCTATGTCTGTCTTTTGGGGAATATTTCACACTTGCAGAATCATCCTAATATGTAAATGAACACACACACTAGAAGAAACATTAGTAAAAGCTAGGTATAAAAGTCCCAATCAAGATAAATTTCCAGAGCTGGGTCCTTTAATCCCAGCAGCTGGGGAGCAGAGGCAGGCAGATCTTTGTGAGTACAAGTCCAGCCTCGTCTACAAAGTGAGTTCCTGGTCAGCTGGGGCTATGGGGAGACTCTGTCTCAAAAAGGACACATTTCCAAATAACTCTGTATAACTCTGTAGAATGGGGTGACAAAACCAAATTGCAACAAATTAAAACGAGAAGGCTTTTTTGGATTCACACACAAGCATCCTGAGGCAACCTTGTCTCCATAAGTAAGAGTAATTTTATAAATTATAGTCATTTTCATTGCTGCACACTGCATGCAACCTAATATCCAAAACATCCTAACTCACCACATTTAATGACACTTTTGGGCAGCATCAAGTGTTATGTCCCTTTGAAATATATAGAAACAGAAGCACAGAAATCCCAAACACTAGGACTGCCACAAATATACCAATTTCCCATCAACACATGGCCATTTTACCAATTTTGCACAAGACACACTCCTAGCAGTCTATCACCAGGAAAGGAAATGTAGATACTCTTCAGAACAGAACATATAGTAAGTATGCCTTCATCTTTGTTTCTGTCCTACTTAAATACTTGAGGAGTAGGAACAGAGGAGGAATAATTGTAAAGACAGCATTTCACTTAACAGGATGAAATGAGAACTGTTAGTTGCCAGCTGGGAATACCTAATTCCTGTATTCCTATATTAAAAATGCCTCTGCTAAAACACACTGGCTGGCTTTGTGTTGGTGACATTAGAAATAAATTATTACTCTAACTTATGGAATGGTTTCACAATAATGTTTGTACACATATATGCTAGAATGAAAAAAACACATAGTAAGATAAAGGCAACATAATTTATAAATGGAATAGAATTGACAAAAGGTAGAAATTTGTAGTGTATTTTGGTTTTACCATGAAATGTCCCCCATAGGCCTTATGCTGAGTGACTGACCCTCAAATTCTGGCAATATTTGGGGAGATAGACTCTACTTGGATTAAGTCATTATTAGGATCTTACTTTGTAAGATTAAATCTAGTATCCAGACTCTTCTTTAGTCTGGTTCCACATTTTCATGATGTGGGTCCAAGTAACCATTGGCTTTGAAACCATGATCCAAAATAAATACTTCAACACTTGATTTGTTTCTGTGTGATATTTGGTTACAGTGAAAAAGATAACTCATATAGTAAGACATAGTTATTTATCATCTCTATCTCTCTATCATCTATCTATCTACCACCTACTCTATCTATCATCTATCTATCTATCTTTCTATGTATCATCTATCTATCTATCTATCATCTATCATCATCGTCTATCTATCTATATCATCATCTCTCTACCTACCACCTACTTACCTACCTATCATCTATCTATCTATATCATCATCATCTCTCTACCTACCACCTACTTACCTACCTATCATCTATCTATCTATATCATCATCATCTCTCTACCTACCACCTACTTACCTACCTATCATCTATCTATCTACCTATGTACCTACCTACCTATCCATCCATCTATCCAATTTATGCATACTGGAGATTTCAGTCAGGACAATGTACAGATAAAGGCATGTATCCAACCACTGAGGGAGACTTCCACCTTTATCCACCAGTATTTGTTATACAAAGTGTACATATTACATGTACAGTTATGCCAAGTGCTCTAAAAATCAACTTGTAACACAAAATACTAACACAGAGGAAAAAAGCACACATTGTGGGATCTAACTGTGCACCATCTAATGTTTATTAGCATCTTTGACTTCTGTCTGCCACATTCAGTAACTATTCCAAATCTCCAGTTATGAGAACAATAATACCCAAAGAAATAGCTTCATATACACTTACTGGAAATATCATTATGTTTATTTGTTAGTATATAATAGAATACTTAAAGTTTTAAACACCATATTAAATAATTCCATTTGGAAATTAACATGCATGTTACATAAATTTAAATGTTCCCCCAAACTTACTATGTACAAAAATTTAGAATTTAACTGAAACTTTTACTCACTGAAGAAATATACGGTTGTACAAAATGAAACAGCATGATCACAAATATGAGAATAGCCTAGGATACAAGGAGTTCAAAGACAGTCTGGCCTACATATCAAGACATTGTCTCAAAAAAAAAAAAGTGTCACTTCACTGACAGTGCTCAATGAAGCACTACCAATTGGTTACAATTTCTCCATGACTGCTTCTATTTCCAAAGGTTGATTAATAAGCATGAATGTTGAAAATCCAGATTATAAGAACTTTCTAATATAAAAGAACAGGTAATATATGTGCTTGGCAAATGCATCCACATATCCAGTCCAACTAATTTTTAAAATGCAAATGTGTTCATGTAGCAGACTGGCCTCTTCTATAATCTTTAGATTATAGTATTTTTAGTATGAATCTTTGATACAAAGTCTGGTGATATATGGCAGCATATATTACTATATATGCTTTATCATGTTTTTGTGAGGTTCCAGATGCCAGCTGAGTTGCAAGTACTATTTTAAAGTTTTTGACATTCTATATTTCCTTATGGTTTAACACCAATATGGGTTGTAGTCATTTAAGAACATTTCCAGGAGAAAATTTTCAAGTTTTGCTTTTTTTTTGAGACATGGTCTCATTATGTAGCCCTGGTTGTCCTGCAACTCACTATGTAGACTAGGCTGGCCTCAAAGTGATCTGTCTGCATCAGCCTTCTGAGTGCTGGAAGTAAAGGCATATGTCACCATGGCTGCCTTCCCTACATTTTTTTTCCTTGATAGTTGTCTTGCTCTGTTGCTCACGTTGAGTCCAATGAACCTCTACCAAGATCACCCAAATGGGCTGGGATGAAAAGCTGTAACTGACCTCACACTTTTGAGTTTTCTGATGTAGACTGAGATCTGACTTAGGTATCATAGTTTTCTATATTATTTACATTTATAAAGTCTAAATGTATGATCTTTCCTGCCCAATGAGTGTACTTTATGGGAAAAAAAAAACAATTGTTACAATATACTTTATATTCAAAGTAATTCAGCTGTATGTAATATGTGATGTCAAGGGAGGTTTGACTGATCACACAAAATTTTCTTACAGTTCCCAGATTCACAGGTATGTACAAAGAGATGAGTTGAAGTAGAAGACTTTCTTATTTTCTTTACATTCATGGTTTCTTGCAGCTGTATGAATTCTCTGATATTGAGTAGGGTCTGAATTATGGTAAAAAGCTTTTGTATATGCATTTTCTGATTCCAGTTAAGGACTAACTTACTGTGGTAAGCTTTAAGTGTATTCTTTACATTAAAGGTTTGTCACCTGCATGAGTTTTCTGATGTCGAGTAAGATCTGACTTAGAGTAGAAAGCTTTCTTGCATTCTTTACATATGTAAGGCTTCTCACCTGTATGTGTTCTCTGATGTCGAGTGAGTTCATACTTGCATTGGAAGGCTTTCCTGCATTCTTTACATATGTAAGGTTTCTCACCTGTATGAGTTCTGTGATGTACAGTGAGTTGTGAGTTGCAGTAGAAAGCTTTCCTGCATAATTTACATTCATAAGGCTTCTCACCTGTATGAGTTCTTTGATGTACAGTGAGGTCTGACTTGCGGTAGAAAGCTTTCCTGCACTCATTACATTCATATGGTCTCTCACCAGTATGAGTTCTCCGATGTCGAGTGAGGTCTGACCTGCACTGAAAAGCCTTCCTGCATTCTTTACATGCATAGGGCTTCTCACCTGTATGAGTTCTCTGATGCACAGCAAGTTGTGACTTGCAGTAGAAAGCTTTAGTGCATATTTTACATTCATAAGGCTTCTCCCCTGTATGAGTTCTGTGATGTACAGTGAGCTGTGAATTGCAGTAGAAAGCTTTATTGCATACTTTGCATTCATATGGTTTCTCACCTGTATGAGTCCTTTGATGTACAGTGAGGTCAGAATTACGGTAGAAAGCTTTCCCACACTCTTTACATCCATAAGGCTTTTCACCTGTATGAATTCTGAGATGTACATTGAGCTGTGACTTGCTGTAGAATGCTTTCTTGCATTCTTTACATTCATAAGGCTTTTCGCCTGTGTGAGTTCGCTGATGTACAGTGAGATGTGATTTGCAGTAGAAAGTTTTTCCACATTCTATACACACATGGGGTTTCTCACCTCTACGAAGTCTCCGATACTGTCTGAGGGTAGACTTATAACAGAATGTTTCTTTACATTCCTTACATTCATATGGTTTCTCACATGTGTGATAGTTCTGATTTGTGCTGTACTGTGACTTCAGGTAAAATGCTTCCAAACAAACTTCACATTCATAGAATTTTGTCCCTCGGTGGATCTCCTCATGAACCTTTATTTCTGCCTTAAGATAGAAGAATTTGTTATAGTCCTCATACTCATGGGGGATTTTCTGTAGAATTTCCTAACTGATGTTTTGTTAGGTGTGATTTCCTAATGAGAGATTTCTGATATGAATAACATTTCTCTTCAGTGTCTATTCTATTTTATTTACTGAGTTTAGTCATGGCAAAGAATGCTATCCTTCATACATTCTAATCAAAAGGGGCTTCAGGGACTGGAGAGATGGATTAGTGGTTGAGTACTGATCACTCTCCCAGAGGACCTGGGTTCAGTTCCTAGCACCCACACAGCAGCTCCCAACCATCTTTAGCTCCAGTTCCAGGGACTGTGACACCCTCTTCTGGCCTCTGTGGGAACTGCATGCATGTTGTGCACTTACATACATGCAGACAAAACACTCATACACAGAAAATAAAAAATAGCATTTAGAAAATATTATTTTATTTTATTTTATTTTATTTTATTTTATTTTATTTTATTGTATTGTATTGTATTGTATTGTATTGCATTGTATTTTATTTTGT
>NW_008340850.1:361126-368459 GCF_000622305.1 Nannospalax galili
TTATTTTTATTTTATGTGTATGAGTGTATTGCCTGCAGGTGTGTAAGTGCACCCATGTCATGCAATGCTGCAGAGGTCAGAAGAGGGCATCGGATTCCCCTGGAACTGGATTTAAGGACAGCTGTTAGCTGCCCTGTGGGTTCTGAGAATCAAATCCGGGTCTTTTGTTACAGCAATCAGTGCTCTTAACTGCCGAGCCATCTCTCCAGCCCTGACAAATAGTAAAATATTTTTGAAAACAAAAGATTGCTTCCTAATCTGTGTCATGTCTTAAGTAATAAATGATACATCATCAAAGGATTTCCTATCTCATGGAACTTATTAGAGCTCTCTTGCAATTGAAAACTTTGCATGTGTTAATGACATGACTAACTCTGGCTTTTGTTATGGATACTAAGATGCTCAGGATAACTGACAGGTTTTTCAGTTTAAAATGATCAGATTCTTCTGTAGCCTGGATCTTGTCAGGCTCTGTGAAGAAAAGTAGTAGTACATTCTGTCATGAATTAAGATCCTGAGGAAACACTCCTGAAATAGATTCAACTCTTTACAATAAAATTTGAACTATGGCTTGTGCTTATATTAAATGTTTTACCTACTTCAACCACGTCTTCATGAGATGTATTGGTGTTGGTGATTTCGACTTGCCAGTAATGTCTCTCTTCATTTTCTTGGCTATTCTTAGTTATGTCACTCATTTTATGGACACCTGAAATATTAAAAATAGCAATTTCCATCAATTGTGTACAAGTTTTTATGCAGTTCAAACACAAAAGTAGTACTCTCTTATCACCCTACTGTACATTTATTTATTTTTATGTGTATGAGTATTTTGCCTGCATGTATATAGTGCACTATGTGTGTGCAATGCACATAGAGACCAGAAGAGGGCATTGGATCCCATGGAACTGGAGTTATGGATGGTTGTTAGTCACCATGCAGGTGCTGGGAAATGAATATGGGTCTTCTGCAAGAGGCATGGCATTAAACTGCATGACAAATAACCCAATATAATAATTTTTCTTTCTTGGTCTTTTTGAGACAAGGGTCTCCTTGTAGCCCCAGATGGTCTGCAACTATGGAGATCAGGCTGGCCTCAATCTCACAGAGATCTGCCTGCCTCTGCCTCCCAAGTGCTAGAATTAAGGGCATGAGGGCATGTAGACCAGGCTGGTCTTGATCTCATAGCGGTCTCCTGCCTCTGTCTGTCAAGTGGGATTATATGTATGCCACCTATAATGTGGTATGCCACCACATCCATCAAAAAATTCTTTAGTAGAGTTTATGTCATTCCTTTCCAAAAGTAAAACCTCATATACTGTTTTTCCTTTCCTCTTGATAAACATTCTCTCATCATGATATATTATTTCTTTGCTTCACTTTTCTCACACTAATGTGAGCACTTTAAGAGGAGACATACTTGTGTGATTACTAAAGTTACCATCACAATTAAAATGCGATGAGGTAATCAGAAAGCAAGTGTTGCAATAATGTCAATAAATGCCTAATTCAAGAATAATATGGTAATAAAGAAGGAAAACAGGATTTTGGTAAAGTTATCAATGTCTAGTATACAGGAAAAAAAAAAAATACTTCAACCTAAGCCCCCCCACGCCCCCAACAGGGTGACAGTTTAACAATGAACACCCTGTTTGGAAACCAAAACAAGTGTCTGATCCACCAGACCAGCCATCTTCAGGACTGAGTTTGAACAAAACTTGCTGAAAACAGTCCAACATGACTAATATTTGCTGTTGTCCTCCCTTGTCCAGTGTGCATTCACTAACCTGAAAAGTCCCAGACTGAGGCATCAGCTCCACTCCATGGCCCAAACCCATGTTCCAAGTTGAAGATTAACTCAGGTTTGGTTATACAGTGCCCTGTAAATGAGAAATGATATACAATTTGTGACAAAGTGCTGAATAAAGTCCATGGATGCAGACAACTCCATTTTGGGAACTGTGCTAGTAGGATGAATGAATTAGAAATTTTCCTCCCTCTCTCTCTCACCCTCCCTTTCCCTTTTCTTCGGTGTACTGGATTTGGTACCTATGGCCCTGCACATGCTAGGCAAGCACCATATTAATGAGATATAGCCCTAGCTCTAAACGAATTTGAAACCGTTATAAGAGAAGTTTTACACACATGTTCTCCACTGACTGGGAACCAAACTCTTGTCTTTTTGGAAGTTGCTTTGTAGACCCAGCTGGCCTTGATCTCATAGAGATCCTCCTTCCTCTGCCTCCCAAGTGCTGGGATTAAATGTGTGCACAACCACACCCAGCTATTCACTGACTGGAAATGCCACCCTCAAGTGGCATTAAACTAAATGATTTTAAAAAAATATTTTATTAATTTTTTTTACATTTTATAAGCCAGATATATTTTTAAAAGATCATGCTTACAATAAATAAATTATGTAGTGAAGAAATGTCAAAATAAAACTGATGAATAAAAAGATACATTTGAAAAGTTCAAGGATAGAAAGAGTTCTTTTTTTCTTTTTCTTTTTCTTTTTCTTTTTCTTTTTCTTTTGTTTCCTAATATAGGAGAAAGGGAAACAGATATATTACAATTATTTTCTCAGGTGAAGGTTTCTCTCAGTGGGAGTGATTAACACTGACTTCTTTTCTCCTGTGTCCAGGGCAGCTTTTTCTTTCCTTGGCTTCAGAGATGCAGTTAGTCTTCTGCTACGTAGATGTGGTATATCAGGGCTACGGTCAGGGTGGAGATAGCTGGATCACCCAGTTGGTCCACCAACTGGAATCAGACTCTACAGTAGTAATAAGAGTTTCCAAAGGCTCAGCTAACTTCAATCTATTATCTGGGTAGTGTGAGGACCTGAGTTCAAGTCCCTAGCACCCATGAAAAAAGCTGGGTGTGGCTGCACACACCTGAAAACTCAGTGGTAGATGTAGGATTGGTGAGGATGGCTGTCCACCAACCTAGCCCCTGGTTCAGTGAGAGACCCTCAATAAATAAGTGAGGCAGAGAGTGACAGAGAAGGATGTGGGATGCCATGGCCTCTGCCTGAGCATGGGCATGTACACACACACAGACACACGTGCGTGCAATCACGTGCCCTACTCTATATGTATTCACACATGGGGCGGGGGTGCAGGGGGAAGGAATCTTCAAGTAAACAATGAAGAAAACTCAATGAAATTGGATAGATAATTTGTATGACATTTAGGATAAATTCATCAAAGAGCAAGTGGTCATAAAAAAGAACCAGCCAGAGCCCAGCGTGGTGTGCACCCCTTTAGTTCCAGCACTCAGGAGGCAGAGGCAGGTGGATCGCTATGAGACAAAGACAAAAACAAATGAAGAAAAGAACCATTCAGAAAATTTGCAAGGTAAGAATTCAATTAATGAAATGAAGAAAAAAAAGTTAAAGGCAAAAAGACTGAAATGATCGAGAGAAAAAAATGAGCAAAGACTGGTTATTCTAAATAAACAAGGCAGATTAAAGAACTTTAAAATACCTAAGGAAAGATGGGCTTTTCAAGACAGCAAGCATTTGAATTATTTGTGAAAAGAGAATGGACATAAAAATTCAGTGAAAAAATTTTGTATTATAGGAGAGATACACACAGTGAACTTAAAGAAGTTTAAAAGAAATTTAAAAGGTTTACATCAACAAATGATTTTGTGTCACATTATATTCAAACTGTCAAACTCCAAAATGAAGAGAATTCTAAAAATATCAAGAGGAAAGTCTAGGGCTAAAGAGATGGCTCAGCAGTTAAGAGCACTGGCTGATCTTTCCAGAGGATTTGGGTTCAGTTCCCAGCACCCCCACATGGCAGTTAATAACTGTCAGTAAGTCCAATTCCAGGGGATTCAATGCTCTCTTCTGGCCTCTTGCAGGCACTGCACTTACATACACGGGTACACTTACATACATGTAGGCAGAATGCACACATAAAATAAAAACAAATTTAAAAAAGGAAGATTTCCTAAAGTTACTTAGAACACCTATTAGGGGAATAGCCAAGTTTGCAGTTGTCACCTTACATACAAGCCATTACAGTGATTTCAAATCTAGACATGGACAGAAGAATCAAACTACAGACCAAATATCCTCCAATGAATAGAGGAGCAAATTGTGTCTCTAGACAATAGAAAATGAAGTAGAAGACATAAAGTTTTCAGAATATGATCATGTGTGATTCATCCCAGGGACACAATATTTAGCATGCAGCAATGAACTTGTGCAAAGCACTTTGTATACAGAGTGAACAATAAAAACCAGGTTCCTCATTGAACCATTTGGTGAGCTTTCCGTTCACTTAATTTTTACATCTTTATCAACAGTCAGGCGTAGTGAGTGGCAAGCATCATAGAGCTTCATGACTTTACAGAGTAATAAAACATCTCAGGGCTGTGAGAATACCACAGAGCAACAAAACATCTCTGAGCATCCCATGGTTTCATTTCAAACTAGCTAGTTGGTAGGTAAAACAAGGGAACTTTAAATGGCCTAAGCTTATCAAGATATTATATAAGAATACAGTTAATTATGTGACTATAACAATATACTTTATCATTACAACATCAAATTAGTATTAAAAGTTAACAATGAAAAAAAAAAAAAAGAGAGAAAAGTCAGGCATGGTGGCACGCACCTTTAATCCCGGCACTCGGGAGGCAGAAGCAGGTGGATCTCTGTGAGTTCAAGGCCAGCCTGGTCTACATAGTGAGTTCCAGGACAGCTGGGGCTACAGGAAGACCCTGTCTCAAAAAGACCAAAAAAGTTAACAATGGTTCTTATATTTGTGCAGCAAGAAGAAAGTAATTGCTACCGAGGGTCACAGGAAGTTAGACTCACCCAAGAATACCAGGCTATTGTAATTCTCCAGCATGACATCTCTGTAGAGGGTCCTCTGAGCAGCATCCAGATCCTGCCATTCCTCCCATGTGAAGTCCACTGCTACATCCTCAAACGATACCAACCCCTATAATGACAAATCTGTCTCAAATCCAAGTTGCCTTAGGAATAGAAAGTGGAATTCACCCTTTTATGTTTATGTGTACTGTAACAGTGTTTTGTTTATCATGGAAGAAAAAAATCAACACATATATCTTACCTCTGGTGTTAATCCAGTGGTTCAAGAAAATATTAAATAGTTTTCCAAAGAATTACAATAGAAACAAAATCCACTGAACATAAGTTTACATATGGCTTATGATACTAAGAGCAAGAGAAAGACATATATAAATCTATCCATACGAAATGACAGTAGGGACTGGAGAGCTGGCTCAGCAGTATAGAGCAATGGCTGCTCTTGCACAGGACCTGAGTTTGGTTCTCAGCACCAACATGGCAGCTAACAACCATCTGTAACTCCAGCTCCAGGGGAATCAAATATCCTCTTCTGGTCTCCGCAGGCATTGCACATGTATGGTATACTTACAAACATGCAGGCAAAATACTCATACACATAAAATAAAAATAAATTTTAAAAGATTTTTTTTTTTGTCTTTTTGAGACAGGGTCTCCCTGTAGCCCCAACTGGACTGGAACTCACTGTGTAGACCCAGGCTGGCCTAGAACTCACTGAGATCCACCTGCCTCTGCTTCCCAAGTGCTAGGATTAAAGGTGTGCACCACCATGCCTAGCTTTTAAAAGATTTTTAAAAAAATGATGGATCTGAGGATGTGAGCAGAGTAAAGAGGTATGCACTCTATTGTTGAGAATGTACAATTAATATAGACATTGCTTGGGATGTAGCTTGGGGGCAGAGCACTTACCTAGCATGTGCAAGGCCCTGGGTTCAATCCCAAGTACTGCAAAAAAGAAAAAGTGCTCCCTAGGAAGCAGTATGTCAGTTCTTCCATAAACTAAACAGAATATGACCATTAGTTACCATTACTGGTATGTACCCAAAAGAAAAGAAATGTGAATGTCAACAAGTGGATGCACTCCATGTTTGTTGTAACATTATTCAGACACAGTACAGGAGAACATTCCTCCGAGTTGCAGAATATCTCGCTGTCCCCTTAACTGGCTCCACATCCCACTGAGGACAGGATGCAAGAGCTGTTACTCACTAGACACCTTATGAGACCAGAGACAGGGCTTCACTGGGCAGCTGATATCAGGCAGACAACTGAGGCTGGGAGGACCAGACAGTGAGATGAGGACACATCATCCTGGCTGGAGGGTCCAACAAAGACTGCTATGAATGTGGCCCAACACAAAAGTCAAAACAGGAAATTTGTTTTTTGAGTCTTTGTGTGTGTGTGTGTGTGTCTGTTATGTGTGGGTTTGTGTGTATGCTCACTGTGTGGGGTGCATGTGTGTGTACATGTGTATGTGTGCACCTATATGTGGAGGTCAGAGGTCATCTTTGGGCATCATAAGACTTTTTTTGTTGTTCCCTCCCTCCCTCCCTCCCTTCTCCTTTCCTTGGAACAATCTAGCCTTGAACGTGAAGATTTGTGGAGGTCAGAGGTCATCTTTGGGCACCACAAGATCTTTTTATTGTTTCCTTCCTTCCTTTCTTCCTTCCTTCCTTCCTTCCTTCCTTCCTTCCTTCCTTCCTTCCTTCCTTCCCTCCCATGATGCCCGGGTACGGTTGCTAGGTACGGTTCTTTAAAAAAGAAAAAAATTCGGGGTTGGTTGGGGATTTAGCTCAGTGGTAGAGTGCCTGCCTATCGAGCACCCTGGGTTCGGTCCTCGGCTCCAGAAAAGAAAAAAAGAAAAATCTCCCTTTACTCCCAGATGGCCTGGAACCGACCTTCCTCAATTAGTGAGGTAGTGAGTACTGCTGGCTGGTGTTTTTTTGTTTTTTTTCATAGCTGTCGGGAGTCGAGTTCTTAAGGCTTACTTGAGCATCACCTCCCTGTAGCCCCAGCTGTTCTGAAACTCACTACATAGAACTCACAGGGCTCTGCCTGCCTCTGCCTCCCGAGTGCTCGGAACCACAGATGTGTGCCACCACGCCCGGCTCTTTCTTCTTCTTTTTAATTTTTAAAACATTATTATTTTTTATTGTATGCGTACACAACATGTATTGCCTGCGTGTAGGAAAGTGCACCCCTCTTGTGCAGTGCACGTGCAGTGCAGAAGAGGCTGTCGGATCCCCAGGGACAGGAGTTACAGACAGTTGTTAGCTGCCATGTGGGTGCTGGGATTCCAACCCCGGTCTTCTACGAGAATGGCCAGCGTTCTTAACTGCTGTGAGCTATCTCTCCAGCCGCTCTTTATGGCATTTTCACTCTTATGTCTCAGTGTACTTTGTCTGTCCTCCATCATTCCCTCCTTCCATTCTCCTTCCCCAAAGAAGGCCTTCTCTCTCTCTCTCTCTCTCTCTCTCTCTCTGTCTC
>NW_008340850.1:369901-424243 GCF_000622305.1 Nannospalax galili
TCCCTCCCTCCCTCCCTCCCTCCCTTCCTTCGACCAATCTAGCCTTGAACTCAAAGATTTGCCAGCCTCTACCTCCTGAGTGCTGGGATTAAAGGAATACACCACTATATTCAGTACACTTTGCATTTTCTGAAACTGGGGCTCATGAATTAGGATAGGCTGGGTGGCCAGTAAGTCCCAGGTATCTGCCTGTGTCATTTTTTTCTAGCACTAGGATTACAAGCACACACCACTATGCCCAGATATTTATCTGGGTTCTGGGGATCAAGCCCAAGACCTCATGCCTGTACTGCAAATTGAACAGTAACTGTGATGGTTATTGTCAGTTGCCAATTTGAAAGACTCTAGAATCTTGTGGGATGGAAAATGACAGACATACCTGTGAGGAATTATCAAGATAAGGCTACCCTCTGAGACTGTCTGTGAGGGATTACCCTGATTATGTTCTTTGGTTCTGGACTGTATGAAAAAGAAAGTGAGCTGAGTAAGCATCCATCGCTTTCTGCTTCCTGTGATCTCATATGAGCAGCTGTTTCAATCTCCTGCTGCCTTGATGTTCCCTCTCGAATTAACTGTATCCTTGAACTGTGAGTCAAAAATAAACCCTTTCTTAACTTGCCTTTATTAGGATATTTTATCACAGCAACAGGAAAAGAAACTAAGATCCCACTGACTGAGCTATTTGCCCAGCTGGTGACTTCTTTTGGTAGCTCATTTGTGTGGCTGAGCATGAACCTTGTAGATGATAATGTGAAAGAAAGTTCCTAGAAAGAACTGTACCTTGGACTGAATTTCCTGCAAGGCTCACCAACTGATTAGCACTCCAGAGATGGAGAGTCTGGAATGTTGGACATCCAGAGCCTATTCACAGATGATCTGGGAAAATCTTTAACCCCAGAAGTAGCCACACCTTGTCTACCTCTGTTTCTGAATTAACATACTTATGACTAATAAAATGTATTAACTTAGCAGACCACCAGGTCTCACTAATCAAAAAGCTAAGAATGTCATCAGATAGTGTAATAGGGCACCTTCTTGACCATAGCTACGACATTAGATAGTGTAATAGGGCACCTTCTTGACCATGTTAAAGTTTAGTTTGACTCTACTCTGAAATTATCAGGCAGTTGGCCCAGGACATGGGAACACATGCAAGCTGGACCCTCGTTATCTTGGGAACAGGTCAGCATTTCCAAGAGTGCTCCTGCTAACTGCTGATTTATGGCTTCTGCAGGTTATGCTTGGCTTGTGTGACCCAGAAGATGTTCCTCTGACCCTGTGATGACAAGCCATGGACCTGCTTCCTTCCCACGCTCTGCAAAGAAGCCACTCCCCTTCCCTCTTCCAGCCAATCGGTTGACTATAGTCACTTGAAGGGGAGGGGCTAAGGGTATGAAAGCTGGGAAAACCAGGAGGCTAGCCCCTTGCCATTTTGTAAGGCTGTCCAGAACCACAGGATTTATGTCTGGGGGTGGACTTTTGGAATCAGCTGTGAATGGGAGGGCACCCACTTGTCTGTAAGTAAACCCGCACCCCAAGCTCAGTTAGCAAGTCCAATAAACTCGTTACGATTCTTCAAACTGGGGTTTGGAAAATTTTTTTCCTTAGACTGTCACAAGGACCGTGGGAAGAGGGAATTGGATGCCACATGCACCTCCCAGCAGTGAATCTGACTTACAACAATTTAGGATAATTAGGACAAATGGAACAAAGTGAGGTCATAAAAAAGAACCACCCAGAAAGTTTGCAGGGAAAGAGCTCAATGGATGAGAACTAATTAATAAAAATGGGAAAATCAAACCCCAAAAAGCAAACCAAGCAAAACAGTAAAAAAACAAAAAGTCTGCACAGATGGTAAGGCAGAAAAAAAAAAAAAGTCCAAAGCACAATGAGTTTATGTTCAAATAACCAAAGAAATCTAGTAGAGTTTGACAATGAATTTGTCCCAATACAATGAAACTAACAAAACTTTTTCTTAGAATATTCTATAAATTTCAAGAGGCAAGTCTGAAGTCCCTTATAAAAGAACACCAATTACAGGCAAGACCAACTTCTGCTGTAGAGCTGGATGCAATATTTAAGGAAAATATGGATTTTAATCCTTGTTTTCTCCCTCTGTCTCTGTCAGCAAATCACAGCTGGTAAGTTTGTGGTTAGAATGCAGACACAGCTAGCTAGAATCATTCTCCTTCTGTTTGGATGAAGCTTCTTCAATTTGCAAGTCAGTATGTAAGTTTCCTTCTCACTGTAACCCAGGGTCTAAGGTATAAGTGCTACTTCCCTTCAAGGCCCAGATTTTGAGGCTTGAGCCCACTGGAGCAGGCTGCAGCAGAAATAAAACACCTGCTTCCTGTACGCTCCCAGCGTCCTGCCTTATCTTTCCCCAACTTACAGCAAGGAAAGTGGATTGTGCCAGGAAGGTGGAGGTAGAGATGGCTTTTTGCCCCCCTTGTCTCCTGTGCTTAACCTCCTTCTGAAGCTGGAGGATGACTCCCCCTTAACACATCACTGGTGTTTTGAGCCTGTAGGAGGAACTATTCACTTTGCATCTCATCTCCAGGATGTTGCCCCAGAGCACAATGGAACCCAAGGGAGACAGGAATCAGGAGCAGGGATTTGGAGCACTGCCCAACTGAACTAGGAGATCCCCACCAAAACTGGTGGAAGAGGAACTTCATCACCTCCTTATAAGAGTCCCACAGTACACTCTGACTAGTCCTGGAGGAAGTCTGGGGGGTGGTAAAAGGGGGGTGTCGATCAGAGAGAGTGGCAAACAAAGAGTAGTCTCTGGCGAGGGTAGTCAGCAGTCATGAAGGATGAAGCCATGATCCCTTTTTGGTTGAAAATCTGGATTTTCTGTCTTGGAATTCTGGGTTGAGAGCAGTATAGAAATTTTGTCTGACATTATCTGTGTGAAAATGTGTGCACATGTGCACAGGGCAGGATGGAAACTGCAAATCCACAGGGAGCAACTCCTGAACTATACAAATGAAGGGAGTGAATCACTTAATAGGAGACACTCCCCAGAGGGACATCAATTGATAGGGAACTCTCCAAAGGGGGGAGGATAAAATTAAATTAAACAGCCTGGAGACATCTAGTGTCCTAAGAGGTCCTAATTCTCTGGCTATGGTCACAGCCATGTAGAGTCTGAAAAAGGGCTCTAAATGGTGACATGGGACAAGGGAAGGAGCTGCAGGGTACTCAGACTGGCTCTTCCCAGTCAGGGTTCCTTTCTTCTCTGGGCCACTGGCTTTATTGCAGGTCTGCCATTTGCTCTAAAATGCTAGAGCTTGGATTTTAATATGTCCAGGGGTGCTGGGCCAAGAGCTCAGGCTTGGGATGCCATTGGCTGAAGCCCAAATGGCTGCGGCTTTACACAAGGAAGGAAAAAACAGAAATGGCCCTGCTAGGTCCTAATACCCACTGTTTCTACACAGAGGCTCTAAATCTGATTCTCTCCAGCCAGTCTTCCAATATAGTCTGTTCCCAAGTTTTTTCAAAATGTTGTTGCTCTCTATGTTCCTTATTCTCTGGATTATAAGTGTTTAAAGATAAGATTATGAATGGTGAATTGTAATATGGTTTTTCAAATCCAGACAGACGGGTAGCCCTCATTAACAGTCTGAGAGCTATTAGAACTTGGCTCTTATTTAATATAAATTGGCAAACTATAAATTTTAAAAGAAAGTCAAAAGAAATATTAAAAAATAAAAGGATCTCCAAAAGATGCTCTAAAAGGAAAAACATTAAAACACACACACACACACACACACACACACACAAAAAAAAAAAAAACAACAAAAAAAATAAATAAATTCGTTTTACAGATGGATAGCCAAAAAATAAAAATAAAATAAAAAAATAAAAACTAAAGGGCATCCTTGAACAAATGTATACAAGTTATAAATGAAACAGATGTTTTGAGTCCAGCCAGTTACTTACTGGACTTAATTCTTTTGCCTGATGTAAACCATTGGGTTCTGTGTTTTACAGAAAAACAAATGTCCTTAGTAAACTGCCGTTTGCTATTTAAACTCACAGAGAAGCTGGAATTGGCCTTTCTACTTCAGATTCAAGCCTACTTCTCTCTAAATGTCTGCAAGACCCATCTCTAGATCCAGCTAGCCACCTGACTCTATGGTAGGGGAAAGGGCCACAAAACAGCCAGAGTAAAGGCATTATGCCCTTGGGAGGCTAAGGGATAAGGCATTTCCAAAAGAGGTTACTATTGTTTAACTCATGATACAGAAATGTCTGCAAGAGCAACCAAACGGGATGCTGCTCTATCGTGCCACAATAATGGACAAGAATAGAAAAAAAAAAATACACAAAAAAAATCTAATACAGACTAATGCAGGTGTAAAAATGAATACTAAGGTTTATTTAATTACCTAATTGACAAAAAAAGAAAAAACAGTAAATAAATTTTTTTTTCTCAATAAAAACTAACAGTAACCATATAAATGGATTTGAGACTTCCAGCACAAAAGTATACATGCCCCGTAGATTATTACAGAAAATTTAAACTGGGCAAATACGGAATAAGTTCCCTAAAAATATGTTGATGCTAGTAAAATCTTGGCTATTTTAACTTGGTGCTTCTTCATCTACAGAATGTTATAAACATCAACTTGAAAATGTTTTGCCATATATCTGCCAGACATGGTTTTGGTAGACCACTCTCTAAACTATATAAAGGAAAAAAAAATTGTTTTAACTGTCTTATGTTTTCTACGAGGTTTTACCAGAAAAGTCACAAAGTCTCATAGATCCACAATGTAAGCGCAGGTAATATTGTTTTCTATGTATGTAAATTGGCTTCAGAGTTCTGATAATAATATAATGATACAATACGATATACTAAGCCAAACAACTGTCAGCTTCATGAGTTCAACTGTGCCTACTTACAAACATCAAAATTGGGCTTCTTAACTTGGATATTCCCTCATCTCAAACAATATTAGACAGGTGACTCTCATCTGAATATCTGGCCATTCTTCCCAGCCCACTGTATGCAATTATGTTATGCCCAATCACTTCCTGGTCTTAAGGAGAAATGGATATGTGTGTGTGTGTATATATATATATATATATGAAAGAGGGACCAGCTCATAATCCATAAGGTCAGTGGAGGGTCACTGACGACACTGGCCAAAAACTTTCCAATATAGCTACCCTTTGGTCACCCATATACCTATTAACAACTCTTCAACCTTGCTCTGTGGGTAGACTCAATAAACTCATTGGCTCTCTGGGATAAATTTAATGTAATCAAACATTTGTTTGTCACTAACACCTTAAAAAGGGCTAAGCAGGGGCTGGAGAGATGGCTCAGAGGTTAAGAGCACTGACTGCTCCTACAGAGGACCCGGGTTCGATTCCCAGCAGCCACATGATGGCTATGAACCATCCTTAATTCCAGTTCCAGGGGAATCCGAAGTCCTCTTCTGACCTCTGTGGCACTGCATGACACAGGTGTACTCACATACATGCAGGCGATATACTCATACATAAAATAAAAATAATAAATAAAATATTTTTTAAAAGGGATAAGCATTACTTAGTACCCTAACAAAAATTTTCACAAAAAACAGTAAACTATTTTGTTATTATATCTCATGATATGAAAATATAAAATAAATACATGCTAGAATCACTAAGATTCTAAGGATTCAAAGGATTTTACCAATCCTTTGTTTTGCCTTTTCATATTCATTTAAAAATGCTACAGTATGATTTTTGACTCTTGAAATTCCCAAGAGCTCATTAACCATAATGATGTATAATCCAGTTCAAACTTTTCAATCTGAGAATTGTGTTTGGGAAATATCTTATAAATCATATCTGTAATATAAATTTTGTTCATTGTCATTTATAACACAAATGCAAATGTACATGGTATTCTTTAAAATAACAGGATCTTTGCCTTGAAAGTATTAAACTCTTAAGGCAACTAGATGTTACACATAAAAAATTAGTAACCAAAATTACTGGTTCACTATTTAATTCTAAATTACTAGTGTTTGCAACATTTATTCAAAATTGTTTGGTTTTTATATAAGCTTTATTTAACAGTAGTTGAGAATGCCAAACCATGTGACTAATCTTTTGCTAACCATGCCTGGAGGCCTACAGCAATATTGTTAGAGGGTTTAAAGGGACAATAATTTGCCTCTTGCCCTCCAAGGTCACTGGACTATGGAGCATCTCTAAAAGTATCCTATAAACATGATGAGTCACCTGACTTCTTATTCAGGGAGGCTATGGAGAACCACCAAATGAACTTAAACCAGTAGCCAATCTATAGAGAAGGTCAACACTGAGGAAAGTTTCCTCAGTACTTCCAAGAGAAGCCATGGTCAAGCCAGGCTTTTTGACTTATCAAGCTGGTACAAGGAAAATTAATGGAGCCAGAAGCATTTCTCAAGTTCAAATGACCTTAAAATTTTTTTAATGAGAGGCTAATTTTGGCTAATTGCATGGTCTTAAGTGCTCAACAAGGAAATTGAAAGACTAAGATACTTAACAAATATCTTTAAAAATATAAGGGATTACAATTTCTAGGCATTAAATTACATTTAAATACAAACTACTTAAAGATCTAGGATCTGGAGAGACAGCTGGGTCTGGAGAGACATCTAGGGTCTGGAGACACAGCTCAGTGGTTAAGAGCACTAGCTGCTCTCGCAGAGGACCTGGATTCAATGGTCAGCACCCACATGGAGGCTAACAACCATCTGGGGGATCCAATGCCCTCTTCTGAATTCTGAGGGCACTGCACAACACAGGTGCACTTACACACATGTAGGCAATACATTTATATACTAAATAAATAAAAAAGTTAATAAGAGAGTTAAGCGCAAATCTTAAACTTCTCTTTTTAGATGAAAACCTCTTTATAGACTAGGTAGAGAGAAGTGCCAAAAGCCTTGGAGTTGACAATTGGGTAAATGGGTGAAGAATGGCCCTGGATAGGGATGAGCCAAGACACTTATTCCATATTGCAATGAAGCCAAAATCTCACCGAACAAAATGGTGAGAGTCCAAAACCGGGTCCTCACATCAGAGGTACACACAAAAATGTATTAGTCGATTAGGGCCTTGCCACACCAGTATGATAGGAGAGACCCCATGTGAAAGAATACATCACCTGATGGCCAGGTATCCCATGTACCAGTACAAACCTGAACAGAAATTAAGGGCTGGGACCCAAACCCTTTATCTGGAGGATGGTTTTAAAAAGCCTAGTTGACGCATTCGCATGTTAGAAACCTGTTACTTCCTTGTCTGGCTCCCCTTTGTATGAGATGTATTACTTCTTCTATAGAAGCCATGTGGAGAGGAGAAGCAAGCTGGTGGAGTTATATGAGGCCCTAACCAAGAAAAAACTGATATTCTATAGTTTAACTCTGGGTTAAATAACAAGTCTCAAAGGGGGAGTTGATGTAGTGCCTGATAAAATATTTAAGGAAAATATGGATTTTAATCCATGTTTTCTCTGTCTCTGTCAGCAAGGTTCAGCTGACAAGTGTTTAGTTAGAATGCTGGCACAGCTAGCTAGAACCACTGCCTTGTGTCCTGATGAAACTTCCTCAGTTCTGTTTGCCTCACACAGACTCCTGCAATGTTTTCAAATGGGATTTTTTTTTTTTGTTGCGGTTGTTTTTGTTTTTGGAACTCGCTATATAGATAGGGCTGGCCTCGATCTTACAGAGATCTGCCTGCTTCTGCTGTTGGGATTGAAGGCATACACCACCATGCCCAGCACAGATTTTTTTAAATGTATTTTTTCTAAATTTATAATAATTTGCCTGCTTTTAGACGTTTACTGATAGTTAATCAATATGTAAGTTTCCTTCTCACTGTAACCTAATGTCTAAGGTATAAAAGATATGTATTACTTCCCTGCAAGGTCCAGATTTTGAGGCTTGAGCTGACTGGAGCAGGCTGCAGCCTAAATAAAACACCTGCTTCCTGCGTACTACTGGTGTCCTGCCTGATCTTTCCTGTAACAATCCCAATCAAACTCATTGGTTCACTAAGTTGGATTTTGCTACTATCCTTACTTTGGTCTGTTGTTAGTTCCCTGTCTGAGGAGAATAGATGTTTGTTCACATTCCCCCAGGAATAGTGTCCACACCACTGCTGGGCACTCAGCACTTCCTCATCCGGCTCCCCCTGCTCACTACACTAACATCTCTAAGTCCAGCAGTTCCTCCTGGAAGGAGATTGCCGATACATGGAGTGTCTCAGCTCTAACAAGTCTATCTGAGGGAACACAGACTAAACCTCAAGTTCTGGGACCAAAGCAATCTGGGCACATGGTTTTATGTAGGCATGTGACTACTTCCATGGTCTACAACCCTCAATACTGTGACAGAAAAGGCTGGGGAAAAATCCAGAAACAAAACCCACAGGTCCCTGTTTATGGGAAGCCGGCTCATACACAATATTCCAGGACTATGATGTACAGCCTGATGGAAAAAGAATCAAGAAAAACAGGGATTTTAATACCCCCCACCTCTGTCAGCAGAGCTCAGCTGACATGTCTGTGGTTAGAACACTAACACAGCTAGAATCAAACTTCCTCATTTCTGTTTGTCTCAGACAGGGACGTTTAAGAACTTCCTTTCTTCTCCAGGCTTTTAAGACTTAAGCCCCCTGCAAGTTCAGCCTACATAAAGACACTGCGCTCTCTGTGTCTTGCCTTATCTTTGCCTGGATTTTAACATTTGCACGAGGGACCAAATGCATCAAAAAGCAGACCTAAGGCCTCAGTACAGCTGTCAGAATGCTCATATCAAACAATGACAGATTACAAGTGTTTGAGAGGTCATGGGGACGGCAAAAAGGAGCACTTATAATAATTATGGGGCTGGAGAGATGGCTCAATGGTTAAAAGCACTGGCTGTTCTTGCACAGGACGTGGGTTTGGTTCCGAGTACCCACATGGCAGCTAACACCTGTTCTAATTCCAGTTCCAGGGGATTCAACCCCCTGTTCTGGCCTCTGCAGAAACTGCACATATGCGGTATCCCTACATACATGCAGGCAAAACATTCATATACACATAAAATAAAAATAATTAAAATGTGAAATTATTACAGCTATTTTAGTATGCTGATTCTTTAAAATAATTAAACACAAGGCTGTGGAGATGGCTTAGTGGGTAAAAGGGTCAGACACTGTACAAGCCCGACAATCAAAGTTTGATGCTCGAATCCACATACAAAAAGCAGGATGCAGGGGCACACATCTCTTTGGGTGAGGTGAGCAGTGGGAGGAGGAGAACACAGTATGCAGGGCAGCAGTGGAAACAGGAAGAAAGCCCTTGCCTCAACAAGATGAGGGGGGAGAAGCAAGTCTCAAAAGCCGTCTTCTGACCCTCACACACACGCCGTGGCACATGCACACTCTACACTCATATGCACAAAATTTTATTATTATTATTTTTTGTCTTTTTGAGACAGGGTCTCCCTGTAGCCCTAGCTGGCCTGGAACTCACTATGTAGACCAGGCTGGCCTCGAACTCACAGAGATCCACCTGCCTCTGCCTCCCAAGTGCTGGGACTAAAGGCATGCACAAAATTAAAAAAAAAAAACTTTTTGTGTATGACTGTTTAGCCTGCATGTATGTAGGTGCACCTGTGTCGTGCAATGCCAGAGAGGGGACTGGTTCCTCTGGAACTGGAATTAAGGCTGGCCTCAATCTCACAGACATCTGCCTGTCTCTGCCAGGGTGTTGGACTAAAGTGTGCACCACGCCCAGCCACACACATAAAATTTAAAACATTTTAAAAATAGCTAAAAATAAACCAACATATGATCTCCAAATCACCGTGGGTACATATTTGTATTAGTTAACTTTTCTGTTGCTGTGATAAACACCATAGGTCACATACAGAAGAAAGGGTTTACTTGGCTTGCAGTTTCCAAGGGATAAGAGTCCATCATGGCAGGGAGGCATGGCAGAAGGCAGCCAGAGCAGAGAGCGGAGCACTCATCTTCAATCACAGGGAGGAAGTATAGAGTGAAATTGGAAGTAGACATGGCTAGATACTCCCCCACCCTCCATGCTGTGTGTCTTCCAGTAACACCATACCTCCCAAACTTCGGCCAACGGTGCCAAACACTGGGGCCAAGTATTTCAAATACTTGAATACATTCCTCATTCAAATCACCAACGCATCCAAAGGAGCAAAAATCTGAAATTAAAATAGTGGCTGCATTCTCATGTTCACTTTTAACAGCATTCAAACATAGCCCAGATATGAGAAAACTGAAGAGCCTCTTGGGTGACAGTCTGGGGGCTATCAAAGCTGCAGGGCATCGAGCCCTCCCATGAGAGGTCACTCAGCATCCCTCCTCAGGCCACAGAGAAGAGGTATGGGGGCTGATATTTACTACACACTCCAGGACAGGCGAGACAAGGCTGTGGGTACCAGGACCCAGGCAATTCTGACCTCCAAGGCCTGGAAGCCCAGAGACCGGTATGAGGACACATCAGTTTGTAAAGTATTCAAGGGGGAAGCTCAACCCACAGACATTATGACAGAGCGGCTGTGGCTATGCAAAGCAGACACCAAGATCATTCACAAGGGGTCCAATGAATCTCAGTTTCATTTTCGTGTGATATACCAACAAACAGAATTTTAAAATGTTTGAAAAATCCTGTGTTCAATCCCAAGAAAGCTCAAACCAGAAAAAAAAAAAAAAAAGTAGCATACATATGAGGAAGTCGGTACGAAGCTCCAACTAAGGGAATTGTGACAACTGGTGGCTGCTGGGAGGGACAGAGACAGTCCTTCAAGCCTGGGACTCTTGGTAGGCTAATCAGATTCCAGTGGATGGACCCACACTGAAGGGCATTTGGGGACACAAATTAGCCTCTATAGGCCTTATTAGATATAGAATAGAGTACATTAAATTGGGCAGGCAGGCAATAAGAGGAGGTGTGGATAAAGGAGGGGACCTAAATACCAAATTGTATTATATGAAAATCTATAAAATTCAATTTAAAAATCCTATGCTCCATGACTCAAGAGAAAAAACAAAACAAAACAAAACAAAAAACTGACAGTAATATACCAGGAGGAAAAAACAGCTCACCATATTGTACAAAGGGGAATTTGGTATTTGGAATGCTTCAAGGAAGGTGAGATGTTAATTGTTGCTAGTCCTAGGAGGAGCTGGAGTTGCTGGTCTTGGTTCTGGATGTGAAACCCTGCTTCCCACACATTTGGAAACAGGTGACCCACTGGAAATGAGGCAGCCATAGAAGGGGCAGGGAAGAAAAAGAATTTCCTTGCTCTAGAGTCTGATTAGGAGCCATATGCTTCAACGTGACAGAGAAAACTGACCGCAAGCAAGAATGTTTACAAAAGAAAAAGAGACGAGAGACAGCTCAGGGGTTAGGAGCACTGCAGTGGACCCAGGTTTGGTTCCTAGCACCCACATGGTGGCTAACAACCATTCCTAACTCCAGTTACAGGAGATCTAACACCCTCTTCTGGTGCCCAAGGGGACTGCATACACATGCTACAGTTATACACTTGCAGGCAAAACACTCGTACAAATAAGATAAAAATAAACAATTAAGGGGGTGCTAGAGAGATACCTTAATGGTTAAGAGCACTGGCTGCTCTTGCAGAGGACCCAGGTTCAGTTCCCAGAGCCCACATAGGGGCTAACAACATCTGTAACTCTAGTTCCAGGGGATCTGATGCCCTCTTCTGACCTCCACAGGCATGGCATGACATAGGTGCACTTACATACATGCACGTAATACACTCATACACATAAAATAACAAAAAATAAGAAATACAATATTAAAATAAATAATTCAAAATATAAAAAAAGAAAAAAGAAGCTGGACATGGTGGCACATGTCTTTAATCCTACCACTTGGGGCAGAGGCGGTAGATCTCTGTGAGTGAAAAGTCAGGCTAGTCTACACAGTGAGTTCTAGGCCAGCCAGGGCTACATAGTTAGACTCTGTGTTGTCCTCCCTGGCCCCCCAAAAAGGGCCTGGAGAGCTGGCTCAGGGGTTAAAAGCACTGGCTGCTCTTCCAGGGGACCTGGGTTTGATTCTCGGCATGTATATGGTGGCTAACAACTGTCTATAATTCTATATCCAGGGAACACCCTCTTCTGACCTCCACAGTCATTGCATGCATGGATGCGCTTACATACACGCAGGCAAACATTCATACACATAAAATAAAAAATAAGAATTAAAGAGGACTGGAGAGCAGGCTCAGGGGTTAAGAGCACTGGCTGTTCTTCCAGAGGACTTGGGTTTGATTCTCGGCATGTATATAGTGGCTAACAACTGTCTGTAATTCTATAGCTAGGAAATATCCTCTTCTGACCTCCACAGTCATTGCATGCATTGGTGCACTAAAATACATGCAGGCAAACATTCATACACATAAAATAAAAAATAAGAATTAAAGGGGACTGAAGAGGTGGCCCAGCAGTTAAGAGCACTGGCTATTCTTGTAGAGTTCCCAGCACCCACACAGTGGCTAACAACCATCAGTAACTCCAGTTCTAGGGGATCCAACACCCTCTTCTGGCCTCTATGGGAACTGCACACATGTGGTACACTTAACATTTATATGCAGGCAAAGCACTCATACACATAAAATAAACATAATATTGTTTTTTAAAAAAGAAGCTGCCTTTAAGTCCAGCACTTGGGAGGCAGAGGCAGGTGGATCTCTGTGAGTACAAAGCCTGGTCTACATAGCAAGTTCCAGGCCAGCCAGGGCTACATAGTGAGACCCTATCTTAGAAAACAAAGCAACACAAAATGAAAAAAAAAAAAAGGGAAAAAAAATGAAAAGTTTAACCATATTAACATTCCTCTTTCATTCCCAAATCTACCAACTGGGTCTGAAGAGAATCTAGGATTTCCCTGCATCCAGGAATCTCCAACACATTGAAGCTAGAACAAACAGCCTTTTCTTCTTGGGTTTCTTCCTGATCACTCCAGATTCTTTCAGGAAGGAAATTAATACCATATCTAAGAGAGACAATCACAGCTTTTTTTTTTTAAAGTTTACCTTGCTAACCAAGATGATTTGTGGGTACTTGTTCTTGCTAGTCAAGAAACTTAGTTCCCATTGACTAAGGTAACTCTAGAATTGGAAAGAGCATACTCCCACAATTACTTGGGAGCTTTCAGGCCTTGGTTCTCACTGACAAAGCAACTCCAAAATTGAGTAGTGCAGGCTGCTGCTGATTCCCAGACACTCTGAAACTTAGCTCCTACCACTACACTAACTTCCATTTCCCAGTCCTTTGACTTTTACGCCCTTTTGATGCTTAATGATTTGTCTCTCGGATATATTCTCCATAACTGGGACAAACCTGTTCCCAAGCCTAAAAGGAAAGACATTATGCCATATCACCAGGCAGTCTAAGTCAGTTGGTGGAGAAAATGACCAGTAACTGGCAATTTAAGCTTCATTACCACCCTCACCCCACCCTCCTATTAGATCTATTTTGTAAATAGCAAAAACCTATTAGAGTCTGGTGTGGTACTGCATGCCTTTAATGCCTGCAGAAGCAGGCAGATCTCTGTGAGACTGAAGCCAGCCTGGTCTACACAGTGATTTCCAGGCCAACTGGGACTACAGGGAGACCCCCGTCTCAAAAAAAAAAAATTATCTCACAACTCACGCGCGCGCGCACGCGCGCGCACACACACACACACACACACACACACACACGCACGCACACACGCGAACACGCCCCTCACCACATTCAAGCAAAAAAAGACAGATGTAGCAGTCACTCATGGCTCAGATTATCAATGACTTGAAAGCATTAAAGTCTATCCTACGAGGATAAGTTAAGGTGTCATATACTTTCATACATTCATGTATATATATGTACACATATATTCATATAGTCTCATGTTTTTCACTGTGTTTTGTTTTGAGACAGAGTCTCACTATGTAGCCCAGGCTCACTATGTAGCCTAGGCTGACCTGGAGTTTGCAGCTGGTAGAACCCCACTGGCTCTCTTGCTTGTTGCACGAGTAAGTCTAAAGCCATTCCTTCCTCAGAACTGGCCCCCACCTCAGATCTACTCCAAATCTCGTCTTAGAACCCTGTTCCCTCAACTGTTTCCTGCCTCAGAACCACTTAGACCCACTCAATCCTCAGACTGCTGCAGCCCATGTCCCTTCCCTTGGGCCCTCATTTCTTCCCTCAGGCCCTCATCTCCTCCCCTACTCCCAGCCTAAAATACTACTTTCTTCTCTCAAACTGTCACTTCTACCCTCAGGCCCCCTCCAAATCTCCTCTGGCCTCAGTTCTTTCCTCCTAGGTAATTGCTTCTTCCTACTTGGTCCCCAGACTTCTGTAGACTGTGTCCCTTCCCTCAGACCCTCATTTCCTTCCTCAGACCTGCAGCTTATCCATCAAATCCTCAACTGCTCTCTGAGGACCTCACCTCCTCCCATAAGCTCCAGCCTACTCCCTGAGGCCCTCATTTCCTCAGTCACAGCCTGTCTTCTTCCCTTTTATCCTTCAGGCCTGCCTTCCTCCCACAGATCCTCTTCCCTCAAACAATACAGTCCTTCCACTATCCTAAGAGACAGGAAAATCAGTACTATTTCTCACGTCCTTCTGAGGCCACACTAAGCCTACGCGGGAAGACACAGGCTTCTGTAACCTTGTAAGGGCCAAGACACGGCCCCACCTGCCCCACTGTGGCAAGCAGTTAAGAGTCACCCCTTAAGCCCATCCTCTGGCCTTGGCTTCACCTTCTTGTACTTTCTGAACAATGGACAAAGCTCTCATCTCACACCTCTCTTGGGTTTCAGGGTATAGAGGGGAAGGTTGGTAGGCTCTAAAGCAGCTCCAGGCCTTTGTGAGGCAATTCTTTACCCTTGCCTGGCTGTGGCCCCACCACACTGGAAGGCAGAAGTTGACTGAAGAACAAAATGAGTCTCAAAAGAGGGTATTCGTTTCTCTGACATCTCACAGCAAGGAGGTAACTGGGAATGAAACCCAAGACCATGCATATCACTTAAGCACTGGACTATACCCTTTTGTTTTATTGTTTTTGTTTTTGAGACAACGTCTCACTGACTTGCTGAATTTGGCCTCAAATAGCTTAGGCAGCCAAGAATGGTCTCAAACTTTTGATATTCCTTCCTGCCTCAGTCCCCTCAGTAGCCAAGATCACAGGTCTATACTATCTAGTTTGAAGGATAGATGTGAGCCAAGGTCTAGACCTCTTCCCTTGATTTACCCTAACAAGGCACTGAGTGGGAAATCCAGAAAGGGAAGGAGATGGGAAGGGGTCGAGGCCTCAGTGCACAGTGGATCCTGGAATCCTGCATCTCAGGTTATCTACCTAGCTGGGGGCTGGCCAAAGTCTCTTTCCAGACCAGGCCTTCACATGCAATTTCAGGGTGTTAGTGACACAGAGACAGAGATAGGGAAAGAAAAAGGTACAGAGGGTTAGGGTTGGTCACTCACATCCATAAATTTTGACACTTAGGAGTCTGAAGCAGGAGGATTTTCATAAGCTTGAGGCTAACCTTGGCTACATACTAAGGCCCTGTCTGAAAGCAACAACAACAAAACAAAGAAAAGGAAAGAGGCAAAGACTAGAGGGGCATATTTGCAGAGACAAAGGGAACTCTGCATTTTCCATGGCAGGTTTGGGGTACAGCCCTCTGAATCTCCAGAGCTTCCCACTCTGCCCCATGTGATTCAGTTATCAGTTCTCAACTCTGAAAGAATCACACGAACCAGGGACAGTGGGCCTCAGGGCAGAGACAGAAGAACCCTTTGTTCAGCTCCTGAGCATCTGCTTCATGTCTCCAAGCTCCATGGCTTGTTCCTTTCCCCCAGGTAGAAGGGGACGTGAGGGACAAGGAGTCAAAACGTACCTCTTCTTGGAAGCTTAGGAGCCTTGGGCCCTAACTGTGGCCTGCTGGCCTGTCTCTCACCGTACCTCCTGTCTCTAAGTCTCTTCAGCTATGTGCATCTAGGATTCCCTGGGTATCATCTTATGCTTCAAGGGCTCAGGCTGGGTGTATGAACCTCATAAACAGAAACATATTCAGCCCTTCTGTGTAACTCTTACCTCAAGGCCTGCTGTTGGGAGGCACATCCAAGAGGCCGAGGTAGGGCCTGGGAGGCAAAAGGGTTACTAGGATCCTGCCTGCCATGTGCCAGTGACTGCACTCCTTTTCATTGCTTTCCAGGGAGCAGATGGCCATCATTATTCAGGCTGACAAAAGTCTAAATTCAGCTTCCTAAGCCACTCCACACTATGGCTGAAGTCTCCATCTCCTGCTGCCCCATGTCCAATATTCAACCCCGTGCCCAATACTGAGATATGGCAGAGCACCCCCTGCAAGCAGCCAGAGCGCATTGCCACCAATGTTTCCAGCAGCCCTGAAGCCTCTCTGGACCACTGACTGGTAGCTCAAACACACTGGCAGTAGTCCATCCCCATGACAGCCTGGTCAGGTCAGGGTGAGATGCCTCCAGAGGGTTAGAGCCAAATGTGGGCTACCTAAGTTCATCAGAAGGCAGAGAGAGGGCTCAGAACACAAATAGATTGGGTTCTGGGTATCTAGGAGACAGAATGAAACATGATGTCACAGTCACAGATATGAGATCATCTAGACAACAGGTTTGCCATGGAAACCAAATATGAAGGTCCTAGGAACTGGGGATTAAAATCCAGTAGCCAAGTGGCACAGAAAATGGTAACCTAAGGGACAGTATATGGGGCTTACAGATTCCCTCCCCTGGATCTGGAAGGCGGACCACAAACTCACCATTTCCAGTTTCCAGAGAAGGGGTGTCTTCCTTGGATCTCCTCACAGCAGTGGGTCACAAAGATTCCCAGAGAAGTTCACGTTACATCTGGAAAGGGAGCAAGGCCAAACTCACAGGTTGTATCTGGTGTTTCAGATTGGTTCATCACAACTTTAACATTCTTATTTGAGATACTGCTATACAGAGAGAGTATTCCCTATACTTCACAACAAGCGTTTCTAATTATGTTGGAATTCTTGACTCAGCTGACAAGAGACTTTCAGCAGACTCCAGAGTCAGGGGCTTCTTTTCCATCCCATGTCCCCTCAGTATTTCTCTTCTTTCTTCCCTGCCTCAGTCTTTCCATAAGGCCGTGCTTTCACTCTTTGTATCTCCCCAAATCTTTCCCCACTTCAGAACAGGTCTCCACCCTCAGAGTCCCTCCAAATCTTCTCTTCTGGGGTTGGAGAGATGGCTCAGCATTTAACAGCACTGGTTGCTCTTGCAGAGGACCTGGGTTCAATTCCCAGCACCCACAAGTGCACCCGTGTCATTACAGCTAAAACTGTATGTAATTCCAGTTCCAGGAGATCCCACTCTCTCTTCTGACCTCTGCAGGCATTGCATGACACAGGTGCACTTACATGCATGTAGGCAATACACTTATATACATAAACAAATAAAAATAATGAATAAAATATTGGGCTGGAGAGATGGCTCAGCAGTTAAGAACACTGGTTGTTCTTGCAGAGGACCTGGGTTTGAGTCCCAGTACCCACATGGTAGCTAAACAACTGTCTGTAACTCCAGTTCCAGGGGATCTGACACCTTCTTTTGACCTCTGCAGGCATTGCATGACACGGGTGCACTTACATGCTACATTGTAGGCAATAAACTCATACACATAAAATAACAAATGAAATATTTTTAAAAAAATCTCTTCCTTTCAAACTCTTCCCTTGACTTTCCTCTCTCAGATACCCTTCTCTTCCTTTGGCTCTCAGACTATGCCCCCTCCCTCAAGCTCTGGCCTCCTCCCTCAGACCCTGATCTCCTCCCTTATACCCTGGCCTCCTCCCTTAGACCCTGGCCTCCTCCCTCAGGCCCTGGCCTCCTCCCTCAGACCCTGGCCTCCTCCCTCAGACCCTGGCCTCCTCCCTCAGACCCTGGCCTCCTCCTTCAGACCCTGGCCTTCTTCCTCAGGCCCTGGCCTCCTTCCTCAGGCCCTGGCCTCCTTCCTCAGACCCTGGCCTCCTTCCTCAGACCCTGGCCTCCTCCCTCAGACCCTGGCCTCCTCCCTCAGACTCTGGCCTCCTTCCTCAGACCCTGGCCTCCTCCCTAAAGCCCTCACATCCTGCCTTCTTCCTTTAACCTTTCAGGCCTGACTTGCTTCCACTATCTTTTTCCTACAGACCCTTTAGTCCCTTTTCCATCCTCAGAGACTGGAGAACACCAGCAAATGTTGCATCTCCAATCCTTTTGCGGTGCCTCTCTGAGCCCTGTGAAAACTCAGTCTTCTGAAGTCCAGAGATGGTCAAGTCACTATTGTGACTAGCCAGTGGCAGTCAGTGAGGTAGTCACTTCCCCTAAGTCCCATCCCCCCAGTCTCAACTTTTCTTTCCATACAGTGGACAGAGCTCCCTATCCCACCCCCTCCTAAGTTTGATGGTTCCAGAGGGGAGCGCTGGTGGCTCTGAGCAGTCTGGGTCTCTCTGAGGCAATTCTATTGTTGCCTTATAGTGGGCCCATTACACTGGGAGTTAGAGAATGACATCGCACCATTCTGCAAAAAGAGAGTATGGACTTCTCTGAGGTGACTGAGAAGGTGACTGAGGTGACTGAGATTGGAACTCAGGGCCTACACCTCCCAAGCACACACTACCACTAACCTGCTCCCTGTTTTTTTTTTTTTTTTTTTTTTTTCAAAGACAGCATTTTCCTAAGTTCCTCAGGTTGGCCTTGAACTCACTCTGTAGCCCAGGTTGTTCTCAACACTGTGGTCCTTTCTCCTGCCTCAGCCTCCTGCTTAACTGCTATGACAGGCCTGCACCACCATACCTGCCTTGAAGGTGAGATCTGAACCCAGTTTTAAACACTCTCCCTTCTTTTTCCTTAACAGGGCACTGAGGGGAGCATACAAAAAGTACCAAAGGGGCAGGGAAGGGCTGAGGCCTCCCCACACAGCTGCTTCTGGAAGACCACAGGCCAGGTTAACCATCCACATCGAGTAGGGGGCCCAGCCAGCTAAAGTCATTCTTCAGCCCAGGCCTTCATACCCACTTTCAGGATTTCAGAGATGTTAACAAGGACACAAGACATAAGTGGGGAGACAAAACAGGCCAGGGAGGCAGCTGCTGTAACTCCCAGCACTCAAGACGCTGAGCTACGCTGCTAAGTCTGCCGTAAGCTTTTAGTCTAAAAAAAAAAAAAAGGCTGGGGACGTGGCTCTTGGCTGAGCACTTCCCTAGCTCCCTAAATGAGTCAGAGAGGGATGGTGCTCAGCAAAATTCCAATCTACGTCCGAAGACCTGAGGGTCCTCAAGGAAATGCCCTCTGGGGAAGTGGTGAGGCCAAAAGACACTAGGAAAGGATGGACTCACATGCACAGTCAGATGGCGGGTATTGCAAATGCAGATGCAGAGAACACAAGATCCAGAGACAGGAGGCGAGAGACGCAAAGCCACCAGCGCACGCAGAGCAAGGGGGTGGCAGGGTGAGACCCGGGAGCGGCGCATCTGGGAGAATCCTGGGCGACTGGCACTGCCCAGCTGGCAGGAACCCGGAAGTCCCCCCCCCCCCGCGGTCTCCGGACCCACAGGCGGCTCCACCCGCAGCGTCCCCAGCGCTGCCCTGGCCAGGCCAGAGCAGCCACGGCCAGTCCCGGCGTCCTCCGGGTCCGCACCGGCCACTCGCCCAGCGAAGCCGTAGGCAGCGGCAGCCGGGCTCGGCTCCCGGTGCAGGGACAGGACAGGACGCGGTGCCGGGAGCCGGGCAGCGCCACCCACAGCTGGAGGGGACGGAGCATCGCGGCCCCAACCAGGGCTCGGGCCTGGGACTCTGCACGGAGGACTGGGAGCCGCCACCGCCCGCTCCGAGGGACACGGCTTCCCTTCCGGTCCACACTCACCACGTCCGGATCCGCACACCCAGCTGCTCACTAGGGTCTCCACCGAGCTGCACGACACAGGGCGAGAGAGGCCGGGGTACAATCTCCCTGCTTCCAGAAAAAGGACCTACGACGAACAACCCAAGATGGTAGCAGGCTGCAGGTTGGGAGACAAAGGCCCCAGCAGCCAGCGAAAACCCGCCCTGCTCTCCGGCGGTCGGGCTCTTTGCACACGCCTCACCGCGGTGCTTTCATTGGTCAGTGCTTAGTTCTCCCAGGCTCAAGCCCTGAGTGACAGTAGATGGCACCAATCCGTGGGTGGAAGAGCATGCCCGAGCCCCTCTAGAACCGCGCGGGGGGCTCCAGCCGGTAATCCCAGCGATTATGAACTGCAATTTCGGGACTGGAGATGGTTTTTAAAGCAGGGCTTCCTGTTGGGAGAGCCTAGCCCCAACTAAACATTTGCATTCACCCTTGTACATGACCGCTATATCCGCTTATTCACAAATGGGAAGAATGTCAGTTTTTAAATATTTCCTGTAAAATTTTCCAACTATGCTCGTTTGAGGAGGCAGCCTGAGCTTTGAAATGGGAAGCGATTCTCGAAAACCTTAATTTCTAATATAAATAAAATGTGAGGAAAAATTATAAAATTTATTTAACTTTATGTTACTATACAAAGTAATGGGCTTCATTGTGGCATGTATGGTTATAATTTGTCCCACGAACTCCTGTCCACCACTGCCCTCCACCTGTATCCCCTGGCCTCACGTGTTCCTTGCCTTCCTCTTATAGTTGGCCCCTAGATTCCATATCGCGGGGATTCCAAAAGGTCTAAATTTAATATTTGTAATATTCACATAAAAAAGTCAAAACTGGGCCCGGAGAGATGGCTCAGCAGTTAAGACACAAATGCACTGACTTACATGCAGGCAATACACTCATACACATTTTTTAAAAAAATTAAAAATAAAATATTAAAAAAATCAAAAGTGATGAAGCAGATTATAACAACTATATCAAAGACTAATGACATATTTTGCATTTCTCGTGGTGCGAAAAATTTGAAAGCATGTATAGTGCATGCTACATGCATGCAACTTATTTCCATTCCTCAGAATATCTGTAAGCTTTTTATGATTACCAACACAGACAAAATTACTGCGTTTGAAAAATCTTTCTGTGAAAGCAAATGACATTAATGTAGATGTTATGTCTACTGAGAATGCATTTTGTCTTGAAGCAATATATTCAAACAAGGGAGTATGTCTTGTTTGTGTTTGGTTTTGCTTTAGCTAGGCAGTACTGTTTTCTACCACAGACCTGAGATGCTGCAATGAGCAAAGCCGTACAGCACAGAGTCATGTACCCTAGACCCTGGAACTTGTAGTTCTAACCTCTGAATACACATCTGTTGGGAGGACATTTAAAATAATACAGTCTCAAGTTACAATAGGTCAATGAAATCAATATCTCTGTTCTAGGACCCTGATATCAATAGTGTTTAAAGCTCTCCAGGGGAATTCAAGGTGAGGCCAGTTCCAAAGCCACTGCTTTCAAGCATCATCTATGGTGAGCAAGTGGTTTCTTAATATGAGAAATTGTTTCTGCATTGTGATACTTCAGTTATACCTGTGTTATCTAATTACTTCCGTTTGCTCAACTCAACCTCTATTCATTTGTTCTGAATGAACCCACTTCTGTAAGTCCTGAACGATGTGCAGGGAACTATGCAAAGTGTCATATTCTTTTGGTACAAAAAGAAAAATTTGTCCCAAAAAAATGATTCAGATCAAAAGTGGCAGATCTAGTGCTCACTCAAATTTATGACATTAAAATTTACCCTCAAATTAATATTTATCATATGAAGATGTACGTTAACATGTCACACTTTTTATTTATTTATGTATTTTGGGGGTTTTGTGACAAGATTTCATTATGTAGCTCAAGCTGGCCTTTAGTTTGCAGTATGGCCTAGGTAGGTCTTCAATTCACAATGTGCCTGCCTCTGCCTCTGAGTGTGGTGAATGCAGACTTACATGGATCACCACCCCCGCTAATTTTCTCCACTTTAAAAAAAAACAGAATTTACTGTTATTCTGAGATACTGAGATATTCGAATATTTAATATTTTCATCATCTCCAGAATATTCTCTTGTGCTCCTTCCCAGTCAAATTTTCCCTTGTCACATGGCTCTTGTGATTTCTTTTTGTTTGTGATTTGTTGTTTCTGAGGCAGGGTTTTATGCAACCCTGAATGTACTCTCTGGGCCTGGCCTGATCCTTCTGCCGCTACTTCCCAAGTGTGGGGATAACAGGTGTGTACCATCACAGGTGAGTCTCATATTTTTTAAATCAGGTACGTTGAATTTGAACTGATATAATATGTATTACTGTTAGCCGGCATCGTCACTCTGTAGGATTCACACAGTGTGTGCCTCACTTAGTACTGCTGTGTTCTGTTGTATGAATGCATTGTGGTGTGTTCACCTCTGTGACACTGATGGACATTTGGATTATTTCCTGGTTTTCATCATTGTGTTCAGTATCTATCAACATTCTTTTTAAATTTTATTTGTGTGTGTGCGTGTGTGTGTGTGTGTGTATGTGTACATAGTGCAGGTGCCCTCAGAGGCCTGACAAGGGCATTAAGATCGCTTGGAGCTGGAGCTGCCTGACAGGGTGCTAGGATCTGAACTTGAGCGTTCATGATGGAGTAGCAAGCACTCTGAGCCATCTATCCAGCCCCTATCAACGTTCCTTTACAGATTTCTTATATTGAATTTTGGGATTTTTGTTGTTGTGTTGTTGAGACCATCTTGAACTCTGTATGAAGCTGAGGCTGGCCTTAAACTCCTGATTCTCCTGCTTCCACCTCCTGAATGTTGGGATTCCAGGCATTCACCACCTTGCCTGATTTGAGTTTCATTCTTTTATTAGCATATGCCAACTCTTTACATTTTTGAGATTACTATAGGGAATCTAATGGGCATCTCTGACCCAGCACACTTTACCTAACTGGAGTTAATATTGTGGTATTTTATTTATTTTAAATTTTAATATTTTATTATTTTTATTTTATGTGTATGAGTGTTTTGCCTGCATGTGTGTAAGTGCACCCATGTCATGTGATGCCCATGGAGGTCAGAAGAGGGTGTCAGATCCTCTGGAACTGGAGTTAAAGAGAATTGTTAGCCACCAAGTGGATTCTGGGAACCACACAAGGATCCTTTGCAAGAGCAGCCAGTCCTCTTAAACTCTGAGCCATCTCTCCAGCCACCAATGAATAGAAAATGTTAAAATATTAATAAAATGGTTCCATTTATCTTCTTTCTATTCTTTTTATTATGGGCATTTTACATCTGTACTTTATAAATGCCCAAATATAGTATTTGCTCAGAGTAGTCATTGGCTATAATGGCTGACCAGGGATCCTTCTGTCTCCTCCTTCCCAGTGCTGAGATTATAGGCGTGCACACACACACACACACACACACACACACACACACACCACATTTAGCTTTTTTATGTGAATTCTGAAGGATCAAACTCAGGTCCTTAGGCTTGTGGGGCAAGCACTTTACAAACTGAGGCATCTTATTCTGCAGCTTAGGGTGACCTGAAACTTAGTCTGTAGCCCAGGTTTTGAACTTTCAGCAATCCCAATCCACTTGTCTCAGTTTACCAAGTATTGGGCTTACAGGCATTTTTTTCATATAATTTCTACCTTTGTTTTTTAATTTTATTGAATTTTTGTGTATTTGTATATTTATACCCCCCCTTCCCCTTTGGCACCCTTCCATAGCCCCCACTGTATTAAGGCCTATTATGTAAGGTTAGTGTCCCAAGATCTCCCTCAGTGCTAGTTCATCCACCAGGGTTTAGTTGGCCCACCTAGAGGCTCTCTCTTTAAGAAGATCAGCTCTTCCCCACCCAGTAGTAATGACTTGCCAATAATTCTTCAACTAAGATTGGGGCTTGCTGCTCATTTCCACAGTTCTGTGCTGGATTTTTGTCTGCCTAAGTTTGCATGAGTCTTGTGCATACTGACACCATTGCTGTAGGTTTGTATGAGAAGGGTCCCAGGTACCTGTAGGGCTATTTCCATGTGACCACGCACTTCCTCCCTGGTTCTTACAATATTTCTGCCCCCTCTTCTGCAATTGTCCCTGAGCCCTGGGTGGGTGGACCTCACTATAGGAGACCTGTCCAAGGACCGGTCTCTGCTGACTCTTATTCTCTGCATTTTGGCCATTTGTGGTCTTTTGTGTTCCTGGCACTCTGTTGCATGAGGGAGCTTCATTGATGAGAATTTAAAGATGCATTAGTGCTCCCTTTATCCCTTGTTCTATGTTCTGTGAGTCTTAGGTGTAGAGGCTGCATCCTAGATGTGCCACTTAGGCTTGGGCAATTCACAGAGCATCTCTGTGTTTGAACAGTGGTGTAACTCTATAATAATATGTCTGTTGAAAAAGAAGCTACTTTGATGGCTGTTGATTGGGGTACTTGTCTGTAAAATTAAGGGTCCGTATTTTGTACATAGTAAGAAATTACAGGAGATCCTAGCAGACAGTCTGATAGGGTGGGCTCTGACCTCCAGCGGTGTAGTGGCTGTGATCTCAGCACACTGCCAGAGAGGGCCAGCTTCTGGCCTCCCTCTGGCATAGGGGCTGTGAATGCAGGGGACTGACTGAGAGCTCCTGGATCCTACATCCATGTGGTGGGAATTTCCCAAATTTTCCTACTAATAGGGGTCCAAACCTTAGAAGGAAGCCTGAGTGTACCTGATTGGGACCTGACTTGGGCTTCTGTGGGTACTCCTGAAGAGCTGATCTGAAGCTATCAGTTCCCTCCCAAATAAAACCTGAGAGAACCTGAGACCTGTACCAACCAGCTTTACATAACCAATAAAGAAAGGATCTAGGCACCCCGATAATATAAACAGAAGCATACTTCAACTTAATTTTCATATCAGAATCATAAATAACAAAAGAAATTCACATGCCAAAATCACAATGAAAGAATAAAAATATGAAAGCCAAAACACTATGTCCCCACCAAACTCCATCAGTCCTGTAGAAGAGTTCTACAAGTAGAAACCCCTAGAGATAACCCAGGACACTGAATTCAAAAGAACAATCATAAACATGATCAAGGAATTCAACAAATTTAAAAAACACATGAACAAATAAATCAAAGAACTAAGAGAAGATAGGGATAAACTTCTGAATGAATTCATGAAAGAGAGAGAAACATTGAAGAAAACTCGGGCAGAAATGAAGGAAGTGAAAAACTCAATAAGCCAAGTTGAAACAACAGGGGAAAGCCTCACCACTAGAATGAATGAAATGGAAAACAGAGTATCAATGCTGGAGGGTAAAAAGTTGAAGAATTGGATCACTCAAGCAAAGATTGTGAAAAATTAAAAAAAACAGTAATGGAATATGCAAGAGATAGGGGAAACCATGAAAAGACCAAATCTACATATCATAGGAATGGAGGAAGGAGATTAATGATATTGACCAGATCTTAAACAGGATTGTAGAAGAGAATTTCCTGAAATTAAGGAAAGACACCCCCATACAAATACAGAAAGCACATAGAACACAAAATAGGATCAGAAAAGAAACTCCACATGACATAGTAAAAACACTAAATGTACAGAACAAAGAGAGAATACTGAAAGCAGCAAAAGAAAAACAACAGGTCACATACAAAGGAAAGCCCATCAGAACTACAGCTGACTTAATGCAAACTATAAATCCAGAAGAGCCTGGACCAAGGTATTTCCAGTTCTACATAGATGCCAGCCCAAAATACTTTACCCAGCAAAAATGTCTATTATAGTTGAGGGGGAAAGAAAAATCTTCCTTGACACAAAGAGCTTGAAAGAATCCATGTCCACAAAATTAGCCCTTCAAAGAATACTTGAAGCAATACAGAGAGTAGAGAGATAAACAACTGTACCCCAGGGGCAATGAAAGAAAATAAATATAGGTGTAATTGAGGAAACACAAAACTAGACAGAGAACACAAACAGCAATCAAAATGATGTCAATCAATACACACCTTTCAATAATAACCTTAAATATAAATGGACTGAACTAGGCTAAGCGAATGGATTAAGAAACAGAATCCATCTCTTTGCTATCTGCAAGAAACCCATCTCACCTTCAAGGACAGGCACTACCTTAAGGTAAAATGATGGAAAAGAATATTCCAAGCAAATGATACTAAGAAATAAGCAGGGGTTGCAATTCTAATATCTGACAAAATAGACTTCAAAGTAAAACTAATCAGAAGAGATAAGGAGGGTCAATTAATTCTGATCAAAGGAACAGTTAACCAAGAAGATATTACAATCTTTAACATATATGCCTCAAACTCTGATGCACCCAAATTTATATAAACAACACTACAGGACTTTAAGAGACAGATTAACCCCAACTCAGTAATAGTAGGGGACTTCAACACCCCAATGCCTCCATTAGACAGGTCAACTGGACAAAGAATAAACAGAGAGACATCTGAATGAAATGATACCATGCATCAAATGGACCTAACAGACATCTTTCGAATATTTCACCCAAGCACCAAAGAATACACTTTCTACTCAGCACCCCATGGAACTTTTTTCAAACATTAACCACATACAGGGCCACAAAACAAACCTCAACAAATACAAAAAAAAAAAAACTGAAATAATTCCATGCATTCTATCAGACCACAATGTAACGAAGCTCAAAATCAACACGGGAAAAAGCCCTAATCACTAAATGGCGATTAAACAACACACTCCTAGATAATGAGTGGGTCAAAGGAGAAATTAAGAAAGAAATAAAAGAATTCCTGGAATTCAATGAAAAGGCAATGCAATACAACACAACCTCTGGGAAGCTTTAAAAGTAGTCCTAAGATGGAAGTTTATAACTCTAAGTACCTACATTAAAAAATTAGAAAGAGCCCAAATAAATGACCTAACGCTACAACTCAAGATGCTGGAAAGGCAAGAACAAATGAAACCCAAACCCAGCAGAAGAGAAGAAATAACAAAAATCAGAGCAGAAATTAATGAAATAGAAACAAAGAAAATAAAAAGAATCAATGAATCTAAGAGCTGGTTCTTTGAAAAGCTAAACAAGATAGACAGACCCTTAGCCCAGTTAACCAAAACAAAGAAAGAGCAAATCCAAATCAACAAAATCAAAGATGAAAGAGGAAACATTACAACAGACACCCCAAAGATCCAGACCATTATAAGGGAATATTTTAAAAAACCTATACTCTACTAAATTGAAAGTCTAAAAGAAATGGATGGATATCTGAAATCATGGGAACCTCCAAAGTGAAACCACGAAGAGATCAACAGTTTAAACTTAACAGCTTAAACAGACCCATATCACAAAAAGAAATTGAAACAGTAATACACAAACTCCCAACTAAAAAAAGGCCAGGCCTAGATGGATTTACAGCAGAATTCTACCAGCCATTTAAAGAAGACCTCCAACCCATACTACTTAAAATATTCAAAATGATAGAAACAGAGGGAGAACTCCCAAGTTCCTTCTATGAAGCCAGCATCACTGTAATACCCAAACCTTTCAAAGACACAAACAAAAAAGAAAACAATAAACCCATATCCTTAACGAACATAGATGCAAAATTTCTCAAGAAAATACTTGCAAACTGCATACACATGTACATCAAAAAGATAATTCAGCATGATCAACTAGGTTTTATTCCAGAGGTGCAGGGATCATTGAATATACACAAGTCAATAAATGTCATTAATCATATAAATGGACTCAAAGACAAAAACCACATTGTCATCTCAATGGATGCAGAAATGGCTTTTGACAAAATTCAGCATGCATTTATGTTCGAAGTCCTAGAGGGAATTGGACTGGAGGGGACATACCTCAACATAACTAAAGCTATACACAACAAACCCACAGTCAACATCATTATAAATGGAGAAAAACTGGAAGCATTCCCATTAAAATCAGGAACCAGACAAGAATTTCCACTATCTCCAATCCTTTTCAACATAGTGCTTGAAACTCCTGCTAGAGCAATAAGACAGGAGAAGGAAATTAAAGGAGTACTAATTGGAAAAGAGGTCAAACTATCACTTTTTGCAGATGATATGATACTATACCTAAGAGATCCCAAAAGTTCCACCAGAAAACTCCTAGAACTGATCAACACTTTTGGTATAGTGGCAGGTTATAAAATCAATCGACAAAAATCAGTAGCCTTTCTATATACCAATAAACAAGCAATTGGAGAAAGGATACAGCTGCAAAAAAAAAAAACCCAAAATATTTTGAAATAAATTTGACCAAAGACACCAAAGATCTTTACAATGAAGAATTTAAATCATTAAAGGAGATTGAGGAAGACACCAGGAGGAGGAAGGACCTCCCATGCTCATGGACTGGAAGAATTAATATTGTGAAAATGACCATCTTACCAAAAGCAATATATGGATTCAATGCAATCCTAATTCAATGCAATACCAATTAAAATCCCCATGACATACCCCACAGAATTAGAAAATACAATCCTTAAATTTGTTTGGAAGCACAAAAGACCCTGGACAGCCAAAGCAACCCTGAGCAGAAAGAGCAGCACTGGGGGGATTACAATACCAGATCTCAAAGTATACTACAGAGTCATAAAAACAGCATGGTACTGGCAAAAAAAAAAAAAATAGACACATAGATCAATGGAACATCAGTGATGACCCAAACTGAGTACATGCAATTTCAGCCACCTGATATTTGACAAAGGTGTCAAGAACACACAATGGAGGAAAGACAGCATCTTCAACAAATGGTGCTGGCAACATTGGATCTCCACTTGTAGAGGAATGAAACTAGATCCTTATCTTTCACCTTGCACAAAAGTCAACTCCAAATGGATCAAAGACCTTAATGTGAAACTGGAAACCCTGAAACTATTAGGAGAAAATATTGGCAATAACTTACAAGATAGAGGTGTAGGAAAGGATTTTCTAAATTGAACAGAAGTTGCTCAGGAATTAAGGTCAGCAAGCAACAAGTGGGACAACATTAAACTAAAAAGCTTCTGTACAGCAAAAGAAACAATAAAAAAAGTGAAGAGAAAACCCACAGAATGGGAAAAAAATCTTCACCAGTGACACATCTGACAGAGGTTTAACATCCAGAATATACAAAGAGCTCAAAAAACAAAGAGTAAAAGATGGGCTAAAGACCTAAACAGAGAGTTCACTAAGGAAGAAATAAAGATGGCTAAGAAACATCTCAAAAAGTGTTCAACATCATTAGTAATTAGGGAAATGCAAATTAAAATCACCCTAAGGATCACCTTACCTCAACCAGACTGGCTAGGATCAAGAGAACAAATTATACCAAATGCTGGCGAGGATGTGGAGAAAGGGGAACACTGATGATGGGATTGCAAACTGGTGCAGCGTCTATGAAAAACAGTGTGGAGAACTCTTGAAAAACTAAGAATGAACCTACCATATGAGACAGTTATACCACTCTTTGGCCTATAGACAAAGGACTCATCCTATTGTGGAGACACTTGTACAATCATGTTTGTTGCTGCTCTTTTCAGAATAGCTAAGAGATCGAAGCAACCTAATTGCTCCTCAACTGACGAGTAGTTAAGAAAAATGTACATTTACACACTGGAGTGCTATTCAGCAGTAAAGAAAGATGAACTAAGGAAATTTGCATTTAAATGGATGGATCTAGAAACTGTGATACTAAGTGAAGTAACACAAATTCAGAAAAAAAAAACGACGTCTGTTCTCCCTGATATGTGGATGCTAGCACCAAAGCCTTTTAAATTCCATGTCCTTTTAATAAGACAATGCTGTACAGTAGTCTCTACTGCATGAAATAACTACCATCATCAGGAATTCGGCTGTGCCTTCTTGCTAAACATCGTCAAAACTGGGCTTGTTGATGGTTGTGCTCATTCATTAAAGGAGGGCCAAGCAGGGTCATTGGACCCTTAACGGAATAACCATCCACTCTTCCCAGCCATGGTCTCCTGGATTTGCGGAGGGCTAAAGTACACAATCTGGGGAAGGCTAGGAAGAGAAGGCATGACCCATGCTGGGTAAAGGCTTTCCAGTGTGCATACCCTCAGGTCATACATACACCTCAGCATCCCCTCAGTTATCTTGAAGCCTTTGAGAGGGAATTGACACTGATTCTAACTACTTTAACAGCTATCAAAATACCTGAAAGCAAATCCTGAATCCATCACTCTCGAGTGCAGCCTTGGCAGACAAAAGAAAAATGAGGCTGAACCAAATAAAGGGATGCTTTTGGAAGCTCTAGTCAAGAAATCCCAATGGACTCTTATATGAACATTTGAAATTTGCTCTGTTCCAACTTTTTTCTACTTATCCATCTAGAACTTGTAATGCTAAGTACTCTTGCCTTACTTCTCCTTCACATCCCATATTCGCCAGTCAAGGACTTTCTTTTCTCCCTAAAGATAAGAGTTATGCAATTTGGGAGTATTTTAGATAGACTCACTGAAGGAGTACTCCAATTGCCTCACCCTATGTCCCTGTTCAGCATGGGAGAAACCAGAATGGTCTGCACCCCAATTCCCTACCAGCAATTTGGGTAACCTCTTCAGAGGATGGTGTGATAAGAAGAAGAGGTAGGAATTGGCTAGGCAGTTAGGGTAAAAAGACACCAAAGAAATGTAGCCAGTTTCTTGGCTAAAAGTCAGAATGTCCTTGGGCCTTTTAGCAACATAGTCTGTTCCAAAGTCCAAAAATGACAAAAGCATTTGGGAGCTCTTGTCTAATTCCTAAAAGATTTTAGGGTTACCTCTTAAGAGGCGTAATGTTAGAGTAGCAAAAAGTCCCATTTTTTTTTTTAAAAAGAAAGGAAGGAAGGAAGGAAGAATACATGAACTTGTCAGGAAAAAGCAATGGGGAAATATGGGAGGTATTGGAGGGGAAGGAGTGGGTGTGGATTTGATCAAAACACCTTATATGCATTATGAAATTATCAATAAAGTTTCTTTAAAAAAAAAAAGAAATCCATTTGTCTAAGGATATGAGAGCCTTGGTGTTTTCTCTAAGATCTATGACCTCTCCAGTTATGTGTATTTGGCTGGGTTTACAGTACCAGACCTGAGTTTCCTCCCTTTGATTGGGCTTTAAGTTCAATTAAGTAGTTGTTGATTACACCCAAGATAAAAGTGCCACTGCTGCAAAAATGTCATTTGCTGTGCTAGTCATTTATGTGGTTATTAGGCCTTGAAGCCAAGGATGAACCTCCATTTGATGTTCTCCCTTACCAGCTTTCGCCATGCTCTCCAAAACTATGAGAGCTAGTCTTCAGGGGAGGTGGCTTCCAAGTCTGTTCCAGCTCCATTGCTCTAAATCCTATGTCCAAAGTATGTTTTGTCTTCAGCAATAAGGTCTTACCATCATGTTCTGGGAGGTAATCAAGGACTGTGGCAACAGCCTGTGTAATTTGGGGAGTCTCTTGGACTACCCTGGCCAACAACTCAAAGAAGGTTTCTCCTGTATGGGACTGTTTCTTGTTATGTAATATACTCATGGATTCAGGTAGGGATATTGAATGTGTAATTTTTCAGTAGGTTTTGGGAATAATAGGATTCCCTCTTTTTTTTATACTAGCTAGGCACTATTTATGTCTCCTCTCTCTCTCTCTCCCTGTCTTATCCTCCCTCTCTCCCCTTCTCATTTAAGGTGTCCAGATTTTCTCCATTTCTCCTTTGATAATTTTTGTATGCTATGGTCCCTCCCCTTTTGAACTCCTTCATCCTCTTTATTCCCATAGTTCTATGTATAGCCCTCCTTCTACCCCCCCCCCTTTATCTACCCCCGTTTTACACATTTCTCCCTTAGTGATGCCTGTCTCCTACTATTCTTCTCTCTCAAGTTCCTTCTTTCCCTTTACTTCCCTGGTTTCCTTCCATTTTCTTGGTTCCTGCAGTTACGCCAGGATATGTGCTCACTTATAAGGATTTGGTGCTAGGGTCCACAAATGAGGGAGAATATGTATCTGTTGTTTTTCTGAGACTGTGTTACTTAGTGTAACAGTTTCTAGTTCCATCCGTTTACCTGCAAATTTCATTATTTCATCTTTCTTTACTGTTGAGTAGAACTTCATTGTGTAAATGCACCACATTTTCATTAACCGCACGTTAGTTGAGGGACACTTAGGTTGCTTCCATATCTTAGCTATTGTGAAAAGAGCAGCAACAAACTTGGTTGTATAAGTATCTGTGCAGTAGAATGAGTCCTTTGGGTATATGCCAAGGAGTGGTAATCCAGGTAATATGTAGGTTCATTTTTAGTTTTTTAAGAGTTCTCCACACTGTTTTCCATAGGGGTTGCACGAGTTTTCAATCCCACCAGCAGTGAATGAGTGTTCCCCTTTCTACACATCCTTATCAGCATTTGGTATCATTTGTCTCTTGATCTTAGCCAGTCTGATTTGGGCAAGGTGAAATCTTAAGGTGGTTTTAATTTGCATTTCCCTAATTACTAAGTTAAACACTTTTTAAAGATGTTTCTTAGCCATCTTTATTTCTTCCTTTGAGAACTCACTTTTAGATCTTTAGCCCATCTTTTTTGTAGGAAATATTTTATTATTTTTTTATTTTATGTGTATGAGTGTTTTGCCTGTATGTATGTAAGTGCACCATATGCATGCAATGCCCACAGATGCCAGAAGAGGCTGTTAGCTACCCTGGAACTGGAGTTTCAGGTTGTTATTAGCCACAATGTGGATGCTGGGAATTGAATCTGGGTCCTCTGGTAGGACATCAAGTGCTCTTAACCACTGAGCCACCTCTCCGGCCCCTAGCCCATCTTTTAATTGGATCATTTGTTTTCTTGATCCTTTGTTTTTTGAGTTCTTCATATATTCTGGATGTTAAACCTCTGTCAGATGTGTCACTGGTGAAAATTTTTTCCCACTTTGTGGGTTTTCTCTTTGCTTTCTTGATTGTTTCTTTTTCTGTATAGAAGCATTTTAGTTTCATAAGATCCCACTTGTTGATTGTTGACCTTAATTCTTGAGCAACTAGTGTCAGATTTAGAAAATCCTTTCCTACATGTATATCTTGTAGATTACTGCCAATGCTTCCTTCTAATAGTTTCAGAATTTCCAGCTTCACATTGAGGTCTTTGATTCATTTGGAATTGAACTTTGTGCAAGGTGAAAGATAAGTATCTAGTTTCATTCTTCTACAGGTGGAGATCCAGTGTTGCCAGCACCATTTATTGAAGATGCTGTCTTTCCTCTGTTGTCTGTTCTTGGCATCTTCATCAAATATCAGGTAGCTGAAATTGTGTCTACTTAGGTTTGGGTCCTCAATGATATTCCATTGATCTATGTGTCTGTTTTCGTGCCTGTACTGTGCTGTTTTGTTACTATAGCTTTATAGTATACTTTGAGATCTGATATAGCAATCCCCCCTGTGCTCAGGGTTGCTTTGACTATCTGGGGTCTTTTGTGCTTCCATACAAATTTAAGGATATTCCCCCTAATTCTGTGAAGTATGTCTTGGGGATTTTTTATTGGGATTGCATTGAATCGATATATTGCTTTTGGTAGGGTGGTCATTTTCACACTAATTCTTCCAGTCCAAGAGCATGGGAGGTCCTTTAATCTTCTGGTGTCTTCCTCAATCTCTTTCTTTAAACATTTAAAATTTTCATTGTAGAGATCCTTGATGCCTTTGGTCAGGTATATATATTCCAAGATGTTTTATTTTCTTTGGGGCTATTGTGAATGAGAGGCTTTCCCTGGGGAGTTTCTTCTCTGGTCCTGTCTATTTGGTGTTCTATATGCTTTTTGTATCTGTATGGGGATGTTTTTCCTTAATTTTGGGAAATCTTTTTCTACAACCCTGTTTAAGACCTGGTCAATATCATTGACCTGAAATTCTTCTTTTTCTTCTATGCCTATGATTCATAGATTTGGTCCTGTGGTTTTAATTTGTTTCATAATCTTTGCTTGAGTGGTCCAATTCTTCAAATTTATCATCCAGTGTTAACATTATGTTTTCCATTTCGTTCATTCTATTGGTGAAGCTTTCTCCTGTTGTTCCAAAGTTGAGTCCACTGACAATGGCCTCAAAATCCCTTTGTTGTCTTATTAGAAGTAATTTCCAGCCCTATGACAACATACTGTTAGAGAATTATGGGAGAGATTAGTGATCCATTTTCACAAGTCCTTCAGACTCTTCTCTTTACCTTGTAACACAAGCCCCACCCATCAAACCACACATATAATGAGTCCTAGCTGAGAAAATCATGTTGTGTCATAATGGAGCATGGATTAGGTATAGTGAATGATAAAACACAATCCCTTTGGGTCCATGAGTTGCTTTAATTCATTGAAAGGTCAAAGAGAGTCCATATGATCTGGCAGCTCAATACTCCTGAGAATATTTGTTCTCACATGTATTCCCACAGTGATAGTCTATATTCTATTCATACACAACTTTTTCAGCCATTAAAGGTTGATGACAACAGCTATGCCCTCCTGGACTTTACAGTCACTCAGAATTGAGCAAGCTGGGTTATATCAGGTTTTTGTATGGACTGGAGCTCATGATGACCTGAAGTTTTGAGGAAGAAGGAAAGCAGTAAGGAATATGTCTCATGCTCTTAGTTCCCAGAACTCTGGTCCATCTCACACCTTCTCATTGAACAGTTTTTCTCAATTGCTCATCTGTCCTAGGGACTCCTCAAACTGATGCAACAAGTAGAGCATTCTGCCACCCTTTTAGAAGGCGGTCTCTCAGGAGTGGGCATATTTTGAAAAGGATCCTTCTAAATTGCCCTTCTAATTGCCTCTTATGCCTCAGCTACTTATCCTAAGTAGCTAGGATAGCAACCATATGACACTGGGTATGAGAATGTGTGCTATAAAGAGATCTCTCACAGCATAATATAATCTATCATTGGAAATGGTTTCTTGGACTGTAGAAAGATATAAATTTATGACATTTGTTTTCTCTCATCCATTCTGTACGGCTCCATGTAAGAATTCAATAGTAGTTTGTGTTTAGAATGCAAGCAACAGAAGGTGTTAGGTTCTCCAGATAGTAGAGATATATAGGTGTGTGGGGGCTTCAAGGACACATGCTTGAAACTGATTTTCCTGACGCTTTTACCTGCCTGACAGTGGTATTGTTGTGTGCTGCATAACAATGTTTTGGTCAATAAGAGTACATATGTATGATAGTGGCTATGTAAGATAATCATGAACCTGAAAAATTCCCACTGCTCAGAGATGCCATAACCATTATGATATCATGGTGCAAATTATGTGTTGAGATGCTGGTGCAAACAAACTATTTTCAGATAATTTGTATTCACGTGTGTTATATTCTTTCTTTCTATAAGGATATATTAAATTTCTCCACTGAACTTATTGCATATTGTAGTTTTTTCTAGCTAAGCATGATATATTGTGGGGTCTCTCCCTTCCCTCGTGGGTCATTGGCCACTGGTCCACAAGGACAAAGGGAGCAGAAGTGACGAACGGGGTCAGGGACAGCCAGTGAGCACTGATGGAAGAAAGCCCTTCCGGGGAGGCAGTTTCAGTGATAACAAACAGCTCCAGACTCAGTGAAACAGCTCCATTTATTCAGTGGGGGTTAGGGAAAATATAGTGTGGAGGCAGTAGACAATGCTTCAGCTGATAGGTGCTCATAGTATGCTTTATTTACATGTGGCAGGGGATCCTATCATCCGACTATGGGGAAATGCCTAATTATCATATAGAAAAAACTTGGGAGTAGTTTTTATTGCAGGTAAGTATGCCAAAGTTCATGTTCCAAGTAAGGTCAGGCATCCGTGCTTGGTGGCACTTTCCAGGTAAGTCAGGCAGAGAGCAGGAGGCCCCGCTGAGAAGGGGAGTCCTTCCATATAGAGCTAAGCCCCTTCGAGCTATCCGGACATGAAGGACTACAACCCTAGCAGCAGGGTCCCTCAACATCTCCCTCTGTTTTGTTTTACAATGGAGAAGTGTCATCACAAACTTTAAGAGCCAACTCATCTATCTCGGGAGAATCCAAAGTTTGATAAGTGACCATGACCTGCTTGGTAGTAATTTTTGCAATGGTAGTAATTTGCCAGCAAAGAAATTGTATGAAACAGGGAGCAAGCATCAAAATGACACACAGCATGATCAGGGGGCTAACAAAGGGTAGGAGCCATGAAAACAAGGGGTTACTAAACCAACCTAATTGTTCGGTGGGTTGAAATCTTGAAAATAGATCATTATGAAGTTTTTTGAGAGTATTAACATTGGTCTCGACAACATTTGATTCATTCACAAAAAAAACAGCATTACTCTCCCAATACTACACATGTCCCTCTGTGTTCAGCAGTTATTAAGTCAAGTGCTCTTCTGTTTTGGAGCACAACCCGGCAAGAGAGTTCATTTGTCGTTGGAGAGACTCAAGGCTGTCCGTCGTGGATACCATTGCCTGGTCCAGCTTGTCTCGAAAGTCTCCTGCCAGGTGATGGGTTTGTATAATAGCAGCAGTGGCAGCACCTCTGGCACCCAGGGAAAGGGCAAGTCCAAGTCCCACTAGCAAAGGGATGAAGGTTTCTCTCTGCTGGTGGGTGTGAAGGAGGAGGGGAGCCTCTTCTTCCTTGAATAGGTACACCTGGGGCATAATCATTACAGGTACACAAAAGGTGGACAAAGAGGAGTTAATACAGTGTTGGGCTTTTCCTTTGCACCATAGAAAAAGAGGAGGGACAACGCATGCTGTCCTGGAGAGTAATGTTAGTGAGGCATTTGTAATGAGTAGGCTTATTCTTGCTGGAAATGAAAATTGGATAGTTAGCCAGTTGTTCGAATAAGGGAATATCCATTAGATGAAAGTCGGTGAAATCTTTTTTTGTTTCTGGGTAAAGAAGGGTAGTATTAACTGGTACTGCTGTCAGTAAAGGTCTATTGCTGGATGCAGAAAAGAAACAGTTAGAGGCATTAGGGTGTGTGGTGAAGGGAAGAAAGTTAGCAACATATTGAATATAGTGGCTCCAGGACATGGTTGATCTTATCTGGTCCTCTGTTTGTTTTTCCTGTAGAATAATATTATGATGAGTTAGCATGGGCTTAGCTGCAGGTACAAGCTGTTGAGAGATATGAAAGTAAGCTGTAGGGTAGCTAGAGAATGCACCTGGGTAGAACTTTCCCATTACTCTGATATGCCAGCGATCGTCCCATGGATCTGCAATATATTAGGGAATAGTCATGGTTCCCATAGAGATACTTATTGTCCTTTAGGTACATGGGTCTTTCCTGTCCTGTTATGCCCTAATATCCTCCAGTTAATCCTAGTTCCAACATACAAGGATTGCGGCCCCCATAGGTATCAACTTCCTTGAGGCATGATGGATCTGTCTGTTGGAAAGGGAAGCAAACATATTCGTTAGTTTTGTATCTGCTAGCATTTGGGTATATTATGATTTCTATGGGTTTTTGACAGCCCACTAGGGGGCAGTCTGCAGTTCCAATTATCTGATTTTTTTCCTTTAAATGTTTCCCTGACATAAAATCTCCAGAACATAGTATTGGGGGGGGTGGCCAAAGCTGCCAGGAGGGGGGACCAAGCCAATGGATAAAAATGGCCGTGAGAATGACAGAGAATGAAGCTCAGGGGGGGCATCTGTGACAAGCAGTCTCCACCAGATCATGGATTTCTTTCCAAGTGATCTGGTGTGGGTGTGGTTTTGGGTGTTGTTTCCTCCTCTTCCTTTTCTTTGTCTCCGACAGGGTCATGCAAGCCATCTTTTTTGTGGGCGGGGAGGTGCTGGACATTTCTGACTGGAACCCATATAGGCTTTGGTTGATCCTGTGGAAAAACACAAGCAAATCCCCTTCTTGTGGTCAGCAATGGATCTGGTCCTTTCCAGATTCCATCAAGGGGGTCCCTCCATCTAACCATGATGGGTGGTATGGGGTGTATCTGGGCCCATGGCCACTGTTCCACCCAGACTGGCTCCTTGGTGATCCAGTCGAGGCAGGGAGTCTGGTAATCAACAGTGGCCATTAGGATTGGGGGTTCTTTTGTTTTGGGAACCTCAGATGATCATCTATTTGAAGGCATTCTCTTTCAGATCCACTGGCAAGAACTACATTGAGGTCTTCCAGGATATCTCATCCTATGAGCTTTGTGGCTATATCTGCAATCAGGGGTCTTATTGTGCCAACCTCTCCATCAGGATCCTCCCATTTAAAGAAGTTTTTAGTGATGAATGCTCCAGACGGGCCACCCACTCCCATCAGTTGAGGTCCTGTTATTAACTCCCAGTGTGGGGGAACCTCAGAGTGCCTTAAGATGGTTTTATCAGCCCAGGTGTCAAGGAGGCATTTGAAAGGTTTATTGTCTATTTTTGTGGTTAATTTTGGATGGGTACTTTCTGTAATACAGATTACCCATAATGTTTGTGGCTTCCCTTGTTAGCGGGGCTGAGGGTTGCCCCAGAAGGAGTTTAAAGGTGGCAAATTTTGCCATCTCTATCATATTTAGATTTACAATCTCTTTTCCAGTGAAATCCCCTTTTACAGTGAGGACAAGGGATTTTAGGGGGTCGAGTGGCAGCCCAACCTTTTTTTGGGCAATTTTTTTTCCAGTGTCCGGTTTCTCCACATTTAAAGCATTTTGAGTTGGGTTGGGTTGCAACTACAAAGGGTTGGGCAAGGGAGGAGGCCTGGTATATGGCAGTCCCAATGTCATGGGTGGCCACAATCCATTTGTCATAATGTTCATTTTTTAGTCCCTGGCATGCTTGTCTGTGCTCAGGGGTCATCCCTTCCCAGACAAAGTTGTTTAAAAACATTGGTTTGGCTGTAGGGTCTGTTATTTTTCTATCTAAACTGGCCTGTACTCTTAGTATAAAGTCTGGGAGGGTTTCAGTTGGTTTCTGCTTTAGGAAGGTTAATGAGGAGGTATCTCCAGACCCTGTGGACAAGGGGGTTAGGTGGTTCTAGGCCTGTAGTGCACATAACCGGACCTGTTCAAAACAGCAGGCAGGAATCACAGCCTGCTGGATTCCTGTGGAAAAATTGCCCTGACCAAAAAACCTGGTCATAATTCCAATCTATGAATCCAGGTGGTGGATCTTGCCCTTGTTGTGGTCTTATTTGTTGATTATGTATGTCATTTATTTTAACATGCATCAGGCATTCATCACCAAATAAAGCCTCCCGTTGTACAAATAATGGACTGGGGAGGGTGGATCTACAGATATCTCTCCAATCCTGGGGCTTAGGATGTTAGTGTTAAAGGTTTGTAGTACAGATTTTGTCCATGAAGCATGGATCCCGTCCTCATGGACAGCTTGGTGTAGTTCCTTTAAGTCTGCTGCTGGGAGGGAGTACTAAGCCAGTGGATGTTGTCTTGTTATTTGTAGGTTAACGGGGAAAGCTTCTACTGATGGGTTTTTTGGGTCCTGAGGCCATTGTGTCTGGAGATTCTGGGGGCATTAACTCCCATTATCCCTGAGATTACAGAGCTGTTCATTGGCTGTGGGGCGTGGTGGTGCAGATGGTGGCACCGGCGGCGGTGAAGGGGGAGGGGTATTTATCTGGGAATCTTTGGGAGTTTTTGACCTCTGGGTTTTAACATCTGGGTTTGTTAAATCAGTCCATGAGGATTCATAGGGGGTAAGAGGGGGGTAAAGGTTATTTTTGTTGATGGGTGGTTTTTGTCTGACTTGGTCAATTTTTATTTTTTGGGCTGTTGAATCTGTTACTGGGCAATCTTCAGGATTTTTTTCTTTATTTTTTAGGGCTGTCGAATCTGCTGTTGGGCAATCTTTAGGGTCTTTTTCATTATTTTTTTAGGGTTGTCAAATCGCTGTTGGGCAATCTTTAGGGTCTTTTTCATTGTTTGAACCCTCCCCTAATAAAGGTGCTAGTAAATTCTCCTCAGCCTTAGGTGTGTTTCCTAAGCATTGTCAGATGGCAGCTATTATGGGGATGAAGGAAAGTGGCAAATGGTGCCTTTCCTGGATTTCCTTTTTACGAGCCAGATAGGCAACATGGGTCCAGACTTCTGGGCCAGAAATGTCTGCCGACAGGATCCAGGGTGTGAATTGAAATACTTCATTCCAAAATTTTGAGCCTTCCTTTTGGGAAATCTTAAGTCCTCTTGATTTAAGTAGGGCTCTAAGGGAGTGAATTTGGAGGGTTTTTTTTTTTTTTGGCGTGATGCTGAATTACCCATTATAGAAAAGAAAGGAAGTGTTGTCTGTGGTGTTCAATGTTCCTGAGGCAGCCTGCAATAGGGGATTGACAAACACAAGCCTAGCTGCAGATTTAAGGGACTGGCAACCGTCCTTGTGACTTTTAACTGGTTGCTGTGTTACCAGATTTTTATGATAGTTGTAAAGGTTATTGCCTACACCCAGTTGGGCTATTGGGGTCCGGAAAGAGGGCAGGGGGCCTTTGGCCAATATTGGGGAGTTGCCCCAACCAAGAGGCTTCAGTTGCCCACAAACTGTATCCAGACTCTAACGAAGGCAATAACTGAGCTAAAGCAAAGAGAGAGAGATGGGGTGGTCCTCTGATGAGCCCCTTCCCCAGTAAAAGGTGTATGGAAAAAATGGCTCCTTAAAATCTTTTTTTCTGTTTGTATGGACAAGCCACCTTAAATTCTTTAAGTGCTCCATGGCCACCTCCGGTTTAAATCCTTTGTTTTTGTTTATGGGCCACTTGGAGCTGGAGTGCCTTTTTGTCCTGGGGCTAGTTAATTTAAATTCTCACCTAACTGGTTTAGCTTGAGCTTGGGTGCCCCGGGGGCAAGATAACAAAACAGATTAAGGAAGTTTGCTATTTTAGAAGTTGAATTCAAAGCCTGTATAAAAATCCCTTAGCAGTTTGGGGATTTTGTTTCTAGGGCCATTGTTCAAGATAGAAAAGGAAAGGGGGGTGAAACGCTGATTCCTAGGGGAACATGCCTGGGATCAAACCTCAGAGTATTCCATGGAGTCCACAGCACAAGCCTGCCTGCAAATTTAAGAGATCCAGTGACCACTCTAAGAGCAATTAACTGGTCATTGCATTACCGGGTTTTTGCATTAGAAAGATGGATAGATAGGGGGTCTTGTCTACACTCCTGCAGGCAGTTGGGGTCCATTAAGAGGGCTAAGAGCCTTTGGTTAACATCAGGGGGTAGTCCTGATCAGAAATCCTCAATTGCTCCTATGTCTATAACGGTCCCACGTGAAGACTCAGACCGAAAATAAAAGGAGGAAAAAGAGGAGAGACTGCCAATCGTCAAGGGTGGGATGGCTTAAGGCAAAGCTGCCGTTACCCTCTTGGGAAGAGGGGACAGGCAAAAGAGAGACTGCCGATCCTCAAGGGTGGAATGGCTTAAGGCAAAGCTACTGCTACCCTCTTGGAGAGAGGGGATACTCACAAACTCTGGGTGTTTCAGGCGCCTCACATTCGAGCACCAGCTGTGGGGTCTCTCCCTTCCCTCGTGGGTCGTTGGCCACCGGTCCACGAGGACAAAGGGAGCAGAAGCGATGAATGGGGTCATGGATGGCCAGTGAGCACTGATAGAAGAAAGCCCTTCTGGGGAGGCAGGTTCAGTGATACAAACAGCTCCAGACTCAGTGAAACAGCTCCGTTTATTCAGTGGGGGTTAGGGAAAATATAGTGTGAAGGCAGTAGACAATGCTTCAGCTTATAGGTGCTCATAGTATGCTTTAATTACATGTGGTAGGGGGATCCTATCATCTGACTATGGGGAAATGCCTAATTATCATATAGAAAAAACCTGAGGGTAGTTTTTACTCCAGGTAAGTATGCCAAAGTTCATGTTCAAAATAAGGTCAGGCATCCGTGCTTGATGGCACTTTCCAGGTAAGTCAGGCAGAGAGCAGGAGGCCCCTGCTGAGAAGGGGAGTCCTTCCATATAGTGCCAAGCCCCTTAGAGCTATCTAGACATGGAGGACTACAACCTTAGCAGCAGGGTCCCCCAACAATATATTGAATCAATATTATCATGTTCTTATAAGACCAGACATCAATGATTTCCCTTAGAAAAATTTTGGTTTTATTATCCAGTCATAGTATCTAAAACTCGATTTACAATTTTGTCACTGCCCTCAACTAAGAGTCCACCATGATCACACATGGGATGGTGTTTTGAGCCATAGGAATAAAAATGACTGCAGATCTAAATGAGTTGGAAATATTAATAGCATGCTGACAACTTTTCTTGGACTTGGGCTTCTGTGAAGTGATCTCATTGGTATTCAGTGATGTGAGGCATTTCTCTATATTAGATTCTTTGATTTCAGGACCATTTGGTCATTTTTATGGGCATGTGGCCCAGGCCCATCCTGGACTCCTAGGCTCAAGAGAAATGTAATATGTCTACAAAAGGCCTCTGTCCTGGTTTGTTTCTTCATTGCTGTGACAAAACACTCTGACCACTACCAACTTGGGGAGGAAAGGGTTTATTCAGCTTACATCTCCCAAGTTGCAGTTCATCAGGGAGCCCAAGGTAGGAACTCTGGGCAGGATCCTGGAGGCAGGAGCTGGAACACAGGCCGTGGAGGAATGCTGCTTACTGGCTTGCTTCCCTGGCCCCTGCTCAGCCTGCTTTCTTATGCTACATAGGCCCACCTGCCCAGGGGTGGCACCACCCACAGTGGGCTGGGCCCTCCCACATCACTCATCAAGAAGATGCTCCACAGACATGGCCACAGGCCAGTCCAATAGAGGAAATTCCCCAATTGAGGCTCCCTCAACCCAGGTGTGTCAAGTTGACACTAAAGCTATCCAGCACAGCTTCACATCTGGGGACTGGAGTGGTGCTTCAATGGCTAAGAGTGCTTGCTTAAGCCAGAAAAACCCCCAACATAGACGTGAAAAAGTGGGTAAGAAACTCTAACCCCACCTAATAAGGAAATTGGGGCAACAGATGTCTTCTGGGAGGGGCAGAGACAGTCTCTTTCAAGCATGATATTTTTGGTAAGTTAACCATGTTCCCCTGGATGGATGCACACTCAAGAACATTTGAGGACAGAAATTAGACTCTATAGGCCTTATTTTTCATATAACAGATACATTAAACTGGGTGGTGGGCAGTAAGAGAAGGTGCAGCTAAGGGAGGGGATCTAAATACCATCAAATTATATTGCATGAAAATCGAAAATCACAAAAATTCAATAAAAATTTTACAAATTTAAAATAAAATAAAAAATATTCTGATCATTTTATTTGACTATACTTTCCTGTTGTGTGTTTAAGATCATGAAGGTGACCAGAATTAAATATTTTATTTTTCACTGTCTTTGTCATTTGATAGGATGAGTCAAAATCTTGCTAATTATGTTGCTTCCCTTGGTAGTATTGAGGACATTTCCCTCAGTGTTTATTCTCCTCTTGGAAGAATGTACACTGGTTTGAGTCTAACCTCTGAGTCTCCATGGCCTCTTCGATGAAGAGGACAGGTGATTTATTAGACTGGTAGAGCTCCATGAGAAGTATCCTACAGTCCCTTGTGACTCGGTTATCCTTGGAAGGAAAGAGCCAAAATATCCTTAGTCCCTTTGTCCACATTGGCATAGGCCTCTAACTAGAGTTACTGAACACACAGAAAGTCAGTTATACCAGCACTGCATAGTAAATTGTGTTTTAAAATTCAGTTGTTTTATAACATTTAGATTAAGGTCAAATAGAAAACCAAACAGTTTCGACCATCTTATTAAAGGAGAGTTGAGGGGGTTGGAGAGATGGCTCACTTGTTAAGAGCATTGACTGCTCATCTAGAAGACCTGGCTTTGGTTCCCAGCACCCACATAGTGGCTAACAACCATCCACGACTCCAGTTCCAGGGGATCTGACACCCTCTTCCAGCCTCCACAGGCAATGCATGACACAGGTGCACTTACGTATATGCAGGTAAAACACTCATACACATAAAATACAAATAAATAAATAAAAATTTTAAAAAAGAGTTGAGCCCAAATTCCATACATGCATAATACAACCAATCTGGATTATGTCTACACATACAGTGAAGCTCTATATTGTAAGTTCCAAGGCAAACTTCATTACCATTTGGATACAACAAACTGAGCTATATTATGAATAACAAGAGATGGAAAACAATATTTTAAGTGAGTGCTTATACTTCTGAGTAATTTTTTTATCCAGGAACCAGACAGAATATTAGAATGGGAGCACTTGATTTTGAAGGGCCACTCTTTGATACTTTAAATTTTATAAGATCATGGATCAAGGCAACAGGAGTGTCTGCCTTTACAAATGTCTAATGAGATCCTCTCCAGCTAGACTTGGGGATGTTCAACTGTGTTGGGAGCTGTTAGTCTATTATGTACATTGAGCTGTGGCAGGCTTGTTTACTGAGTTTGTGTTATGCACACCCGTACCTAATCTGCCTAATCAGGAGGAATGTGTTTCCCTAATTTGCCTAATCAGGAGGAATGTGTTTCCCTAATTTGCCTAATCAGGAGGAATGTGTTTCCCTAATTTGCCTAATCAGGAGGAATGTGTTTCCCTAATTTGCCTAATCAGGAGGAATGTGTTTCCCTAATTTGCCTAATCAGGAGGAATGTGTTTCCCTAATTTGCCTAATCAGGAGGAATGTGTTTATATGGATAGCCTCACAATACCTGACCTGGAGGCAATAGTGGTAAACAAAAAGATCAAAGAAGTCTTTGAAGTATTTGACTGCTCCTTGACCCTCAGATACAGGTGGGAAAAACAGCTGTTAATACGAATTGAGTCTTCTGTATAAAAAGGCAGAGTGGAAATAAACTGGGGCTGCAGTCACTACTGTCAACCCTCCCAAGCATCTTTTCTGTCTCTTGTTTTTTCTTTCAATCCTCACTCCCCCTTTCAGGTACTGTCCGTCTTGGCTGGCTGGCACTGGCACAACTGCTTGAAATGTCACTCACAGTTAGCATGCATTTCCAAGGGGAAGCTGACATCTGAAGAATTTAAGGAGTGCCCTCCCTCCTAAAAAACAAAGTTGTAGGACAATATAGTATTCTGATTGATCCCCCCCCATGGCCATTTTTTATACTCCAGTTTATATTTGGGCCACATTCAAGTACAGAAAAATATCAAGTTCTTCTTTACTTCATTTTTAATGAAAATGTATGTTATGTTACAAAGCACATTGGTCTGCTAGGTGAGTGATATATGTAACACATATGATGTTAAATGTTAAGAATTAAAAGTTAATGTTAGGTAATGAATTGGAACAAGCTGTTTTGAAATTTCTTTCAGAGGAAAATGATTACTTTGAAAACTCAATGTCCAACCTTGATGGCAGACACCTTCAATTTCAGCAGCTGGGTGGCAGAAGCAGCTGCATATCTGTGAGACTGAGGCAAGTCTGATCTATATTGAGTTCCAGGTCAGCTGGAGCTACAGGGAGACCCTGTGTCAAAAAACCCCCAAAACCCCAAAACCAAAAAACAAACCCATAAGGTACTCTGGTTTTCTTTCAGAAGAGATTCATAAACAAATTTAAACACATGTATAGAACTCATTTTCCTAATCTGTATAGTTTTGCTTTGGGTACAGAATATTTGACCATGCCAGCATTCTAAATGTTGTAGAAAAATGAAGTGAAGTAGTAAGATATTATATGTATAGTTAACTAGCAAAATGGAGGAAGAAGGAGATAACAGGTCAGAATTACTGGGTAGACAGCAATAGCTGAAAATACATAAATATTTTATCTCCATATACAACATACAACAAAGCAACGAAGAAACGTGATTGAACATGGTGGCATATACTAGTATCATTTGTTATATGAATTCCTTAGGGACTAAAATGTATATGCCTATCATTAGTCAACATTATTTTACAGTTTCTATAAGAAAAAGAAGACTGACTGTTATGTTTGAATTGCATAAATAATATTTGAATTTAATTCATGAATAGGCATATTTCTATCATTTTAGATGTTCATAAAGTGACTGCCCCAATTGAGAACAGCCAGTTAAATCACAAGAGATATTTTTCGCAAGTTGGGCTGACCAAAAGCAGGAATTCAAATGAAGAGATTTTTAGAGTAAGTAAAGCATTTATTTTGAGGTCTTAACATATTTCAAATTGGAACATAAATATTGGAATATGGTTCTGGTGAGATGGCTTTTGGCAAAATGATTGCCATGCAAGAATGAGGAACTTATCTGAATCCCCACCATACTTTGTGAAAAACAGGGTATCCATAATCCCAGTGCTGTGAAGATTAGAGTAGTGGATTCCTGGGGCATCTTGGCCAGCCAGGGTTTCCAAACTGACAAGCTTTACGTTTAATGAAAGACTGTCTCAAAAATAATGTGGAGAGCATTTGAAGAAGAAACCTGATGTTGACCTCCCTCCTGATATACAGTTGCATGTACCTATGCATACACATGTACACAAAGAGGAGCATATATACATAAACAACATTCTTCCCAAATGAATACAACCCCATAGTTTGATGACCCTGAAAGGCAGAATGAAGAACCCTGTAATTTTAATGTAACTGATAAACCGTCCTGTCATCCTGAGCATCCTAATAGTTATTACAATAATCACAGTTGGCAATCCTTTTTTGGAGGGGGGGGCGAAGAAAAGGGTTTACTTGGCTTACATCTCCTAGGTTATAGTTTATTACTGAAGGAACTCGGGCAGGAACCTGGGGGCAGGAGCTGAAGCACAGGCTACGGAGGAATGCTGCTTACTGGCTTGCTTCCCTGGTCCATGCTCAACCTACTTTCTTTCTTTTCTTTTCTTTTTTTAAGGATATTTTTATTATTCCAAAAAGAGGCAAATTTTAACACATTTTTTTCCAGAAATAACTTGAAGCAGGTTACATAAAAAAATATATAAAATGAAGTTTAAATGTGGAAAAGTAGGGATAAGAAATTAAAGACTACAGCCAGACATGGTGGTACATGTCCTCAGTCCCAGCACCCAGGAGGCAGAGTTGGCAATATTTTTTCTGTGTGTTTGTCTTTACTTTTTAATCACACATTCTTTCTGACCATGTGAAGAATTGCTTGCAAGAATGCCTGCAAATCTGTCTCTCGAAGGCCATGAAGTGGTTTGCTAAATTGCATTACTTTATTCATGTAACAAGCCCATGGAGCGTAATGGATCTGTAGAGTTCCAATCATCTTCAGTTCTGGGGAAGTTCAGTGGTCATTGCCTCTATCACACAATGATATTTTGAATATATTTGACCAGCAATAGCATTCTTAACAGAGGCAGTATTATTGATATATGAATAACAGATGTTAAAGGTATCACTAGAAAAATCTTTGAATGCCAAAAATACATTGTACATAAATCTTGTATGGTTCCAGACATGGTTCTTTTAAAGAATGAAAGTATTGATGAATACAAGGTATATTGAATAATGTTGTTTAAGTAAACTAAACTCTGCCTGCATATGTTGCATTTACATACATGCAGGTAAAACACTCATACACAGAAAATAAAAAAAACTGTAAAAGAAAACTAAACTCAGTAACTGACAAATATTTATAGATATGAGTAAAAGATAGATGTGATTGTATAAGTATTTCACTAAGAAATAATACCTGAAAAAATCAGGAAACAGGTAATCTGACAAATTCATATTTGATTTGTATATGAAATGTAACCAATTGTTTTATCTCAAGGCAGAAGCAAAGGTGCAACAAAATATCCACCTCAGCAGAAAATCCTATGAAGGCAAAGCATGTACGAAGATGTGTTACCAAAAGTCATGGCAAAGTAGTAATCAAATGTCTCTCTCATGCAAGAAAGTTTTGTATTTCAAGTCATTTCTCACTAACCATCAGAAATTTCATACAGGGGAGATGACTGAGTGTAAAACGTGTAAGAAAACTTTATCATGGCAATCACATCTCACTGTACATAACAAAAATTCTGCAAGTGAAAAGCCATATGAATGGCCAGAATGTGAGAAAGCTTTCTACAGCAAGTCACACCTCACTGTACACCAGAGAATTCATACTGGGAAGAATACCTATGAATGTATAGAATGTGGGAAAGTGTTTTCATACAAATCACAACTCATTTCACATCAGAGAATTCATACAGGAGAGAAGCTATATGGATGTACAGAATGTGGGAGAACATACAGCTTCAAGTCAATGCTCAGAGTACAACAAAGAACTCATACAGATGTGAAGCTGTATGAATGTACTGAATGTGGGAAGTGTTTCTGCCAAAAGTCACACCTCACTGATCATCAAAGGACTCATACAAAAGAGAAGTCTTATGAATGTACAGAATGTGGGAAGGCTTTTTACAACAAGTCACATCTCATTCTACATCAGATAGTTCATACAGGGAAAAATCCCTATGAATGTATAGGATGTGGGAAAGCATTCTCTTACAAATCACAACTCACATTACATCAGAGAATTCACACAGGAGAGAAGCCTTATGAATGTATAGATTGTGGGAAAGCATTTCCATACAAATCACAACTCAGTTTACATCAGTCTTCATACAGGAGATAAGCCTATGAATGTATAGAATGTGGGAAAGCATTTTCATGCAAATTACAACTCACTTTACATCAAAGAACTCTTATAGGTGTGAAGCCATATGACTGTACAGAATGTGGGAAGTCTTTCTGCTGGAAGTCACACCTCACTGACCACCAGAGGTCTCATACAGGAGAAAAACATTATGAATGTACAGACTGTGGGAAAGGTTTCTACTTTAAGTCACATCTCACTGATCATCACAGAACTCATACAGGACAGAAGCCCTTTGAATGCATAGAATGTGGGAAAACATACTCATACAAATCAAAACTCACTGTACATATGAGAATTCACACAGGAGAGAGGCCTTATGGATGCACAGAATGTGGGAAATCTTTCTATGAGAAGGCACAACTCATTGTACATCGGAGAACTCATACAGGAGAGAAGCCCTATGAGTGCACAGAATGTGGGAAGTCTTTCTACCAAAAGTCAGACCTCACTGTTCATCACAGAATTCATACTGCAGAGAAGCCCTATCAGTGTACAGAATGTGGGAAGTCTTTCTGCTGAAAGTCAGACCTCACTATTCATAAGAGAATTCATTCAGGAGAGAAGCCTTATGAATGCACAGAATGGGAAATCTTTCTCTCGCAAGTCATACCTTACTAGACATCAGACAACTCACATAAGTGGCAAGTCTTTTGATGGTATGCTGGAAAGCTAACTTCCAGAAGTAAAACTTTATATCAAAACATTCATACAGGCAAGAAGCCTTATGAAGTCATATAATAGAACATAACTTTCCATTCCAAGTCTCCACTCAGGCTGCATCAAAGAATTTTCTCCCTGAGACTCACTAAGGAACATCTCTAAGTTCCCACTGAAAAAGGGATATTTAATTCCACCAAAGTTCCTGCTGGTGAACCAGTGAGTTTATTAGGCTTATTGAATAGTGGGCGAGGGGTTACTGACTAGTGTATGGGTGACCCTAAACCAGCCACAGAAGAAAGTGTTTGGCCCTGCATGGATGCTGGCTTTTCCATAACTTCCTCTTTTCCTAGTCTTCTCCAGCCTATATAATCTACCTCCTCTATGGGAGAATTGCATAGAGTTACCTGGGAGGAGTGCCTGGATGGGTATTCATATGTGGGTCTGTTGACCTTCCCTCAGTCTCAAGGCATATCTCATTCAATGTCAGATGTTTCATAGAGGTGAGAAGCCCTGTTAATGGACAAAGGATGGAGTCACATAGCACCCTCAGGAAACTCATGCGCTTGAGCATCCCTTTCAAAATAAAGAATGTGGAAAAAAGTGTTGGTTTAAATAAGAAATGTCCTCAGTAGCCTCATATATTAGAACACTTGTTCCCCAGGACATGGCACGTTGGTTGCAGGGTTTGAAATCTTGCTGGAGGAAGTATGTCACAAGAAGGGGATGGCTTTGAGGTTTTATATCCTCACCACACTTCATGATTGCTATATTCTTTTGTCTCTGTGTGTGATAAAAATTTCATCTCAAATTCCTGCTTTTGCCATGTATTCTCAAGCCTTCTCCACCATTATGGATTCTAACCCTTTGGAACCATAGGCAAAATAAACTTTGTTCCTTAAGGTTTTTTTTTTTTTCTTCCTTGGTATCTTGTCAAACAACAGAAAAGTAGCTAAAACAGAAGTAGACACTAAGAAGTGAGGTATTGCTCTGAAGAACCTATGTTGAATATTATGGAGGACTTTGAAAGTTTGAACTAGAAAAGCCATTGTATTGTGTAAGCAGAGTATAGAGACATTCAGTGGAAGACAATGGTTATGAGTAACTCACAGTGAAGGGATGGCTCATGAGATTCCAGAAGGAAACAAAGACACCATTAGCAACTGGGCAAGAGACCATCTGTCCAATTTCTTTTGGTTTCTTCTCTCTCTCTCTCTCTCTCTCTCTCTCTCTCTCTCTCTCTCTCTCTCTCTGAGACAGGGTGTCCTTGTAGGCACAAATAACCTAGAACTCACTATGTAGACAAGGCTGGTCTTGATCTCAAAGAGACCCTGCCTGCCTCTGCATCTGAAATTCTGGGATTAAAGGCATGTGTCACCACACCTGGCTTGTGTAATATCTTAACAAAGGATCTGGATGCCTTCTTCCCATGTCCTAAAATTTTATGTGAGGTGGAATTAAAAGGTAATAGACTGATTTCTTTGGCAGGGGAAATTTCAAGATAGCATAATGTTGAATCAGTAAAATGTTATGACTGATTTTTCTCATGCCAATCTACAACAAAAGGTAAGAACTGACAGAAATACAAAATGTGCAGTTTGGAGAGGGGTGTGTTGAGAAGAAGGCTGTTATTCTTAATGAGATTTATGCTATTTAAAAAAAATGCCTCCTGGGGCTGGGGTGATGGCTTAGTGGTTAAGAGCACTGACTGGTCTTGCAGAGGTGCTCTTCCCAGCACCCACATGGCAGCTATGAACTGTCCTTAACTTCAGTTCCAGGGGAATCCAAAGCCCTCTTCTGACCTCCACAGCATTGCACGACATGGGTGCACTCACATACACACAGGCAATACACTCACTCATACACATAAAATAAAAATAATAAAATATTTTTTTAAAAAGCCTCCTGATCTACATTTGAATAGAATGGGTTCCTAGAGGACAAGTTCCTGCCCAGGTAAGCTTCCAACTTCCGGAATGCAAATACTTGAGTTTTCTGCTCCTAGAAAATGGGAGGATCCAAAGCTGCTTATAATATGTACCAAGGAGTCCAGGCTTCATCCCAAGCTGGCAGTCTTATTTGGCAGTGTACTTAGTGCATATGATGTTGGATTTAGAGACTGAAAGATGCTAGAGTGAGAGGGTCCTTGATATTTTGTCCCAGGATTTCAGAGACCTGCTGTGGGCAGTTAACATAGCATGCCTGTACTTTGAAGGAGACCATTAGCAGATCTTGTATGAATCTATGATCAGGGCCCTGTCCATGCCAGTCATCTTCTCTACCAAAGAACTGTACCAACTTGGTTTTCATTTTATTTGATTTTTTTTGTTTTTGAGACAGGGTTTCTTTGTAACTCCAGTTGGCCTAAAACTCATTATGAAGACCAGGCTGGCCACGGTCTCACAGAGCTCTACCTACCTTTACCTCCTGAGTGCTGGGTGGCATGTGCCACCATACCCAGCTTTCATTTCATGTATTTGAGACAGAGATGTCCATGAACTCACTTGGTAGCCCAGACTGGTCTGGAACTTGGGATCTTTCCTTTGGCCTGTTTCCTGAGCAGGTGTAATTATAGGACTGAACCACCATGCCTGACTTGAAAGTGAGATTTGAACCCAGGTCTAGGCTCCCTCCCATTTGACCTTAACAGGCCACTGAGGAAGGATACCCACAGAGAGGGCAGCCAGGAGTGAGGCATCTGCACACAGCTGCTGTAGGAATTCTGCATTTCAAGTTAAATATGTACCGATGTGGAGTCCCAGCCAGCCAAAGCCCCTTCCCAGGACAGGGTTGCACACTACTTTCAGTGTCTGAGACAGCCCATGGAGGACACAGAGACATAGATGAAGAAACAAAAGAGAGACAGTTTGCTGGAGGTTGATGGCTTATGTGTATGAATCCCAGCATTTTAGAGGTTAAGATAGAGTTATTGAAAGGTTGAGGCCAGCCAGAAAATGGTGAGTTCCAGGCCAATCATAGTTACAGAGTGTGACCTTGTCTAATAAAGTAAAAAAGGAAAACAGAATGTTGAGACCGATTTGCAGAAATGCATGGGCACCCAGACAGAGACCCAGCAGAGCCTAGGCACCATTTGCATTTATTTTTTCTGACAACTGTGTGCTCAAATTCTTTAGTCCATATATTGACTGGTAATTTTATTTCCTTGGTATTTGATATGTGTGTTTGTGATATTAGACCCTTGACTGATATACTAATGGTAAGGACTTTCTCCCATTCCGCGGGCTGTATGTTCTGCTGACAGTTTCTTTCATCGTGCAGAAATGCTTTGCTCTCATCTTGTCCCATCTGTTGATACTTGGGGCTAATAACTGGGTTATTGGTGTTCTATTCATAAAGCTCTTGTCTACCCCAATGAAGAGCACACTTCATATTTTCACCTAGAAGTTTCAGGGTTTCAGGTTACAAAGTAAATGAATCTTTGACTCATTTGGAAATTATTTTTGTACGGGGCAAAAATTGTGAATCTAATTTTACTCTTCTGCAGGTGGATGTCCAGTTTTGCCATGACCACTGTTGAATAGGCTCTCTCTCTTTTCTTCAATGTATGTTTTTGCCTCCATTATCAAAATTTAGCTGGGCATAGCTTTGTCATTTTATTTCTGGATCCTGTATTCTGTTCTATTGGACTACCTTTTGTGGTTCTGTATGTTTGTTGAGACAGGGACTCCCTCTAGCCCCAGCTGGCCTAGAACTCACTATGTAGACAAGGCTGGCCTCAAACTTACAGCGATCCACCTTCCTTTGCCTCCCAAGTGTTGGGATTGAAGGCATGTGCCACCACACCTGGTTAGGGTAGACGTTCTTAACCACTTCCCTGACTGCTATTTGTCTGGTTTGAGCTTGCGTAGTACATGTGTATGCTGTCATCATTGCTGTGAGTTCATATGATTATCTGACCAGCTATCTGGAAGACTCTGTTTCCTTGTGGACATCCATATCCTCTGGCTCATAGTCTTTCCACCTCTTCTGTAATGATCCCTCAGCCTTGGGAAGCAGAAATTCGAAATAGGTGTCCTCTTCAGGAATAAGCACTCTGTGACAGCTTGTTCTCTGCACACTGTCCAATTGTGGGTTTCTGTGTTAATCGTTATCTACTGTACAAGGAAACTTTTCTGGTGAGAACTGAGAGATGCATTCATCCTATCTGCAGAAGTTGCAATGAAGATATGTCACTTAGTGTTAAGTATCTCTCAGACACTTGTTCTCTGAATTTGATATTTCTGGAACTCTATAATAGTCCCCATCCTGACTAGTCAGGTGCTCTCAGGAAGCCTCAGCAGGATGGGGCCAAGGCCCAAGGAGGGCCAATGAAAGCAGAATGGGTTTTGTTCTTATTAGCTAGCAGGGAAGGCCTGAGCTCTGAATTTGCAAGTATTTTGTTGAGATTTGGAAAAAAATTATTTATTTAATAACCATATAATTAGAAGAAGCATTTCATTTCAACAGCATTGACATATTCAATAACAATTTCCAGAGCTAAAATGCATCTCTTTCAAAATTGGGTGTAAAATTTTAGGTTTAAGGTTCAATTAATACAGTTATACAATATTGTACTCAGTCTATAACCCTATAAAACATAAAATTAAATGAGGTTTTAAACTTTTAAAAATCACCATTTCATTATTAAAATACAGTTTCATACAGAAAAATTCATTTTTAATACAATTGACACTAAGATGCACATACATTTCTAATCTCCATATGGCTTCTGATTATTACTAGTCGCAGTCAGTTACTTTCTGAGCGCCTTGGTATCTGAGCATGGCTATAAAGTCATCAGGTAGATTTCAGTGGTAATGTTTTTCACATTTAATTATTAAGGAGAAAATTTTTATGCTTTGAAGAATTCTTTTCTTTTAAAAATTTATACACCCACTTCCCAGGTAGCACCTTCCCATAGCCTCCCTCCCCCCACTAGAGCCCTTATACTGTGATATTCCTGCTACAGTCTGCTGTGTTGTTGACACCTCCAGCAATTCCCCACTACTTGCCCTTCTGGTGAATCTAGTCAGACTATCTAGAGGTCTTTGTTTTAGGAAGGTCTGCTGTTCCTCATCTAGCGGTAACCAGTTGTCTATATTCCTTTGGATAAGATTGGGGTCTGCTGTTCATTTTCCCAGTTCTGTGCTGGGTTACTATCTGGGAATCCCTTTGGCCACCCTGGCCAACAACTCAAAAGAAGGTATCGCTTGTC